>NW_024070186.1:105705357-106162139 GCF_014754425.2 Oryx dammah
TGGAAAAATAGGATTCTCCATTTTCTCTTGGCATTTGTTCCCATGGCACTTGTGGGTTTCTTCTCTGGAAAAATAGGATTCTCCATTTTCTCTTGTCTGATTCTCCAGTTTCAGAGGCAATTCTGTCTTGAGTGACATCACAGTTTTGATGATTCTAGGAGCTGTTGATTTTTCTGTTTCTTTAGCTTTTTACACATTATTAGGATGGGGATGGTTTCAAAGCTCCATACATGCTGAACTGGAAACCAGAAATCACTATTCTCATTTTAAGATGAAGAAAAATAAGAAGAGTATGAGGTAAGTCACATCCCAAAGATCATACAGGTATTAGAGATAGAATTGAGACCTAGGCCCACTGACCCAAGTCTGAGTTATTAACCTGACTTGTTACTGTGTAAGAAGAGGCTTGGATTCTTATCCTTTCTAAAAGCAAGTGACTAAATTGAGTTACTGATTCAATGTCTTATATTCAGAAAAGAATGACATTAAAAGAGCATTCTATTTCTAAGAATCCATCTTGTGTTGTGCTTAGTCACTCAGTCATGTCCAACTCTTGGCGACCCCACAGACTGTAGCCCACCAGGCTCCTCTGTCCATGGGGTTCCCTAGGCAAGAATACTGGAGTGGGTTGCTATTTCCTTCTCCAGAACATATTACTAGATGGGGGTAAAAGGCATCCACCAAGCTTAACTGGAAGTGTTAAAGCTGGGACGCAGCCACATCAATTAATATAAAAACTTATATATACAAACAAGTTTATTGCAATGTGAGTTATTACAGGAAAACATAAATAGTTGGAGTGCACATGCTTGCAATGGGATACTGAGAAAAGGTGTGTTGTTGTTCAGTCACTAGGTTGTATCCAACTCTTTGTGACCCCATAAACTGCATGCAGCACAGCAGGCTTCCCCGTCTTTCACTATCTCCTGGAGTTTGCTCAGACTCATGTCCATTGAGTTGGTGATGCCATTCAACCATCCCATCCTCTGTCATCCTCTTCTCCTCCTGCCCTCAATCTTTCCTAGCATCAAGGTCTTTTCCAATGAGTCAGTTCTTTACATGAGGTGGCCAAATTATTGGAGCTTCAGCTTCAGCATCAGTCCTTCCAGAGAACATTCAGGACTGATTTCCAATTGACTGGTTTGATCTCCTTGCAGTCCAAGGGACTCTCAAGAGTCTTCTCCAGCAGAGTTAAATGTTTATGACACTGTAATAAGTGATTGCAGCCATGAAATTAAAAGATGCTTACTCCTTGGAAAGAAAGTATACCTAGATAGCATATTAAAAAGCAAAGACATTACTTTGCCAACAAAGGTCCGTCTAGTCAAGACTATGGTTTTTCCAATAGTCATGTATGGATGTGAGAGTTGGACTATAAAGAAAGCTGAGTGCTGAAGAATTGATGCTTTTGAACTGTGGTGTTGGAGAAGACTCTTGAGAGTCCCTTGGACTGCAAGGAGATCCAACCAGTCCATCCAAAAGGAAATCAGTCCTGGATGTTGATTGGAAGGACTGATGTTGGAGCTGAAACTCCAATACTTTGGTCACCTGATGTAAAGAGCTAACTCATTTGAAAAGACCCTGAGGATGCTGGGAAAGATTGAGAGCAGGAGGAGAAGGGGATGACAAGAGGATAAGATGGTTGGATGGCATCACCGACTCAATGGACATGAGTTTGGGTGGACTCCGGGAGTTGGTGTGCTGCAGTTCATGGGGTCACAAAGAGTCCGACACGACTGAGCGACTGAACTATACTGAACTGAATAAGTGAAGAAAACTGACTATAAAACTGCCTGTGTAAAATATAAAGTGAAGGAAAATAGAAAAAAGTACCATTTGTGAGTATTGAGCCCTTGAAAAAATTGTATTACATTGTGATAAATATGTAAAAAGAAATTTTTTAAAAATACATCAATGATACTTTTATACAAGTCAGAAACACTGTACTAGTCTTTGGGAAAAAAGGACAACTTGTGTCTCAAAAGTTTAGCTTAAAATTTAGAGTCATAAATATCAGCTTTTGACAGAAATATGTCATTTTTTACACGGAAGTGTATGCTAGCATAATGGGTATTCTCCTTCCTATTACATGTATCAATATTTAATTAAATGGTTCTCCAGAGGCTTACTAAAATGGCATTTCATGTCACTTTAAACTAGGTACTTATGGTACAACAATGTAAAGAATAAAAGGTATGAAACATTGGACAATTTTTCTAGAAAAGGATTCTAGTAATATGGTTGAGTGCAATGCACCATCAACACAGGCTTGTATCCACCCTCATTCATTCAGCTCACAGCCGAAAATGCATGTGCCTAAATCCAAGAGAGTAGATAAGTCTGACTTAAAAAGTGTTTCTCTCTTTGGTATAGTATTTTTTTTTTTACTTCTTTTTCAATAATTCCTTGCAGCTCCAGCTTATACACAATGAATTGTCTGTTCCTTTATTGAAGTATTGAAGGGGAGGGGTTGGAAGGAACACAACTTTTTAAAGCCAGTACCAAAGAAAATAACTCCTTTTGTGTAAGGAGGGATCAATCAATAATAGTCTCTGTGTTCTTTCTATTTCTTGTTTGTAATTTCTATTGATGTGTACAAAACCTAGACATTTGGCTTTAAGTGTTGATTTAAAAAATTTTTAACAGAAAGAATAGAGAGAAAGAGCAAT
Source organism: Oryx dammah (assembly GCF_014754425.2). NCBI lineage: Eukaryota > Metazoa > Chordata > Mammalia > Artiodactyla > Bovidae > Oryx > Oryx dammah. Next base: position 105,708,027 of record NW_024070186.1, read on the forward strand.
TTTAACCATCGTTGACCTACTTTCAAAAATTCCATTCTGTTCTTAATTCACAAACCCCAACAAAAGAAAAACAAAATCTTGAAGTATGTCTACATGCCAAAACACTGCTTAACTTAAGCTTCAATATTTTTTTCTAGGTCAATGAATGTAATTATGAAAGAGGTCCAACTGGAATTACTTTAAAATAAGAAATTTCCAATCATGATAATTATTATCCTATGCCATCTGTACCTTTAATTATTATTGGGAAATGATTATCTTCTGTTGAAAAAGTGGCTGACTACAAAGGAAGGAGGAGCATTTCACTTGCATGTGTCAGTCCTTTTCCATTCTTGGTCCCTGATTGCTTTTATACCAAAGAATGAAAATGAACAAATCCACTAGAATGTCCAGTTTCTTCAGGAATAATTTATTTTTAAAAGTCATTATATTTTAGAAATTTATAAATTGAAATTTAAAAAATAATAAATTGCTACATCTATATACTAAAGGATTTAATTACTTAAGAATCACATGGAATGTCTACCTAGGCTTAACTTACTTATGGGTTAATTAAAGTTAAAATACATAAACAAATAAATGATAAAAGCAGTCTAGATATTTTTCTGATTGAAACTTGATCTATTCTTTCATTTATTCAACAGCTATTGTTCAGTGTATACGAGGTGTCAATCACCATGCTAAGAACTGTGAATAAAGGATGTGGAGGAAAAGGCATTATTTCTGCTTTCTTAGAACTTAAAAAATGGAGACAATAATAATATGGAGTGATATGCTCTATAGAGAGATGGAGCAGGAGCTAAGGGCATAAACTGATATGTGAAGTTACCCTAGAAATATTTCAGTTCAGTCGTTCAGTTGTGTCCAACTCTTTGTTACCCCCATGTACTGCAGCATGCTAGGCTTCCCTGTCCATCACCAACTCACAGAGTTTACTCAAACTTATGGCAACCCACTCCAGTGTTCTTGCCTGGAGAATCCCAGGGATGGAGGAGCCTGGTGGGCTGCCGTCTATGGGGTCTCACAGAGTCAGACACGACTGAAGCAACTTAGCAGCAGCAGCAGCATGTCCATTGAGTCAGTGATGCCTTCCAACCATCTCATCCTCTGTCGTCCCCTTCTCCTCCTGCATTCAATCTTTCCCAGCATCAGGGTCTTTTCAAATGAGTAAGTTCTTCCCATCAGGTGGCCAAAGTATTAGAGTTTCAGCTTCAGCATCAGTACTTCCAATGAATATTCAGGACTGATTTCCTTTAGGATGGACTGGTTGGATCTTCTTGCAGTCCAGGGGAATTCCAAGAGTCTTCTTCAACACCACAGTTCAAAAGCATCAATTCCTCAGCACTCAGCTTTCTTTATAGTCCAACTCTCACATCCATATATGACTGCTGAGAAAACCATAGCTTTGACTATATGGACCTTTGTTGGCAAAGTAATGTTTCTGCTTTTTAATATGCTTTCTAGGTTGGTCATAACTTTTCTTTCAAGGAACAAGCGTCTTTTAATTTTATGGCTGCAGTCACCATCTGCAATGATTTTGGAGCCCAAATAAATGAAGTCTGTTACTGTTTCCATTGCTTCCCCATCTATTTACCATGAAGTGATGGGACTGGGTGCCATGATCTTCGTTTTCTGAATGTTGAGTTTTAAGCCAACTTTTTCACTCTCCTCTTTCACTTTCATCAAGAGGCTCTTTAGTTCTTCTTTGCTTTCTGCAATGGAGGGGTGGGGGGTGGGTGTCATCTGCATATCTGAGGTTATTGATATTTCTCCCAGCAATCTTGATTCCAGCTTGTGTTTCATCCACTCCAACATTTCTCATGATGTACTCTGCATAGTTAAATAAGCAGGGTGACAATATACAGCCTTGATGTACTCCTTTTCCTATTTGGAACCAGTCTCTTGTTCCATGTCCAGTTCTAACTCTTGCTTTCTGACCTGCATATAGATTTCTCACAAGGCATGTCAGGTGAGCTGATATTCCCATCACCTTAAGAATTGTCCACAGTTTGTTGTGATCCACACATTCAAAGGCTTTGGCATAGTCAATAAAGCAGACATAGATGTTTTTCTGGAACTCTCTTGCTTTTCTAATGATCCAACAGATGTTGGCAATTTGATCTCTGGTTCCTAGAAATAGTAGGTTTATTAGCAGGCTTCTCTAGAAAGACAGAACTAGTAGGAATAGATAGATAGTAATTAAGATATAGGTAAATAGATATAGGTATATGGAAAGAGAGGTTGAGATTACAATTATGAGGAATTGATACCCATGATTATGGAATGGTAGTGATTTAGTTGCTAAGTTGTGTCAGACTATTGCAAACCCATGGACTGTAGCCTGCCAGGCTCCTCTGTCCATGGGATTCTTGAGGCAAGAATACTGAAGTGGGTTGCCATTTTCTTCTCCAGGGTATCTTCCCAATCCAGGAATTGAACCCTGGTTTGGGTCTCCTGTTTGCAGGTGACTTCTTTACCAACTGAGCCACAAGGAAAGCTCAGAATGATTATGAGCTTGGAAGCTAATGATTAGGATTATGGATGCTGAGTCTCAATTCAGCAGTTGGCAAGCTGGAACCCAGAAGAGCCAGTGGGGTAGTTCCCATCCAATGGGAGAAGACCAGTGTTTCAGCTCAATCAGTCAAGCCAAAGTCCTCTCTTATTTAGCTTTTCGATCTTCAGCTGACTGGACAAGGCCCACCCTCATTCTGGATGGCAATCCGCTTTACTCTGCCCTACCCATTTAAATGTCAATCTCATGCAGAAATACCCCATACCTTATGGTCCAGCCAACTTGACACATAAAATTAACTGGTCACAGTGGGTTAGGTCAAGAATGTTTTCTTGACAGAGAAACCTGAACGCTGAAATGTATTTCATAAATAGTTTATTAATTACTACTTTCTCATAAGTAAATTATACTGCTAAATATGTAATGTATGTGTGTCTTCAGAAATGAAATGTTTTCTCCTATTTTTAGGGGAAATAATTAGGTCTTCATTATATTAGATTAAATCCCTAGAGAAGCCAGTATTAGAATTGAATTTATAAAATGAAGATATCACACGTAATATTTCTATTATATCAGTAGAATATACAGTGGTTTTATTTTTAGGACTCTAAAGTTTACAAAATGTTCTCACCTACATTCTTTTTTTAGGCTACCTATTTTTGATGTTTACTTACTGAAAGACATTTATATTTTTAAAATATTTTATTAGAAACAAAATTTTCAACTGGACACAAAAATAATGAAAATACAGATTTGGTATGTGTGGATGGTGTTTGGGTGCTCTTTCTAATAATTTGGTATGTGTTGGATATGTTGTTGTTTAGACACCAAGTTGTATCCAACTCTTTTGTGATCCCATCAAACTGTAGCCTGCCAGGCTCCTTTGTCCATGGGACTTCCCAGGAAAGAATACTGGCGTGTGTTACTGTTTCCTTCTCCAGGGAATCTTCCCGACCCAGGGATCAAACCTACATCTTCTGCATTGGCAGGCAGATTCTTTATCACAGAGCCACCTGGGAAGCCCATCTGTGGACACAGATAGATCCTAGCTGCGGTAACCTTTAGAAAATCAAAATTTTATTTGAGAGATTACTGAAAGACAAAAATTCTCAGGAAAAAAATTTTTTAAGCATTTAGAAAAAATTAAAATGTTTATTGGTTTAAATATTTTGTTATAGAGAAGTAAATCCGTGTGTTCATAATTACTCAGTTTTGGGAATTCCCTGGCAGTCCAATGGTTAGGACTCTGGGCTTTCACTGCTAAGGGCCCAGGTTCAATCCCTGGTTGGGAAACCAAGATCCCACAAGCCACACAGGACAGCCAAAGATAAATAGATAATTACTCAGCTTCTTGCTACCCTATCCCCTCGTGTCTTGCATCTTGAGGTTTCTTCACCAGAGTTTTTGGTGCTAAAAAGTACATTGCTGGACCTCCTTGGTGGTCTAGTGGCTAAGAATCTGCCTGCTAATACAGGAGACACAGGTTTGATCCCTGGTCTGGGAACACATGCTCTGGACAACTAAGTCCATGCACCAGGACTACTGAAGCCCACGTGCCTAGAGCCTGTGCTCTGCAGCAAGGGAAGCCACCACAATGAGAAGCCTGAGCAACACACTATAGAGTAGCCCCCAACCACCACACCTAGAAAAAGCTCACATCCAGCAGTGAAGACCCAGCGCAGTCAAAAATAAACAATTTTTTTTTTTAAGTTCATTGCTTCTTTCAGTTCAGTTCAGTTCAGTTCAGTCGCTCAGTCGTGTCCGACTCTGCGACCTCATGAATCTCAGCACGCCAGGCCTCCCTGTCCATCACCAGTTCCTGGAGTTCACTCAGACTCGCATCCATTGAGTCAGTGATGCCATCCAGCCATCTCATCCTCTGCCGTCCCCTTCTCCTCCTGCTCCCAATCCCTCCCAGCATCAGAGTCTTTTCCAATGAGTCAACTCTTCACATGAGGTGGCCAAAGTACTGGAGCTTCAGCTTCAGCATCATTCCCTCCGTTAGGAACCACAAAAATCTCTACTGTAATTGAAAAGAAAACAGTGATAGCTATTCTCCTCAGACCCATGAGTTACTACTTTCCTCATTTCCCCTTTATTAATTTATATTAGAAATAATCTGTAGAGATGTTTTAAAAAATATTGAGTCTATTTTATGAGAGCAGAATATGATCTATCCTACTAAAATTATCATTGCATTTGAAAAGAATGTGTATTTTGCAGTCACTTGGCATAGTGACTTACTAAATATTAGTAAGTCAAGGTAGTTGATAACACTGTCCAAAGCTTCTTCATCTTTTCTTTTTTTGTTTCTGAAGTGAAGTGAAGTCGCTCAGTCATGTCTGACTCTGTGACCCCATAGGCTGTAGCCTACCAGGCTCCTCTGTCCATGGGATTTTCCAGGCAATAGTCCTGGAGTGGATTGCCATTTCCTTCTCCAGGGGATCTTCCCAACCCAGGGTTCGAACCCGGGTCTCCTGCATTGTAGACAGATGCTTTACCATTTGAGCCACCAGGGAAGTCCTTTTTTTGTTGTTGTTTCTAGTTCTATCAAATGCTGAGAGAGGGATATTAAAACTCCCTATGGTGATTGTGTAATTGGTTATCTATTAATTATCTAAATTTTGCTTCATATAATTTAGAGCTCTGTTTATAATTGCTTTATCTTTGTAATAAATTGTCCATTTCATCTTCATGAGGGTTTCTTTTTACCTCTGGTAATATTTTTGTTTTGGAATCTATTTTATCTGACATTAATATAGCCACCGTAGCCATCTCATTAATATTTCCATGGTATATCTTTCTCATTCCTTTACTTTGGAAATGTCTGTGATCTCATATTTAATGTGTGTCTTATGTAGTCAGTATATAGTTGGATTTTGTTTCATGCTCATTCAAAAGTCTTTCTCTTTTAATTGGAAACTTTTAGTCTTTCATAATTATGATAATGTTATTATTGAAATAGTTAATGTAGCAGGGAGAAAAGTAGTCCTCAAGGTTATTTATTCCCCATCTCCAAGACTTTGAAAATGTGATTGTGATTAAGGACATAGAAATTAAGAAGTTATCCTTGATTATTTGGAAGGACCCATTCTAATCTTATAAATCCTTTAAAGCAGAGACTCTTTCTCAAATGTGGCCAGGGAGAGATAAAACCACAGTGGAAGAAGGTTCAGAGAGATGTGACATGAGGAAGACAACCTGCTATTGTTGGATTTGAAAATAAAGGAAAGGAACCAAGAGATGGTAGCATCTGGTTCTGGGAACAGCCCTCAGTTTACAGCCAGGAGGGAAACAGGGACCTGAATCTTACAGAGACCTGAAGGAACTGATCTCTATCATAAATACAGACGATCAGAAAACAGATTCCCTTCTAGAGACTTCAGAAAGGGATGCAAACTGTTAATGCCTTGATTTTAGTTCACTGAATTCCATGCCATATTTCTCTGTTTTCAATTGAAGTGTATTTTATTAACGTTTTTTAGTTTCAGGTGTACAGCAAGTGATTCATTTATATATAAGTAAATACATATATATTCCTTTTCAGATTCTTTTTCATCATAGGTTATAGCAAGATATTGAATATAGTTCCCTGGCTCTACAGTAGGTCCTTGTTGATTATCTATTATATATATATAATAGTATGTATATGGTAATCCCAGACTCCTAATATATTCCCCCTTTTCCTCTTTGGTAACAATTAAGTTTGTTTTGTATGTCTATGATTCTGTTTTATAAATATGTTCATTTGTATCATTTTTTTTGACTCCACATATAAGTTATATCATATAATATTTGTCTTTCTCTAACTTACCTCATTTAGTATAATAACCTCTAGGTCCATTTATGTTGCTTCAAATGCCATTATTTCATTCGTTTTATGATTGAGCAGTATTCCATTGTGTATATATGTCACAATGGACTCATTTGAAAAGACCCTGATGCTGGGAAAGATTGAGGGCAGGAGGAGAAGGGGACGACAGAAGATGAGATGGTTGGATGGCATCACCAACTCAACGGACCTGGGTTTGGGTGGACTCCAGGAGTTGGTGATGGACAGGGAGGCCTGGCGTTCTGCGGCTCATGGAGTTGCAGAGTCAGACACGACTGAGCAACTGAACTGAACCTGAATATATGTCACATCTTCATTGTGTATGTATATATGTCACAATGTCCACTCATCTCCCAATGTACATTTAGGTTGGTTCCATATCCTGGCTATTGTAAGCAGCACTGCTATGAACAAATGGGTCCTTGTATCTTTTTGAATTAGAGTTTTTGTCTTTTCCAGATATATGCCCAAGAGAGGGATTGCTGACTTATTTGATAGCTCAATTTTTATTTTTTTAAGGAATCTCCATAGTGTTTTTCATAGTTGCTGCAAAAACCTACATTCTCATCAACCATGTAGGAGGGTCCTGTTTACTCCACACTATCTCCAGGATTTATTATTTTTGAATTTTTTGATGATGGCCATTCTGACTGGTGTGAGGTGATACCTCACTGCAGAAAGATTTGTATTTCTTTAATAATTATTAATGCAGACCATCTTTTCATGTGGCTACTAGTCATATATATGTCTTCTTTGAAAAAAGTGTTTATTTAGGTCTTTTGCCCATTTTTGATTGGATTGTTTGCTCTTTTGATATTGAGCTGTATGAGCTGTTTGCATATAATGAAAATTAATCCCTTGTCAATCATATCATTTGCAAATATTTCCTCCCATCCGTAGGCTCTCTTTTCATTTTGTGATGGTTTCCTTTGTTCTACAAAAGCTTTTAATTTCAATTAAGTCCTGTTTGTTTGTTTTTGCTTTTATTTCCATTACCCTAGGAAACAGATTCAAAAAATATTGCTGTGATTTATGTCAAAGAGTGTTCTGCATCTAAGAGTTTTATATTAATAGTACCTAGCCACATATTTAGGTCTTTAAGCCATTCAGGGTTTATTTTTGTATATCGTTTTATATGTGGGCTTCCATGATGGCTCCACAGTAAAGAATCTGCCTGCAATTCAGGAGACTCAGGTTAGATCCCTGAGTCGGGAAGATCCCCTGGAGGAGGAGATGGCAAACCAGCCTAGTATCTTTGCCTGGAAAATTCCATGGAAAGAGGAACCTGGAGGGTTACAGTACATAGGGTCACAAAGAGTCAGACATAACTGAGTGACTGAGCTCACATGGTGTTAGAAATGTTCTAATGTCATTCTTTCACTGTGGGTGCATACAAGCTAAGTTGCTTCTGTTGTGTCCAGCTCTTTGCAACCCTATGGACTGTAGCCTGACAGGCTCCTCTGTCCATGGGATTTCCCAGGCAAGAACACTTTAGTGGGTTGCCATTTCCTCTTCCAGAGGGTCTTCCCAACCCCAGGGATGGAGCCCATGTCTCTTAGTCTCCTGCATTGGCAGGTGGGTTCTTTACCACTCTCTACACCTAGGAAGCCCAGTTGTCCCAGTACCACTTATTAACACTAAAGAGACTGTCTTTTATCCATTGTATATTCTTGCCTTCTTTGTTGATAATTAGTTGACCATAGGGTTTATTACTGAGTTCTTTATTCCATTGATCTATATATGTTGGATATATATATTTTTGTGCCAATACTACAATGTTTCAATTACTGTAGCTCTATAGTAGATTCTCAAGGCAAGAATACTGAAGTGGTTTGCCATTCCCTTCTCCAGTGGACCACATTCTGTCAGACCTCTCCACCATGACCCTCCTGTCTTGGGTGGCCCCACATGACATGGTTTAGTTTCATTGAGTTAGACAAGGCTGTGGTCTGTGTGATCAGATTGGCTAGTTTTCTGTGATTATGGTTTCAGTGTGTATGCCCTCTGATGCCCTCTTGCAACACCTAACCATCTTACTTGGGTTTCTCTTACCTTGGACGAGGGGTATCTCCTTACCCACCCCTCCTGACCTTGGACGTGGAGTAGCTCCTCTCGGCCCTCCTGTGCCTGCGCAGCCGCTGCTCCTTGGATGTTGGAAGGATTGATGCTGAAGTGAAACTCCAACACTTTGGCCATCTCATGTGAAGAGTTGATTCACTGGAAAAGACCCTGATGCTGGGAGGGATTGGGGGCAGGAGAAGAAGGGGATGACAGAGGATAAGATGGCTGGATGGCATCACTGACTCGATGGACATGAGTTTGAGTTTGAGTGAACTCCAGGAGTTGGTGACGGACAGGGAGGCCTGGCGTGCTATGATTCATGGGGTCACAAAGAGTCAGACACGACTGAGCGACTGAACTGAACTGAATTGAAGATTCATAACACATAAAAAACTATGCTATGAAAAAAACAGCCTAGACTACATTGAAAATACTGTAAAAAGGAATATGGATTTTAAAGGTGCTACCATTGAAGGCTAAGCAGGAAATGAAGAACATAGTATTTGATGGACATGAGTTTTAGCAAGCTCTGGGAGTTGGTGATGGACAGGGAAGCCTGGCATGCTGCGGTCCATGGGGTCGCAAGGAGTCAGAAATGATGGAGTGACTGAACTGAACTGAATTCTTAGCTTGCAGGTTGATTTGGCCCATGGACCATAATTTCCTGACTTCTGAAACAGGTGTTTGAGACTCTATTCACTTTTTTAAAATATTTGTTCTATTTTTTTACCTTGAATAATTTCTATTTCTATTTTTTCTAGATCATTTACTTTTCCATACAGCATGTTCTTTTGACTATCTTGTCCATCTAGAGATTTTTTTTCAGAAAATATTGTTTTGTTTCTAAAATTTCCATTTCAGGTATTTTCATTCATTTTTAAAATGTATTTAGCTTTGAATTTATTGACCATATTTACAGTAACCATAGACTCTTCATTTTTGTTAAGAAAACAACAAATAATAAAATGTAATCTCAGGTGAAAAATCAAAGAATGCCCATTAGTAAAGGAAGCTGAAAAAAAGATGTTATAGCTCATTAAATTCTGATTGAACATCATTTTTCCTAACCACGTGATCAAAACTGGAGGGTCCCCTGAAATGAATATGATATCTTCTTTATTTCACCTTGAAAGTTTCTCATTGATTTCCTTCTGACCTCCACAAAATATATATTTTGTAGTTAATATCATGAATATTAACCATATCTGTCTTTGTCCTAGGCTACCAGCAAATAAAGCCTGAGAAAGGGATTAAAATGCTTATAGTTTATTAGTAAGTAAAAAGTCAGGGCAGTGAAGATGAAGAAATTGAGAGAGATGGGACAAGGAATGGTGCCCCTGATGTAATGAGAGCTAGGACGCACACTTTATAGAGAGATGAGGTAGGTCATCCAGCAAGTGTTTTACTCAGTATGTGAGCCTTCTCTGGAAATTCTGCAAGGAGAAAACATCCATTGGAGCAGTCCATGAAAGGGAAAGATAAAGGAATCTTTATGTGCCCTGTTCCTTTCACCTCCCTTTCCCCATTGGTCAGGATTCATCTCAAGAGCTATTGACTCCCACAGCTCTGAGCTGTGTTACCAGAGTAACAATCTATCCCAGTCTGAAAGTAAAGGTGGTAGGGTATAGAGAGAGCTAAGTGTATAAACAGTCTGCAAAGTATGTGGGCCTTGGGTTCGACTTGGACCCCACCCAGCTTGGAGAGCTGAGCAAAGGCACCAGTAAAGGAGACGGTGCATGTCAGTTGCTCAGTCATGTCCGACTCTGTTTCCCCGCCCCCTCACATGCAGAGCTTTCCTCAGCTGTGTTCATAGCCTGGCCTGTGTGGGCAAGGAGGCAGGTGCTGGTTCTGAAAGCACAGGGGTCTCCAGGCTCTCTCTGTCCCAAACACAATGGTTTTCAGATAGCATTACTCAGGCATTGGAGGGGCAAAGTTACTAGGACACTCTGGGGGGCATGATGGGGTAGATGAGGAAACACCAAATGTTTATGTTCATCAACATTATCATTTGTGTATGTCACAGTTGAAAAATATTTACCACTGGCTTATGTGTCACTATCTTGCAGAAAATGGCTGTAGTTTAGGAAAACGAAGAACTGTCTAAAAATACTACTGTAAACTTCTTCACACTGATCATTTAAATTGTGTGGCAAAGGACTCTGGTAGCTTAAACTAATTGCCCCTGTGTGAATGAGAGGGGGCAGTTATAGGCTTTATCTTTGTTTGAGAGGCAGGCAGTGGAGCTAAAACAGAAATCCCCAAATGGGGGAAGAAGAAGAGAGGGTCAGACAAATTGAGAGAGTAGCACTGAAACATATACATTACAGTCGTAAAATAGATAGCTAGTAGAAGTTGCTGTATAACACAGGGAGCTCACCTGTCACCTCAAGCTCTGTGACGACCAAGAGCAGGATGAAGGGTGGGAGGGGGGGTGTTCAAGAGGGAAGGTGTATATGTATATGGCTTATTCATGTTGATGTATGGCAGAAACCAACACAATATTGTAAAGCAATTATCCTCCAATTAAAAATAAAATTTTTTAAATGTGAATACTCAGAAAGAAAAAGAAAAGGAAAAAAATCCCCAAATAGTATTATCTTAAAATCAGAATTTTTAAACAACAACAAAAAAAGATGTGTTTGTTCTTCTGGAATACAGTTCTTAAAATAACTCCATTGCTTTAGATATTTCTAGCATTACCATAAACAGACAAAAAAATGACAAAAATCTTGTACATTCATTAGAATGTTTCCCAATATCATATCAAAATTTGGCATACCAAAATATTTAGATCAAATCTAATTACTGGAAACTATTCTAACATTTGCTGGTTTTTTACTTTTTAATAGACTGTTTACAAAGTAAAAATGTATTATGTAGAGAAAGTCATTATCTAATGTATAGAGTCTTATTACATAAATCTTGAGTGTTCCCATTTGTGCTAATCAAAATGCATAGGAATATAAGTTACTACAATCCTCAAAAAAATTATAAAGAACTTGCAATGTGTATGGTTATTAATACTCTTTACAGACCTGGAAGAAAATTATTTTTAGCCCCCCAAAACCTTATATTCCTTCCTAGCAGCATTGAGACTCTTTTTAGAATTGAATACACATTACTTTCAGCATTTGTTGTCATTCACTCAGTAGTGTTCAACTCTTTGCAACTCCATGGACTGCAGCCTGCCAAGGTTCCTTGTCCTTCACCATTTCCCAGAGCTTGCTCAAACTCATGTCCATTGAGTCAGCAATGCCATCCAACCATCTCATCCTCTGTCATCCCCTTCTCGTGCCTTCAGTCTTTCCCAACATCAGGATCTTTTCCAATGAGTTGATTCCACATCAGGTGGCCAGAGTTGGAGCTTTGGAGCTCCAGCTTCAGGGGCAGTCCTTCCAATGACTATTCAGGACTGATCTCCTTTAGGATGCACTGGTTGGATCTCCTTACAGTCCAAGGGACTCTCAAGAGTCTTCTCCAGCACCACAGTTCAACAGCATCAATTATTCAGTGCTCAGCCTTTTTTTATGGTCCAGTTCTCAACGTGCATACATGACTTCTGGAAAAACCATAGCTTTGACTACATACACCTTTGTTGGCAAAGTAACGTCTCTGCTTTTTAATAGACTGTCTAGTTTTGTCATTGCTTTCCTTCCAAGGAGCAAGTGTCTTTTAATTTCATTGCTGCAGTCACCATCCACAGTGATTTTGGAGTCCAAGCAAATAAAGCCTGTCACTGTTTCAATTGTTTCCCCATCTATTTGCCATGAAGTGATGGGACCAGATACCATGATCTTAGTTTTTTGAATGTTGAGTTTCAAGCCAGCTCTTTCACTCTCCTCTTTCACTTTCATCAAGAGGCTCTTTAGTTCTTCTTCACTTTCTGTCATAAGGGTGATGTCATCTGCATTTCTGAGATTATTGATGTTTCTTCTGGCAATCTTGATTCCAGCTTGTACTTCATCCAGCCTGGCATTTCATATGATGCACTCTGCGTATGTTAAGTAAGCAGAGTGACAATATACAGCCTTGGTGTACTCCATTCCCAATTTTGATCCAGTCTGTTAGCATAAGTATCTTTATATTGCTTCCTGAATATGTGGCTATTTTCTTCATTCCATGTGCTGTACTCAGGTTCTGTTTAGGCCATCAAAATATCTAATACCTGAGAATTTAAAAAAAGCAACCTGGGGTCAGACTGTCACTGTGCCACCATTTTTCCTTGTTAATATAAAATTTCTGATCCTAAGCCTGAAAGGAAATATTCCTGTGCATCCAAATTTAAAAAAAAATTATAATTCAGTTACAGACACACACATACATATATAGATATATATTCATTTTTAGATTCGTTTCCCACATAGGCCCTTACAGAGTATTGAGTAGTGCTCCCTGTACTATACTGTAGGTCCTTAACAGTTATGTTTTATTTATAGTAGCGTGTATATATCAATCCCAATCTCCCAATTTATCCCTCCCTTCTTATCCCTTGTTAACCACAAGTTAGTTTACAATCTAATGCTATTTCTGTTTTGTATATACATTCAACTTTGCCCTTTTTTAAGATTTTACATACAAGTGATATCGTATGATATTTGTATTCGTCTGTGTTACTTTACTCAGTATGACAATCTCTAAGTCAATCCATGTTGCTACAAATGGTATTATTTTGTTCTTTTTATGGCTGAGTGATACTCCATTTTATATCCACATCTTCTTTATCCATTTTCTCTGTTGAAGGACATTTAGGTTGCTTCCATGTCCTGGCTCAAGTAAATAGTGTTGCAGTGAACATTGGGGTGCATATAGCTTTTCCCATTATAGTTTTCTCTGGGTATTTGCCCGGGGTAGGATTGCTAGATCATATGTTAGCTCTTTTTTTAGTTTTTTAAAGAACATCCACAGTGTTCTAAATATTGACTGCACTAATTTACATTCCCACCAATAGTATAAGTCAGTTCAGTCAGTTAAGTCACTCATTCTTGTCAGACTCTCCGCGACCCTATGAACCACAGCACGCCAGGCCTCCCTGTCCATCACCAACTCCCGGAGTCCACACAAACTGATGTCCACTGTGTCGGTGATGCCATCCAACCATCTCATCTCTGTCGTCCCATTCCCCTCCTGCCCTCAAGCTTTCCCAGCATCAGGGTCTTTTCAAATGAGCCAGCTCTTCACATCAGGTGGCCAAAGTATTGGAGTTTCAGCTTCAACATCAGTCCTTCCAATGAACACCCAAGACTGATTTGTAGGATGGACTGGTTGGATCTCCTTGCAGTCCAAGGGACTCTCAAGAGTCTACTCCAACCCCACAGTTCAAAAGCATCAATTCTTCAGCACTCAGCTTCCTTCACAGTCCAACTCTCACATCCGTACATGACCACTGGAAAAACCATAGCCTTGACTAGACGGACCTTTGTTGACAAAGTAATATCTCTGCTTTTTAATATGCTGTCTAGGTTGGTCATAACTTTGCTTATTCCCTCTTCTCCATACCCTCTCCAGCATTTATTGTTTGCAGATTTCTTGATAATGGCCATTTTGACCAATATGAGACCAGTTAGTGATTTGGAAGTTCTTTTCATGTGCTTTTTAGAAGGAAATGGCAATCTACTCTGGTATTCTGGCCTGGGAAACCCCACAGACAGAGAAGCCTGGAAGGCTACAGTCTATGAGGTCCTAATAGAGTCAGACACAGCTGGCAACTGAGCGTTGAGCACCTCTTCTTTGAAGAAATGTCTATTTAAATCTTTTGCTCATTTTGGAGATTTTTTTTTTTAATTGAGCTGCGTGAACTGTTTGCATACTCTTTTCAGTTGCTTCATTTGCAAATATTTTCTCCCTCTCCAATGGTTGTCTTTTCATTTTGTCTATTGTTTCCTTTGTTTTGCAAAAGCTTTTAAAACTCTGAGAGGGAAATATTGGCAGAATACTCTTTGTCATAATTCACAGCAAAATCTTTTCCAATCTACCTCTGAGAGTAATGAAAATAAAAACAAAAATAAATAAATGGAACCTAGTGTACCATCCAAGTCTAAAGGTTGCTTTAACAATCTAGGAAGATTATAGAGAGAACAAAGAATGCATGTATACTGCAGACCATTGACTCCAAAGAGCAAGAGGAGAAGGGGTTAAATTATAATCAAGTTAGGCACCGTAAAGACTAGGCCAAAAAGCCAGGACTATTTAGGAAAAATTCCTCTTCCTTGGAACCAAAGGAATAAAAAAAATACATATTGCATGAGATACAATTAAAAGAGTGCCCTGGATGACAGATTTTATTTTCTTGGGCTCCAAGATCACTGCAGATGGTGACTGCAGACATGAAATTAAAAGATGCTTTCTCCTTGGAAGGAAAACTATGACAAACCCAGACAACATATTGAAAGCAAAAACATCACTTTGCCTATCAAGGTCCATAAGGTCAAAGCTATGGCTTTTCCAGTAGTCATGTATGGATGTAAGAACTGGACCATAAAAAAGGCTGAAAATCACTCAGTTATGTCCGACTCTTTGTGACCCCATGGATTAAACATTCCGTGAAATTCTCCAGGCCAGAATACTGGAGTAGATAGCCTTTCCCTTCTCCAGGGAATCTTCCCAACCCAGGGATCAAACCCAGCTATCCCACATTGCAAGCGTATTCTTTACCAGCTGAGCCACAAGGGAAGCCCTAGATACTGGAGTGGGTAGCCTATCCATTCTCCTGCAGGTCTTCCTGACCCAGGAATGGGGACTCCCGCATTGCAGGTAGATTCTTTACCAAACTGAGCTATCAGAGAAGCCCCTTAAAAAAGGCTGAGTGCTGAAGAATTGATGCTTTCAAACTGTGGTGCTGGAAAAGACTCTTGAGAGTCCATTGGACTGCAAAGAGATCAAACCAGTCAATCCTAAAGGAAATCAACCCAACTGATCCTAAAGGAAATCAACCCAAGATATTCATTGGATTCTTTGGCCACCTGATGTGAAGAGCCAACTCATTGGAATAGACCCTGATGCTGGGAAAGATTGAAGGCAAGTGGAGAAGGGAGCAATGGAGGATGAGATGGTTAGATAGCATCATCCATTCAATGGACATGAATCTGAGCAAACTTTGGTAGACTGTGAAGGACAGGGAAGACTGGCATGCTGCAATCCATGGGGTCACAGAGTATGAAACAATCTAGCAACTGAACACACACACGTACAAACACACACACACACACACTAACTGACTACAAGCTCACCATCTTGGAAAAGTTTAGTTCATTGTTTCAGGTCTTGAAAAAAATTTAAGACTCAAAAAGGTTAATAAAATAACACACATGCATTATTTCAACACAGGATGAAAAGTGTTTATTCTGTCATATTAGCTTCAACATATTTCCACAAAAGAAATGAAATTATTAAGAATGTATTTGATCTTCATCACTCTACTTATCCCTGAACTATCCAGAGGCCACCACCATCAAAACCTCCTGTATCCAATCTGTTGATGCTTTTTCATTTTTATATCACACATATATTGTCACTATCAAAATATTGCATATTTCAAATTTCCAAAAGTGCTAACATTGTGTGGTATCATTTGCAATTTGGTTTTCTTTTTCATTCCATATTAAATTTTTGAAACCCGTTCATGTTGATATATGTCACCTGTAAGAATATACATTTGATCACCCATTCTCCTTTTGATATTGATTTATGAGTTTCTGACATTTCACTATTACAAATTGCTTAATAAACAATAAACATTCTTCATTTTCATTTTTGGCTGTGCTGGATCTTAGTTGTTTTTGCATGGCTTTCTCTAGTTGTGGTGAGCAGAGGCTGCTCTTCATTGCACTGTGTAGGCTTCTCATTGTGGTGGCTTCTCTTGTTTCAGGTCAAGGACTCTAGATGCATTGTCTTCAGTAATTGCGGCACACAGTCGCTGTAGTTGCGGCACACAGGCTCAGTAGTTGCGGCTC
This sequence comes from Oryx dammah, assembly GCF_014754425.2. Lineage (NCBI taxonomy): Eukaryota > Metazoa > Chordata > Mammalia > Artiodactyla > Bovidae > Oryx > Oryx dammah. The sequence continues at coordinate 105,724,381 of NW_024070186.1, forward strand.
ACCAGCTCTGGAGTGCAGGCTCAGTAGTTGCTCCTGGACACGTGGAATCTTCCGAATCTGCATTGGCAGGCAGATTTCTATCCACTGTGCCAGCAGGGAAGTACTATAATAAACATCTGATTTGAATCCTTATGAGATGTGTGGAAGGGCCTCTAGTATGTAGATGTATGAGGAGAATTGCTAAGGCACAGAAAGAAGCATCTTCATCTTTATATCAAACTGTAAAGTGGTCTTTAGACTGTATATTTTCCCCAGGATATTAGAATTTTTATTTACTCACATTCTCAATTCCACTTAGGTCAAAATTTTTAAAATTACCCATTATTATTGGTATAAAAGAATCCTTCATTTCTGTCTAAATTTTATTCTCTGGATTAGTAATAAAATTGAGTATTATTTCAAACTTTTTTTTAAATATTCGTTTGCTCTTCTCTGAATTGCTTTCCACATACATTGTCTACTTGTTTACTAGAATGGTTAATATTTCTTTCTTATTCACTTTTATGGATACCTTTTAACATTATAGTTACCTTCTCTTAGTTGCAGAAGTGAGAAATTCTCTTCTTATACCTTTGAGTGCTATGTGTTGAATTTATATTTACTTCATGATTACTTTAAGAAATTCTTAAGAGAAGAATTATCTTATTTAAGAAATTATTGCCTTCCACATAAGAAAGATAATTTTGCTTTTTATCTTTAGGTCTTAGATCAGACAAGATTACTTTGATGTGTACAATTTGTGACAGGGAATCTTATTATGCTCTTACCTCAGACGGTAAAGCATCTGTCTACAATGCGGGAGACCTGGGTTCGATCCCTGGGTTGGGAAGATTCTCTGGAGAAGGAAATGGCAACTCACTCCAGTACTCTTGCCTAGAAAATCCCATGGATGGGGGAGCCTGGTGTCCATGGGGTCGCAAGAGTCAGACACGACTGAGCGACTTCACTTTCACCTTATACAAAGCCAGTTGGTGGTGCTTCAGTCACTAAGTCGTGTCTGACTCTTGTGACCCCGTGGACTGTAGCCTGCCAGGCTCCTTCATCCATGGGATTTTCCAGGTAAAAATACTGGAGTGGGTTGCCGTTTCCTTCTCCAGGGGATCTTCCCGACCCAGGGTTTGAACCTCAGTCTCCTGCCTTGCAGGTTGATTCTTCAATCTGAGTTACCAGGGAAGCCAATTGACCAGCACCAATTACTGAGGAGCTCATCTTTTTGTGATTCTTTGTATTGTCACCTTTCATACATTGTATCAAATGGATTTGCTTATTTTAGACTCTTTTTGCTGACTCTTGTCTAAATTAAATATTACTTAATATTGCAGCTTTAAAATGGGAGTTCCCAGGTGGCGCTAGTGGTAAAGAATCTGCCTGCCAAAACAGGAGCCATAAGAGACACGGGTCTGATCCCTGGGTCAGGAAGATCCCCTGGAGGACATGGCTACCTACTCCAGTATTCTTGCCTGGAGAATCCTACGGAAAGAGGAGCCTGGTGGGCTACATTCGGTAGAGTGGCAAAGAGTCAAACACTACTGAAGCGACTTAGCATACACAGATAGGGGATGGATCACGTCCTTTTTCTCTGTTTCATGTTTCTCATTTTGACTTAGACAATTTTTGTCAAGATCCAAGACTTTGCCAATTACAGTGATTATTAATTTGTTGGATAAATTATTTAACACATTGTTCACCTATTAATTAGCCTATGTATTCCCATTTATTCACTTAACAGATTTTAAAAATCTTGAAACACTGTTAAATTTTATCAACTTTTTTTGCATGTATTGAAATAATCATATGATATTGATTTGCTAATAGATTACTGTATTAATACATTGTTCTGATATGATCCTAATGTTATCAGGACACACTAATATTTTAATTCATTGCTGGGGTTCGTTTACTAGTATTTTTCCATATTCATAAGAAAGATTGGTGAATAATTTTGTTTTCTCCTACTTACATATCTGATTTTTCTATTTAAATTACATGGGCCTTACAGAATGACTAGATAATTTTCTTTTTTTCATTTTTTGGAGGGTTTTTTTTTATTATTATTCACTTTAGGCTGTGCTGGGTCTTCACTGCTACATGGGCTCTTCTCTGATTGTGGCCTGCAGGCTTCTTATTGCAGTGGCCTCTCTTGTTGCAGACAGGCTCTAGGAGCTAAGGCTTCAGTAGCTGAGGTGCATGGACTCAGTAGTTGTGACTCCTGGACTCTATAGCACAAGGTCAATAATTGTGGCACACAGGCTTAGTTGCTTGGTGATATGTGGGATCTTCAAGGATCAGGGATTTAACCAGTGTCTCCTCTCATTTTTTTTTTTTTAACCACTGATTCACCTGGGAAAACTCTAGAACAGTTTTTATCAGGTAAAGATTATGTATTTATTGTTTATTTGAAAGAACTTACCATTTAAGTTTGTGGGTGAGGCAACTTTTCTTTTTCTGTGGGTGAGAAAAGAAAAGAGGAGAAGATGAGACACTTTTTTAATGATATTCTCCTTAAGTTTTCTATTTCTTCTTGATTCAAGTTTGCAATATAAATATTTCAAAAGTTCTGTCATTAGATTCTTCTGTTTTTCCTTTTGATTCTTAAATTGCCACTAACTCTAAACGAAGACTCCTTTTTTCATTTGCTAATCCTGATTGCTTGAGCTTCTTTAACTTCTCTTAATAGCATTGATTAAAATTTTCTATTTTATTTTTCATTTCAAAAAACAAGCTTTTATTTACTGCCTTCTTTTGCTTCCCTGTTTACTCTCTTATTAATTTTTGTTCTTATATTTATAACTTCTGTCTTTCATCTATTAAATATATTACCTTTATTTTTACATTTACCTAAACTTCTTAAGCTTTAGCAATACAGGAACCGTGAAATTCCAGATGTTCAAGCTGGTTTTAAAAAGGCAGAAGAACCAGAGATCAAATTGCCAAAATCTGTTGTATCGTCGAAAAAGCAAGAGAGTTCCAGAAAGACATCTACTTCTGCTTTATTGACTATGCCAAAGCCTTTGACTGTGTGGATCACAATAAACTGTGGAAAATTCTGAAAGAAAGGGGAATACCAGACCACCTGACTTGCCTCTTGAGAAATCTGCATGCAGGTCAGGAAGCAAGAGTTAGAACTGGACATGGAACAACAGACTGGTTCCAAATTGGGAAGGGAATACGTCAAGGCTGTTTATTGTCACCCTGCTTATTTAACTTCTATGCAGAGTACATCATGAGAAATGCAGGGCTGGATGAAGCACAAGCTGGAATCAAGATTGCTGGGAGAAATATCAATAACCTCAGATATGCAGATGACACCACCCTTATGGCAAAAAGTAAAGAAGAACTAAAGAGCCTCTTGAGGAAAGTGAAAGAGGAGAGTGAAAAAGTTGGCTTAAAGCTCAACATTCAGAAAACGAAGATCATGGCATCCAGTCCCATTACTTTATGGCAAATAGATGGGAAAACAGTGGAAACAGTGTCAGACTTTATTTTGGGGGGCTCCAAAATCACTGCAGATGGTGATTGCAGCCATGAAATTAAAAGACACTTAATCCTTAGAAGGAAAGTTATGACCATCCTAGACACCACATTAAAAAGCAAAGACATTACTTTGCCAACAAAGGTCCATCTAGTCAAGGCTATGGTTTTTCCAATAGTCATGTATGGATATGAAAGTTGGAGTGTAAAGAAAGCTGAGCACCAAAGAATTGATGCTTTTGAACTGTGGTGTTGGAGAAGACTCTTGAGAGTCCCTTGGACTGCAAGGAGGTCCAACCAGTCCATCCTAAAGGAGATCAGTCCTGGGTGTTCATTGGAAGGACTGATGCTAAAGCTGAAACTCCAATACTTTGGCCACCTGATGCAAAGAGCTGACTCATTTGAAAAGACCCTGATGCTGGGGGGATTGAGGGCAGGAGGAGAAGGGGACGACAGAGGATGAGATGGCTGGATGGCATCACCAACTCAATGGACACAAGTTTGGGTATATTCCGGGAGTTGACGATGGATAGGGAGGCCTGGCAAGCTGTGATCCATGGGGTTGCAAAGAGTGGGACATGACTGACTGAACTGAACTGAACTGAACCTTCTTAAGATTGGCTGTAGCTCATATATTGAATATTTTTCTATCTCAAGAATATATTGCAGTAAGTGTTTTGATAATTACCCCTCTAACCATGCCTCACACATTTTGATATGTAATTTTTTGCTGCCATTAATTTTTAAATACTTTGGGATTTCCATTGTGTTTTCTTCTTTAACCTAAGTGTTTACCATGTGTGTATGTGTGTGTACTTCCATGTATATGGTTGTTCTTGTTTTTCTTTACTCCTTTGTTATTGATATCTTCTTATTGTCAGGTTTCCCTGGTGGCTCAGATGTTAAAGCATCTGCCTACAATGCAGGAGACCCAGGATCAATCCCTGGGTTGGGAAGATCTCCTGGAGACAGACGTGGCAACCGACTCCAGTATTCTTGCCTGGAAAATCCCATGGATGGAGGAACCTTGTAGGCTATAGCTCATTGGGTGGCAAAGAGTTGGACAAAACTGAGCGACTTCACTTTTTTAATACAAAGTGAATTTTTTTGGAATGGAGACTTCCCCTATGACTTATGCTGATTGACATTTTTTATGCATTTAATTGGAGAAGGCAATGGCAACCCACTGCAGTACTCTTGCCTGGAAAATCCCATGGACGGAAGAGCCTGGTAAGCTGTAGTCCATGGGGTCACTGAGTCAGACACAACTGAGTGACTTCACTTTCACTTCACTTTCATGCATTGGAGAAGGAAATGGCAACCTACTCCAGTTTTCTTGCCTAGGGAATCCCAGGCATTATGATGCTGGGAGGGATTGGGGACAGGAATAGAAGGGGACGACAGAGGATGAGATGTCTGGATGGCATCACCAACTCAATGGACATGAGTTTGAATGGACTCTGGTAGTTGGTGATGAACAGGGAGGCCTGGCGTGCTGGGATTCATGGGGTCGCAAAGAGTCGAACACGACTGAGTGACTGAACTGAACTGATAGGTTATACATTTTAATACATGAGTAGATTACTGATTTTGACTTATATTTGGCATGTCATTTTTTCTCTTAGATTTTCCTGGGTTAGTTTCCTTCTTTTTTTTTTAATACTTTCTGCTATAATGATAAAGTTCTTAATCCTTTTTGTATGCTTTGCTTGTATGAATTCATCAATTGTACTTCTATTATTTTAGTAGTTACATGTTTTAGATATACATTTAGGTATATAATTACCACGTAACAAATTCTATGTCTCTGCCTTTATTTTTTGTTTATTTTTATCAATATCTTTTTTTTTTCATCTAGTATTTGCAGGAAACAGGGGGCGTCAGAGGAGTGGAACTGGCCTGTGTCACTAAGCAACACATCAACCCACTTTCAACAGATGTGCTTCCTGAGGTGGAGCCTATATGTTTTAAACTTCAGATTTTTCTAACAAATTTAAAGTAATTTAGTGTCTTTCCTCCTCTCAAACATGATCTCATATATATTATTTCTATCTAGAGGTTTAGTTTCAGTTTTTTTTTTTTTAAAGAAACAATAAAAATCCAACAAAAATTACTTATTTTAAGTCAAATGTACCACACATTCTTCTCACAATTACTTCTTGCATCCTGTTCCTTCCATCCAGATACACTTTTCTGTTTGCTAAAGTAAATACTCCAGGCTTCCTTCAGCCAAAGTGTGTGGGTGAAAAATTCCATTAGCTGTTTATGTGTTAATAATGTTCCCTAGCATCCTTACTCTTGAGTAATAGTTTAGGATACATGTTATAGTAAGTTTGGTGTCTTTCTCTTCTGCATTTTGAAGCTATTGCCTCATTGTCTTCTGTGCCCTATTGCTTCTCCAGAAATGACTTCTCTCATCCTAATTATCAGATAATTTGCTTTTCTCCCAGGGAAGTTTTAAGATTTTCTTTTTAGGCATGGTTTTATAAGTAAAATACGTTTGTCAAGATATGGAATTGGTTCATTTTTATCCTTCTTAACTATCTGCATTTTGTAAATGAGGATTGATACTTCAGTCTGGAGATTTCTAAGTAATTATCTCTTTAAATATTGTTATTTTCTCTTCTGAAAATTTTATGGAAAAAAAGTTTTAGGTCAGACTATTCTCCAAGTCTGTTATAATGCTGACATCAGAGTTTCCCTTCTTTATCTTTCTTTTACATGCTCCAGGTCGCATCCTCGGTGCTCCTTATTAATGCTTTCTTTAGCTCTTCCAACATGATGCCCATCCAGTTTACTCAGGGTTTTTTGTTTTTTTATTGTTATATAATTTTAAAGGCTACATATTTTTTTAAGATTTCTCTTCAGTACTTTTTAATAGCCACATGAATTTTATTCTTAACCTTTGTTTCAGTATTATAATTATTTGGTTTTTTTTTCTTTCATTCATACATTCCAAGATCTTAAATATACATACTTAAGTCTTTTTCAGATTACTCAAACATAATTAGGTTACTAGATTGTTTGATGACCTTCTTTCATATTGCTTTTTGTTCATTGTATGTTTTGAAATTGTATTGTGTTTTCTTCAGTGTTCATTTCCTGGTTTCTTTTTTTGGTTCTGTTTAAGTTTTTCTTTCTTACCATTCCATGTGTGATTGTTTTACAATTGTCTCTACGTGCCATGCTTTTTTATTGGCAACCAAAGCTCTTATAATGCAAGGATATTATGGATAACTCACTAAGCTAGTGGGGCTTGGCCCAGCTTTGGTAAAACAACTATTTGTGCTTCCTTCTAACACTCCAGGCAAAAACTTAACGTTTGCTTCTGACTGTGGATGCCCTGACCTAACTTTCTTTTTCACTCACTGAACCCAGCTGTGTTCTCCATCCATTTGACCCTCAGGAAATGAATTCATGACCACTTCTGCTTGTTTGTCATCCTGAAACTCAGTAGGCCTGTGGATTAAACTGCACTTACTAGTTTGTGTTTTTATTCTGTTTCTGATATTCAGAGATGTGTATCTTACTTTTGGTTGTAGCTATGTTTTTAGAAAATATATGTGATGTATCATCCATCTTTGCTGTGGTGTTTGGAGGAAGAGTAGGAGGACTGTTTTACATAAACTGCCAATGCCAACTAAACAACATAAACTGCCAGCATTGAACAGCAATCTCACTGACCAGCAATCTCATTGCAGGCAACTGTATATGAACAAATTCCATCAGAAGCAGTCTAATCTGAATATGAGCTTTACATGAAAGTAGTAAAGCATCAGTCCTTCTCTCACAGTTACAGTTCTGGGTACCACTTGTTAAATTCGGGAGGATCACATGCAACATGATTGCAGAGTATTGAAATTAATTTCTTTAATCCACTTACATCTTGAAGTCTAAAATTTTGGGAAGTGTTTTAAGCATGTGCCATAATATTCAGTTTAGTTCAGTTGCTCAGTCGTGTCTGACTCTTTATGACCCCATGAATCACAGCACGCCAGGCCTCCCTGTCCATCACCAACTCCCGGAGTTCACTCAGACTCATGTCCATCGAGCCATAATATTACAATTAGTCTTTTCTCCTGGTAAAATATATATCTCCTTGTGTTAGATATGAATTTTAAGCCTTGTGGGTGCTAGTCAACTCAGTTGTGTCTGACTCTTTGTGGCCCCACGGACTGTAGCTCTTCTGTCCATGGGATCTTCGTTGCAAGAATGCTGGAGTGAGTTGCTATTTTCTCTTCCATGGTATCTTCCCAACCCAGGAATTGAACCTGTGTTTCCTGCTTGACAGGTGAACTCTTTACCATTGAGCTACCTGTGTGATCCCTTGTGTGCATGCTAAGTTGCTTCAGTCATGTCCAACTCTGTGACCCCATGGACCATAGTCCATCAGGCTCCTCTGTCCATGGGATTCTCCAGGCAAGAATACTGGAGTGGGTTGCCATTCCCTTCTGCAGAGGATCTTTCCAATGTAGAGACTGAACCTGGATCTCCCACAGTGCAGGCAGATTCTTTACTGTCTGACTCACCATTTCCCATAATTTAAGCATCATGGGTCACTTATATCCTACGGCTTTATTGTGAATCAGTTTGCCAAATTCTTTCCTGAGATCAAGTTTTAATTAGAAGGACAGAGAATATAAGGACATGTTCTGTCTAGAGTGTAGATCTGGATGATAAGCTCTGTTGTTTGGAAGAATGTGGTCTTGAAGTCAGTAAGTAGGAGGTGCTGCTGTTGGTAGCTGTGTGATCTTGGAGAGATTTTCAACTTCTGTGAAGTTCAGTTTTCTTCGTCTCTAAAATGGAATCTTTGTGACAATTACATGAGCTGATATAGGTAGTAGCACTGGGCACAGAGTTGGTACTCAACAAAAGTTAGCTGAAAGATAGTTAAAAAAAAAAAAAAAAAAAAACAGGAAAGTAAAACCTGAATCTCCAAAAAGATTTCCAAAGTCATTTACCTAGTTTCATCCTTGTTGGTCACAATTTCTATAAAGTTCATCTGCAAAAATAATTTAGCTCCTATCTCTGCAAAATTAAGTATCTGGTTATTAATTTTGGGGATATATTTTAGGTGTGAAGATCTTACAATCATGGCTTCGGAGAAAAGCATTCAAATCAGATAAGCTTCAATTAACAACTGAAGTCAAAGAGTCTGAACCAATTTGTTGTCATCGCACATTTATTATTTTCAGTGGAGACTGTGAACTAACACATCTGCAAAGAGAAAAACAAATCACTTTGCAGAATGGCTTACCAGGCAACAAAGGGCAACTGAGTTTGTTGCTTGCTAGAGGTGTTTGCTTTTATTACTCCTGAGAGAAATATGTCCAGGACACTGTCATTGAACTAAATCTTAAATTACCCATACAGATGATTTAAGTCCACAAATTAGCCCCAAGACCCAGAATACTCTTATGAAAATCTCACAATTATTTCCTTGGCATCAAAACTGAGCCCAAAGGACAGTAATAACTATAATTTATATTTTCCAAGTTCTTGCAGCTTTCCAATGCACTTTTATAGACATTGTCTGACTTGAGCCTCACAATAAATGAATAAAGTAGAAATTACAACCTCTAGTACACAGATAAGGAAACTGAGGTTAAGAGAGGTGAAATGATTTTCCCAAGTAATTTGAAGCTCATTCAACTGTGGCATAGCTGGCAGAGTTCCAGTGCTAAGTACAGTGTCATCCACACTGTGGGTGTCTCCATTTTTATTACAGGCTATGAGTAAGATTTGCCGAACTGAGACTTATACAGTATATTCAAAATCATATGCTCAGGATTTTTTAGAACATGTTATAGACTACAATTAAAATGCATGTTTTTGGCATATAATGAAAACCAGAAATTTCTAAATCCCTGTTTGCTGTGAAACTGTTTTACCTTTTTTATTTTAGAGCTTCCTAGCACTTTGCCACATGTTGAATAGCTAACTCCAAACCAGTAATGAAAGCAATTTGTAAATATAATCTCGTATGATACCACAAAACCAAGCAACAAGAAAGAAAAGACTCCTCCTTACTGTTAGTAAGTGTAACATGTCCTGATATGTCCAGAATTAACTTATGAGACATCAGATTCTGAGCTCAAATAACTACACCAAAGGCTTAAGCACATGGCTTGCCTTAGCAACAAGTTCAGATTCTTTTGGTTAAGACATTGCACTTGTATGTCAGCATGTTTGAGATATAACTTAGTTCCTCTTGAGCAAAGGGACTTTTGTAATATTTGTAGCAGCATGTCTCTCTATGAATTTATTTTAGCTCTTCAGTGGGTTTCAAAAATTATTTGTATGATTTTAAATGAGGTGCTCTGATCTGAAGAGTCATAAAAATCACTTCTGTCTCTATTACCCTTTCCTTGTTATCTGAATTACCCACCTTGGCCTTATTTACCTACATTTCTTTCTACTGTGTCCTTCCATATGCCAATGTTCCTGTGATGATATGTGTCAATGTTAATCTGAGAAAAATATGCCTGGTACACCCTGAAAAGATAAGTCCACCACTCCACCTGGCCACCAACCTCCACATACCCATCCACTATCCACCAACAATCAAGCAGAAAAATTACAAAGCAAACTGCTATTTCCTTTTCAGCTAACTCAGTTACGTCACCTAGGGAAAATACTATTACCTGCATCACATTTTAAATAAGACTGCATTATGATTTTCATAGACCTTAAGCAGGTTTGTCTTCTTGGGCTCTTTTATTCATAAAAATATGTTTTAAATGTTATTTTATGGCTGTTGGTATAAAGATGACTATATTGATATGATATATCGAAACACTGTACACCTACAAGTTTATGTTTTTCTTCTGATTTTAAAATAAATTATTTATGTGATCATCTGTGAGTCCTAGGCTGGAGAAGGCAATGGCACCCCACTCCAGTACTCTTGCCTGGAAAATCCCATGGTCAGGGGAGCCTGGTAGGCTGCAGTCCATGGGGTTGCTAAGAGTTGAAAATGACTGAGCAACTTCACTTTCACTTTTCACTTTCATGCATTGGAGAAGGAAATGGCAACCCACTCCAGTGTTCTTGCCTGGAGAATCCCAGAGACGGGGAGTCTGGTGGGCTGCCGTCTATGGGGTCGCACAGAGTCGGACATGACTGAAGTGACTTAGTAGCAGCAGCAGCAGCAGCAGCAGTGAGTCCTAGGCAATAGTGAATAAGTCAACCCTGACTTCGAGCCCATGTAATCCTAGGAAAGCCTCATATTTAGAAAAAAAAAAAAAATGTTAGAAAGTTTTCCCTGAAAACCTCTATTAATATTGACACTCTTCTTAATGTTCATATTTTATGAAAAGTGTCTGGAGCTTCCTCAGCTTCCAAGAAGCTGATATCTCATGCCAGTGAAATAAAGATTAAAAATAATTAATTTGACTAATTTCACCACAAGAATTAGCCTAACATATATTGAGAGCTTATAACATTCTGAGACTACACTAATGCCTCTATTCATCATTGCCTGTAATCTTATTACTACTCCAAGAAATAGAGGTTAAAGCATCTGCCTGCAATGTGGGAGACCTGGGTCGGGAAGATCCCCTGGAGAAGGAAATGGCAACCCACTCCAGTATTCTTGCCTGGAGAAGCCCATGGACTGAGGAGCCTGGTGGGCTACAGTCCACGGGGTCACAAAGAGTCGGACACGACTGAGCGACTTCACTTCATTACTTCTACAACCAAAAATCAGAAGAACAAAGTAATAGATCCAGTGTCCTACAGGAAGTAGATGTTAGAGGCAAGATCTAAACTAATATTTGAGCCTTGACCACAATATTAATCGTAGTTGGTCTTCAATATATTGTTTTTATGATTATAATGTATTAGCATTACTATTACAGTGTAATGTACAAATTCTTCCCTTAATATTCACTGCTAAAATGGGAAGAGATAATCCGTTTCCACTGTTTCATACCATAAAGAAAAACCAGGCTATCTAATTTAGCCTGGTTTTAATCCATCCTCCTCCCTACACACATACACGTAGATTTGTGTGGGAAGCTTGCCCATCACACCCCCTAGACATGTATTTTGTAGGAATCTTCATAAAATATTTAGGCTCTCCTTCTTTTACTTTTAGTCCAACAAATGTCTTCAATTCAGTTTCTAGACCCTATAGTGCTATGCTTACTTACTCAGTCCAAAACTTTGCAACCCCATGGATTGTAGCCCACCAGCCTGCTCTGTCCATGGGGATTCTTCAAGGGAGAATACTGGAGTGGGTTGCCCTGCCCTCCTCCAAGGGATCTTCCTGACCCTATAGTAGGCACAAATAATGTAAATGTGAGAACAGCATACCAGGAAAAACAGATTTTCTTAATAAACAGTAACATTTTCTTCTTAATGAAGCAGACTTTTTTCATTATTTCAACTAAGGAGTCACATCTGGTCTCAACTCTGTTGATATCCACACTCTTTAGCTCCAGGCAACCTCTATTCAGCTAAAAATGATGTGTATTTAAGAGGATTGCATATTACTTGGAGATGATAATGCAAGTGGGCAGATTGGTAAGCGTGGTGGATGAAGAACTGTCACAAGCTAGTGGCCTGTGATTTATGTCCATTTCACTGTTGATGCTATCCAACCATCCAGGAGGAGGATATATAACGGCACATTCAGTTCAGTTCAGTCACAGTCGTGTTCGACTCTTTGCGACCCCAGGAGTCGCAACTTAAAGAGCTTTACTCTAATTCTTTAGACTAGATGATATCCTTCCGACCTGCATCAAAAAGAAGCACTGTGGGTAGCCTTGAAACCTAATATGCAGTCAGCTATGCCTAAACTTCTGTTCTTATTCACAATCATTTTTTTGCTCCAATTCATATGCAATTTTTCTTAGAGGATATTACTATGCTTAAGAGGTTCTTAGCAATATCACTTAACTTTGGAAGGTGGAAAATGGTCAAATACTTGTCATTTTGCTAAGGTTCAACATGTAAATCTTAGACATATTTAAACTGAACAGGGGTAAATTCAGATTGTATTCATTAAATGCCTTGAACATGTATTAAAGGATAGAGTTGTGCATTAAGCATCTGAATTCATCTGTGAAGCTGTTTTACTTTATAGAATTCGTCCCTGAACAAACACTGCCGGTACACAGACGTCACTATCCCAGGGTGTGTTAAGGTAACCAAAAAGCAACACTATGCCAATTGTACGCATTTCCTCTTTCTATTCGTGCCCATGCAGGTGGGGGCATCCTGCCTTTGGAGCAGGGAAGTTCTAAGTTAAAATAAAAACTGTGCAGGCAACTATGGTATTCTACAAAAGAAGTAACTTAAGTATTGTCTAGGTTCTACAGACTCATTTCCTCTCTGAGCCATTTGTAGAATTTCTTCCATAATCAGATTTATTTTAAGACTTTCCAACTATAAATTGGAGTAAAACTTAATAGGGAATGGACTGGAAAAATTAGAATACTAGGAGACTGCAGTGGTTTTCCAAACTGTAAATCCTTTTGTGTTGAATGATTTGATTGTAGCTTGAGGCCTGGGCTGAAAAACCTGTGGTTTATACTTTTAGAAGGTCTAATCTGAAAGGCAGGGCTACTGCCCCGAATTCTCTAAAGAAACAGACAGCCACAGGGGCCACTTTGAAGAGTACCCTCAGCACAGAATGTGCTTTATGATCAGTCTTGCCATCTTCTTTAGTAATTGATAATTGAGACCCAATCATCGTGATAATTCTGGATTCTTATCCTACCTGGCTAACTATAAAAGCTCATATTTTGTAATACATAAGAATATTGAAATTACCTGGATTTTGGACAAAATCATACTATAAATGCTACAAGATACATAGATTTTACCAAGGTAACTAGGCATTTGAATGGGCTTCCCTGATGGCTCAGCAGTAAAGAACCCACCCGCAGGGCAGGAAATGCAGGTTTGACTCCTGGGTCTGGAAGATCACCTGAAGGATGAAATGGCTACCATTTCCAGTAGTCTTGCCTGGAAAATCCCATGGATAGAGGAGCCCAGCAATCTACAGTCCTAAGGGTCACACAGAATTAGACACGACTGAGCACACACTCATAGGCATTTGAGAATGTAAGTGTGAGTAGAGTGTTGAATTTTTAGCCATTGTGTGCATTGTGGCCTGTGTGTGATGCACTGTGCTATTAGTTTATCTACAATCTTCAGATAGTGCTTAAGTTTATACAGCAAGAAAGCTGCTGAGCTAGTCCCCTTGTTACTGCAAAAAAGAAGATGAAGAAGAAAATTGGATTTGATAAAGCATGAAGCACAAATCAGGGCAAAACAACAAAAAGAACAAGAAAGAAAACCAGAAAAATAAAGTGAGAAAAAATTATGTAAATTAGTATCAAGAAGAGATCACATTTCAAAAGAATTCTTAATCCAAGAAAGTCATCAGACTCCCTTTCCTCTTGTTCCTCCTTTTGATTCATGTCCCCAACTTCCTCTGTCCTACACAATGTTTTAGGGTCTGTCCAGGAATCCTGTGACTGCCCAAAGCTTTTTTGTCAGAATTCAGCTTTCCCTCCTCTGCTCTCATGATGTATTTGTGAATTGCTTGTGACACAGTGATTTATGTATGCTTTTCTTTCTCCACTAAATGGAAATGAAAGAGTTATGCAACTGTGGCCAAAAAAAAAAATTAGAGCACAAAAATTATTTTTAGTTCCTGAAATTTCCCATCAGCCTAAAGGTAGAACCTCCCAAAAAACTTAATGGGGAGAAATCGCCTGCTTGGGAGCTATCAAAAAATTTGACTCTTATCACTAGAGATGATCAATTCCCATATCACACCTAAAAAGATATTGTTACAAAACTGTATCGCCCATCTATTCTTCTAAGGGCCCATTTATCTTCCCTTAAAGTCATTTATTTTCCCATAAATGTCCTTCTTCATCTCCTCTTCTCCTATTAAGATTCATGCCCCAAATTCTAAATATCTCCTTGAGTCACATTTTTCTGTGAATTCTCATTTGTCTTTTCTCTTGCTAATCTGTCTTTTGTCAGTTTAATTTGCAAGCACTCAAGACATAAACATAAGAAGATAGAAGAAAAGATTTTCCTCCCTGACAAAAGGCATTAGAAAAAAGATTTTCCTCCCTGACAAAAGCCATCTCTGTTGTCCCTAAGGGCCAGGGTCGTGGTAGATGCCCAATACAGTTTTGCTGAAGTGAAATCAACTTAAATGTACTGAATTGAAATATATACTAAATTAGTGACCAAGTATTCACAAGTTTGTGAAAAGAAAAAGTACAAGCTGCACTTAAGAGGGAATTGAATCAAATGATTTTTTTAAAAAAGACTTTATACCAGACTAATGAGAGTTTGTTTCTTTAAGGGCTGGGCCTGAAGTAAATATGAATGAAAAAGGGTCGTGCGTGCATGCTAAGTTACTTCAGTCGTGTCTAACACTTTGCAACCCTATGGAATGTAGCCCGCCAGGCTCCTCTGTTCATGGGGACTCGCCAGGCAAGAACACTGAAGTGGGTTTCCGTGCCCTCCTCAAGAGGACCTTTCTGACCAAGGTGTTGAACTCATGCCTCTTATGTCTTTCACATTAGCAAGCAGGTTCTTTACCACTAGCATCCCCTGGGAAGCATTAAAGGATGATAAATCAAGAGTCTAACTTATAGATTGACCTGTGCCAAACTAGACTAAAATCTGCACTGGGCTTGTCATCGTGTATTTATATATTCTTTGTATTTTTATGTTCATGCAGTGTGGTACTTTTGCATGGTGACCAACTAGGTAAGGCTAGTTTGCTGACAGGATAGTAGGTAAAAATCCCAGTGTCACTGTCTTTTGAGGAGAAATCATTCATATACTAGGAGAAATCAGAAATTTATCAGTTGGAAAATCACAGTGAACTCAGCAGCGGAGTTTTCAGGCAGGGAGTTGCTGTTTCTCATCATTCAGGCTTAGGTTCTGATGTCGATTTTGTTAACTTTGCGAGAACAGTTTCAGATCTTGACCACAAACTCTTGATTCATTGTCATATGAGCTTAACCCTTTCCTGTACTTCCTGAATCTGGTGCCTGAAGATTAAAAGGTCTAAAGACCATCAACACTGAGGTTACTGAGATGTGGAACCATCCCCAAGGCTCAGAGAAGATACCTGGAGAGGTTTCCAGGATGAGAGGGAACTACAAGCCAGGATAAAACAACTCTCAGATTTGTGTTCCTCACAGGAGGTCTAAGCCAAAAGATATTAAAAGTGCAAAAGCTGTTTGATCTGGTACTTATGTACCTTTCATCACTATAGATGTTAATCTTGCTAATTTCATCACAGCATCTAGCACTTTTTATGGTGAGATAATAAACAGCATGCATAATGGGAGAATAAATGCTTTTTCCCCCAGTGGAGTAAGCTAATGGCAGTAAGCAGCATATTGATTCTAATGGGAATGGGACATAGTGTTTGGGACACATCCATTTTGAAATAGCAGACAAGCAAATGATTTTAATAATTTCAACAAAATATACTCCTGCTTTCTCTCCCTTGCATTTCTCCTTGCATCTCTGGGTTTGCTCCAGGAGAACCCCATGGCTAGACAGGCCTCCCCTCCACTTCGCCCAGCCAGATGGATTCAAGTCTCATACCCTCCACCCTCCTCTGTCTTCCTCCACAAAGCCATTCTTGGCCCTTTTTACCTAGTTAACTGTCATCAGTTGTTTTAGGATGTGAATATTCTGCTTTATCCCATTTTCTAATTATTCCCTTTGTGTGTCTTTTTTTTCCAAAATATTAGTGCCTTAATAGCAGGGAGTATATAGGCAAAACATCCAGGTAGTCCTATATATCTTTATATGAGTAGAAATAAAAACTGATTTGTCAGTATAAAATCCAATCTAGTCTAATTCTCCTAATTTTTAAAGAATTATGGGTGAATTCTTACATAATATGTATACCTTGGGCTTCCCTGGTGGCTCAGATGGTAAAGAATTCGCCTGCAATGTGGATCAAACTTGGGTTTGCTCCCTGGGTTGGGAAGATCCCAGGAAGAGGGCATGGCAACCCACTCCAGTATTCTTGTATGGAGAATCCCCAGGAACAAAGGAGTCTGGCGGGCTTCAGTTCATGCAATCACAAAGAGTCAGACACGACTGAAGGACTAAGCACAGCACAGCACATGTACTATCCTATTTTTATTATAATAATGGTTAATCACCTTAGGAGAGCCCCACATACACACCATTTACTACTTTCTGTACCTGAAATACTTCCCATGCCCAACTCTTCTCTATTACTACTGCCATTACTACTACTACCATTACTATTATGTAACTATTATGACCATCACCACCACCAAGGCCATCACTATTACTGCTAAGACTTTTCTTTCAGGCGTCAGCCTTATCCAGTGTCCCAGATAGGGTGAGTCCTCAAAACCAGTGCTTTCCTACCAGCCTAACATGAACTATTAATAAAGTCAGGTATTAACCTCCTCCACCCTCTGTTGATCTCATCTGCTAATCATGTACCATCATATACTATCACATGGAATTGTGTGCCTTGACAGGAGAAAGGCTCTGAACCCTGCTCTCACCACCACCGTCACTCTCTCTTTCTGGTACAGATCATAATTATCTCTGTGGTCCTTTAATGCCAGGCAATAACATGAAGACAGGGATTCACCTTCTTGCACAGTGCAGATCACCATGCTTAGCAGTGTTTGGCACACAGCAAATATCAGTCCATATTCGTTGAATGACTACATAAATTGGCCATGTCTGCTATCCTTCTCATAGCCACTGTAAACATGATGGGAATTGTTTGGGTTCTATCCCCTTGTCTGGAGAGTTTTGAATGATAGAATCAGAAAAGTAGATCTGATGGTTCTCAGATGGCAGGGGGTTTCAGAAACAGCTGGGCTGTCAAGAAAGACAAAGAGTTATAAGAGATAAGTGGAGACTGAAAAGATGTCAGAAAGCATTAAATTAAGCTTTGGTCAATAACAATGTTGTGCTTAGCTTGTCATAATAGATGACAGAGTAAGTGTGCTGGTTTGGGGGTGGGTGAGAGAGAGGAGGTGAATTTTAAACAAAGGAAACAAAGAAAAACACAGAAAATGTACATTAAGTTTCTCAATACTGCTGCAGTGGAGATCTAATTTTATAGAGAGAGAGAAAAAAAGAGAGGAAAAAATATATAATTTACATATTATAAAAATTCACCCTTTCTAGCATACAGTTCTATGATTCTGACAAGCACAAAGAAATGTAAATACCACACAATCATAATAGACATTTTCATCACCTCCAAAATTTCCCTCAGTCCTCTTTCTCAATATCCTTCTTCCATCCCCATTGATCTGCTTTCTGTCACTATTGCTTGACTTCCCCAGAATGTTATATAAATGGAATCAAACAATATGTAGGCTTTCGAGCCTGGCTCACTTCACTTAGCACAATGCATTTGAGATTCATCTATGCTGTTGTATGTGTTGGTAGTTCATTTTCTACTTTATTTAGTTTTATTTTACTGAGTACTATTCCATTGTGTGTATATATGACAGTTTATTCACCAGTTGATGGAACTTTGGGTTATTTTCAGTTTGACTATCATGAGTAAAGCTACTAGAAAAATTTGTGACCAGGATTTTTTAGTGAATGTGTTTTCATTTGCACTGAGTAAATATCTAGGAATGGGATTGCTGGATCATAGGGTGAATGTTATGTTTACCTTTACAAGAAATTGCCATTCTATTTTCTGAAATTCTACCTAAATTTTAGTTTCTTAAATTGCTAATATCCTATCTTTGTGGATAACCGTTTGTAAGGCTAAGGTCTTGCAGATGGCATGTGACTGTTGTAAGAAAAAAATAAGATGCACAGATTTAATGAGAAAGGAGAATGTAGACTACACATGAAAGCATATGTTTGAGGTATCTATCTTCTGTTCTGGCCTTACAGTCTGTACTTTGAAGACATGTCAGGGTGAAATCAAGGTGGGACGATGCTGCCTGTCAGCTCCATTTGGAAGCACCCATTGCCCCACTCCTGGATCCACTTCTCATATCATATACATACCTCCTAGCTCCATACACAAGTCTGACTCTGGGTTCTATCAAAGGGACTGAGAATGTAATTCTAAAAACTAGATAGATGCCAAGAAAAAGCAATCACGGCTCTCTGTTGACAGTATTAACAGTGTCCTGGAGGCTCTTGGAGGGGGGGAGGGGGGAGAAACTAGGAAAGAAAGTCTTACTCAAAATACATTTTTTTTTTTTTCCTCCTGGCACATTTCCTGAATCCAGCTGGAACTGGAGAAGCATGTGCCAGAATGCAATTTAGAAAAGTGTTCATGTTTGTGAGTGTTTCAGCTCTGACTGGAACCAGAAAATAGCCGAAGTCTGGACTGTGAATGAGTTTCCCCCAGCCTGAGCCTTCCAAACCAGCTTTACAGTATTATTTGCCCAGTGTTATTGTCATCCAACACTCTAGCTCCAGCTCTCCTAATACAGGCTTTCAGAAAGGTGGGGTCTACTTACATTAATTCTAAGATTAGTGAAAACTGCAGTAGAGAACGAAAAATACTTCTCTGCTTCTGGTTGCTGACACTATCAGAACTTCATATGAAATTTATAAGGCAAATGCCTTCAGGATGAAGAGAAAAGGATTTAAGGAACCGATCAATCCTGTCCCTGGGGATCTGGGAGCCCTAAATTGGTTTACAGTACTTCCTATGACTTGAGAGAGTAAATGAGCCTCTGACCATGTGTCAGATTTTTTAAATGGCAGGGGCTATACAGGGCTCGAATTATTCAGTGATGATAGAGTCCTTTAAAATAACTTTTCACATAGTGAAAATAGCACTCTTGAAGAGGAGCTCTTCACGAACACTGATTGAGAGTCATACTTGAGTCACCACACATGACCTATCGTTTATGACTTGCAGAGCACAGCTGTTTGTGAGTGATCTCTGATGAATTGTCTTAATAGGAGAAGTTGAGCAAGAAACTTACAGGCTTATTGCTCATTAATTCCTTCTTCAAACTCTGTAAGAGATGCAAGAAACTGCCCAGAATTTAGTACCCACAGACTAGCAGTCATAGACCTTAGGAAAAGCGGATAAACACAGAGAAATGAAGCCATTTAGAGTCTGTCAGAGAACAGTGAATTTCAAAAACAACCCTTCTGTTTCATTAAAAATTTATTTATTCAAGTTTAATGTACTTTGAAATGATTTGCATTTTATAAAGAACAGAATATATTTTCATAATATTTTATCAAGGAAACACCAACCCAGAAAGGTTGCTTATACACTGTGACAATGTCAATTGGGTTATGCCCTAAATTTGACAAGCTAAGGTATTAAATTCATGTTCCATAAATTACTCATGATAACATCTTACCTTTATAATATAACGTGGCTTTTGATCAAAGTCCTCTTGATATACACCTTGCACTTCGAACTCATTTAATCTGAATATACACAGTCTTAATTCCTATCAAAGAAATACATGTAATAGTTTACTGAAAGTGCACATAGTGAGAGAGATAAATTGAATTTTTCCTTCTATAATAATCTTAAATGCTAAAGGATCTGTCATGCAAAATCTTGACTTACAGAATTATAGTTCCAGCTTTCTGACAAGGAACTTTTGTTAGCAAGTCACATTGTATTTTTCTAAAATATTTTATAGTCCATTAAAGTAGTTATTACATGTTAGACTATTGTGGGAATTTAAATAGCTTAATTCAGTTGTCTGTAAACTCTGGCTCATGGTCCCATCACCTGCTTTTGTAAGTAAAGTTTCACTGGACCCCGGGTGCTTCCATTCATTGAAGCAGTGTATATGGCTGCTTTCCTGCTGTTGTGACAGAGTTGAGTACTTGCAACAGAGATCATATGGCCCACAGGCTTAGATCACTTCCTATTTGACCTTTAAGAAAAATTTTGCCAAGCCATAATTGCCTATACCCTACATTTTATAAAAAAAAAAAAAAAATATATATATATATATATATAATTAGCATTTTCATTACTCTTTGAGACAAGGGAATTATCATATCAATTAATTCCAAAATATGGAATAAATAACTATCAAATTTCCAAAAATATGTTCTGGCTTGCTTTACACTGATATATATATGAGAAAATCTCCTTCATCCCTTTGTGCTAAAATGAGACAGAACTAACATGTCTGATAAGAAAGGAACATTGACTCTATGGTCTTTCTCAGAGACTCAATATAAAAAGCTTAGGGAACCTACAGCTACCTAGTATTTAATGAATTTAAACATTACTTAGAGAATTAAGTTATTGATCAAAAAAAAGTAAAGGACTTCAAAAGAAGCTAAGCATGTGTAACGAAACATCTTTCCTTCCTTACCATAAAAATTTCCGCTAAGCAGGGCTATGAAATAAATCAACCACACAACTCTCCTTGTAATCTCTCTCCTTTTTTCAGTTTAGTGACGACAAAAAAGAAGCATCAGACATTGAAAGAGCATTTAGACTGTTCCTCAGTCAAGTTGTCAGCTGACAGCTTTCTTGAAAGGAAATTTAGGACCGTACTGTAAGAAAGCCCACAGAAGCATTTTACTCCAAGGTAACCTCAGATATGCAGATGACACCACCCTTATGGCAGAAAGTGAAGAGGAACTAAAAAGCCTCTTGATGAAAGTGAAAGTGGAGAGCAAAAAAGTTGGCTTAGAGCTCAACATTCAGAAAACGAAGATCATGGCATCCGGTCCCATCACTTCATGGGAAAGAGAGGGGAAACAGTGGAAACAGTGTCAGACTTTATTTGGGGGGGGCTCAAAATCACTGCAGATGGTGACTGCAGCCATGAAATTAAAAGACGCTTACTCCTTGGAAGAAAAGTTATGATCAACCTAGACAGTATATTCAAAAGCAGAGACATTACTTTACTGACTAAGGTCCATCTAGTCAAGGCTATGGTTTTTCCTGTGGTCATGTATGGATGTGAGAGTTGGACTGTGAAGAAAGCTGAGCGCCAAAGAATTGATGCTTTTGAACTGTGGTGTTGGAGAAGACTCTTGAGAGTCCCTTGGACTGCAAGGAGATCCAACCAATCCATTGTGAAGGAGATCAGCCCTGGGATTTCTTTGGAAGGAATGATGCTAAAGTTGAAACTCCAGTACTTTGGCCACCTCATGAGAAGAGTTGACTCATTGGAAAAGACTTTGATGCTGGGAGGGATTGGGGGCAAGAGAAAGGGGCGACAGAGGATGAGATGGCTGGATGGCGTCACTGACTCGATGGACGTGAATCTGAGTGAACTCTGGGAGTTGGTGATGGACAGGGAGGCCTGGCATGCTGCGATTCATGGGGTCACGAAGACACGACTGAGCGACTAAACTGAACTGAACCTAAAGTCCTAAAATAGCAGGGAGTCTTTATCTTAAGGATGTTTGGAAAGGACTTTTAATGCCAGATAAAACTGTGATAAAATCATATTACAGTATCGTGAATATTACCCTGGAGTTATACAACATACAAGCCAAGCAATCATATGTGGCAGTGCTCTTTATGAAGTATCAGCACTTAACATTTTTAATGTAAATTTTTGGTAGAAAAAATATAAATATACAAAGTGGGAGTAATTACCTATATAAAAGTGCTATAAGCATCACTAAACATTCTGAGTTCTTAAGCATCTATTTCAATCCATTGACATTCAGTTTCTAGACATCTACCTCCATATTTTCATCATAGGTGCCACAATTCTGTGCAATACTTACCTTAGAATCTTCTCTTGCACAATACAAGCTATATTTCTAACTCCAAATATG
Source organism: Oryx dammah (assembly GCF_014754425.2). NCBI lineage: Eukaryota > Metazoa > Chordata > Mammalia > Artiodactyla > Bovidae > Oryx > Oryx dammah. The sequence goes on from NW_024070186.1 coordinate 105,746,611, forward strand.
TAACATTTTAAATTAAATCATTAATTTTTTATAATCATAATTTTTTATCTTAGAATAATTTTACTGAGGTATAATTTATGCACAATGAAATGCATCTATTTTAAGTATCTAGTTTGATGAGTTTTGACAAACATGTATACCCTTGTGACCACCATCACAATCACATTATAAAACATTTGCGTTACCTTAAAAAGCTCCCTCTTGTCCCTCTACAATCACCACCCGACAACCACAGATAATTCTTGGTCTGCCTTCAGTCATCATAGATTAGTTCTGCCTATTGTAGAAATTCACATGAATGGAATAGTACTATTTGTGTGCATGTGCCTGTGTAAAATCTAATTCTTCCAGTCAGTTTTTGAGATTTATCCATGTTGTTGCATGTATCAGTATTTTGCTTTGTTGCTGATGTCAGTCTGTTATATAGACATACCACTATTTGTTGACCTGTTCACCTGCCGACAGGTATATGTTTGTTTCTGATTTGGAGCTAATAGGATAATGCAGCTAAGAACATTCGTGTAAAATCTGTGTGAGGACACATGTTTTATCTCTCTTTGCTAAATAACAAAGAATGTGATTTCAGTTTTAAATTGTCAGCTTAACTTTTTAATGCTTATTCTACTTTTTTCTGCCAGAGAACTCTATTCTCAGTATTCCTTTGCATCTATGTTTCATTTCCTATCAATATTTATTTAAATAATATAGAATTGGTTAGCAGATAGTTGGTGCTGTTCAAAACATCCATAATACTTTTGGTCCATGAGACATTTGGTAAACAGCAAAAAGGTCCTTGAAATTTGGTCCTGTCCAAATTGTCCATGAGTATATTTGGTTCATGCCGAATGATTTTGGATAGGACCAAATATCAAGGATCTTTTGGTGTAGACCAAACATCTTATGGATGTTTTGAATAGAACCAAATGTTCTGCAAAGGCTCTATTGAAATCCTCAGAACAAAATTTAAACCTAGGAGACACTGATTGCATGAATGCTTATTTTGCATGAATTCTTTTTTATTTGCCAGGAATCACAAAACAAAAATGAAACTCAGGGGCTTGTGCAAGACTTGAAAGAGAAAGGTCTGCCCAATGTAAGAGAACTGAAACTCTCTGTGCATTTTAGAGTCTTGGTGACACATTTTCATGACCTATGTGGTGTGAAATCTTACTTGCAACAATTTTTGGCAGGGAGACAAAGGAATGTAACCAAGAGATAAAAATCTCTAGTATCAAGAAGACATGAGCTTAAAACTCTCAAAGGCTCAAAGACGGCCTAGTTGAACATGAGTGCTTCTTAAAAACCACAGAGATCCCTAAAACTTAGAATGTACCTTATGGGTCAGCAACAAAATAAAATACTTGGAATAAACAACAAATGACACTTAAATGTCAAGGCTGTCTTACAGTGAAGGAAATGGGATTTTATTCTATATGTAAGCTAAAAAGTCATCCTGCCACAGTTTCATGGGTTCTGACAGAATACATGAGATTCCCGGGGAGAGATAATGATGTCATTACTCACAGCATTATCAGTAGCCAGAGCATCACCATTTGTCCTGGCTGCCAAAGCCCCAGTTCCCATGGGGAAATGTGAAGAAGCCCAGGTCACACCACCTTATTAAAGGTGAGGGATTCTGAGCTTAAAGAATCTAAATATTTTATCATTGCTGGTGAGCCTGCCTGATAATTACCTTGAAAGTATGTGTTACTTTTATTTTACTAGACAATAAACAAACCTACCTTTTGCGTGAGAGAAAGAAGTGGGGGCAGGCTATCTGTATTGTCTATTGGTCAAGACTCAGCTACAAAAATATCCTTGAAAATATAGTCCATAGAGGAGGAGTAGACATCACAAATTCTGAAGATGGATTTGCGTGCATCCTCCTAATGAGAAATTGAGGTAATCCATTTGTTAAGAGGGTGAAAGTGCTTGGTTTGTGTAACCAATTGTGTTTTTGTTACGAAGGAATAATCTATAAACTTGGAAGTATGAAGAAAAGGATGATCTTAATATTGTTAGGATGGACTAAAGCGGCTATTTATTGGCTTTTTATGGGCTTCCCTGGTAGCTCAGTTGGTAAAGAATCCGCCTGCAATGCAGGAGACCCTGGTTTGTATTCCTGGTTCAGGAAGATCCCCTGGAGAAGGTATGGGCTACCCACTCCAGTATTTTTAGGCTTCCCTGGTTGCTCAGCTGGTAAAGAATCTGCCTGCAATGTGGGATACCTAGGTTTGATCCCTGGGTTGGGAAGATCCCCTGGAGAAGGGATCAGCTACCCACTCCAGTATTCTGGCCTGGAGAATTCCATGGACTGCAAAGAGTCGGACGTGACTGAGTGATTTTCACTTTCACTTTTACTTCCATTGGCTTTTTATGGGGAGAGATGAGTTAATGGTCTCCTACTATAGAATCTAATATTGCTGCACACTCATTTTCCCAGGCCCCAGTGCATAGATAATGGCAAATTCTTTTGGACACACTGATGTTGGAAGTAGTATTTAGTTTTTTACGGGTTAAGTAATAGGAGTGTCCAGAGTTACACGGGTGACATCCAGGGCATGGCATCAGCTATACCAGTGAGCAGGCTGGACATCTGGTGCTTAGTGGAGCAGCTCTGTTCCCCTACTGGCGGGTGGTGTGGTGTGATTTGCTTGGTGGCTCAGAGGTTAAAGCGTCTGCCTCCAATGCAGGAGACCAGGTTCAATCCCTGGGTGGGGAAGAACCCTTGGAGAAAGAAATGGTAACCCACTCTAGTATTCTTGCCTGGTGAATCTCATGGATGGAGAAGCCTGGTAGGCTACAGTCCACGGGGTCACAAAGAGTCAGAAACGACTGAGCAACTTCACTTCACTTCTAGCTCTCTTTTATTTTAGGACACAATATTCTCTAGGCTTCCGTATGATTATCAGTACCTCTCAAAATTGTTTAAATATTTGTTTAAATTGTTTTACCACTTTAACAGCCTGAATCAATTTCTGATAGTTGCCTTAGGGACCCTGATGAGCATAACAACTTTTTATTCAAAAGATTTTTTCCCAAATGTTATGTTATAAAAATAAAAACACAAAAGAATATATTGGGGTTGTTTTCTAGTATAGACTTTTATTTTCTGTCCAGCAGTACTGATGTGTAGTATAATAACATTTCTATTCAAGCTCTATTTTGCTTCACAGCAAAGTTCTTCAAAGAGAAAGGGATTAATAAGTTCAACTTAGCTTCTCTGTGTCACAGACAAGAATTGTAAATTGTAAAGTTAAATAATTTACTTAGTGTATCTGATAAAACATAAATCCGTTGAAGTTAATCATTAAATTATATTTTGCTAAAAAGAAAAAAGAGATAGTCCAGAACAAAAGTAGCGCCCCTGCTCTAATATGAAAAATCTGAGAGATCCTTGGAGACTCGCTTCTCCACAATATGTCACTTGATTTTCCTTGGTCAAATCATCTGTCTCTACAAGGGTCCTATGAGCGTAAACATGTGGAGAGAGTGGATAGCCCCTCCCACTGGAGTTTACCATAATTTCTATGCTGAATCCTTTCTACCGTTAGCACTTCCAACACCATAAGTTCTGCAGGATTGGAGAGCCCAAAAAATAGGATGCTTGCACTGCAGTCTGGACCTACTCAAAGCCCCAAAACTAACAGCTTTCCATGCCTCCCAGTGTATGGGTTGATAGTATTGCTAGGCATGGAATATGCTGCCTCAAGAACCCATAAAAGCCTTTCAGGCTATCTTGTAGTAGGGGGTGCAATATACTTAGAAGCAATATTTTAGCACAGCCCTGACCACTAGACCTTTTAAAGTTTCCCTGAAGTGGCTCTTCTCGTGTCTATGTAGGATTTATCTCCCACTTTCTGATATGTCTTACCGAGACCATCTGCATATCATCCACTTTTACTGATTTCCCTTCAGTCATCACGATATCGACGTGGTGCCAGTGGTTCTCAAAAACAACACTGTATCCCAGGGTGAGAGAGGGATTGTGGCAGAGGTTTGTATTACCATTGAAAGTAAAATGAAGTAGAAGCGCTAGTCCCTTTGATGTTTCCTTTGTTTTGCCAGTCTGGCCCCTACAGAAAACAGATGGATCCTGGGAAGTGAGTGAAGACTGTAGACTCCCTCTTGCTTAAACATGAAATAAGCATAATCACAGCTATGCCTCCCACACTATGTGCAAGGTCTACCCTAGGGACGAGGGACTTAATGCTGATGCTGGTACAATGGCGAAATATAGACATTTCAGTTATACACTTAGGAACTAGAGAAGTAACTGTGGGAGGCCCACTGTGAGCCAGACTTTAGATAATACTCTACTTATTACCTGAATCCCATTGGCCCCTACTCTGAAAGGGTACAGTGATGATGCTTTAAATCTCTGGGTGTCAATGTCAACTCAGACTCTGTGTCGAGTTGTTGTTCAGTCGCTAATTTGTGTCTGAGTCCTTGCAACCCAATGAACCGCAGCACACCAGGCTTCCCTGTGTTCAGCTATCTTCCCCAGAGCAGACATGCACCCAGATAAATGGCCATTGGCTCTGTTGGGGAAGGATCGATGGACTTGCACTCATATGTATTTGCCATGTCTTTCAGGGTCCTTCCTCCCAGAAACCCAATCAATGGCTTCTAGATCTGAACACTGGCTCAGATATGCACACGAAGTAAAGGGTCGTGACTTTGGATTAAGGAGATCACCTCAACCTCATGCTCCTCTGTTCTTGACTTTGATTTATTTGATTTTGGTTTTGGTTATAGATGGTAAGCAATACCCTACACATGTACAGGTTAGATTTCAGGCAAAGATTCAAAATGATTCCTATGCAGACTTGAGGAATTCTAACTCCCACCTGTATTGTAATGTGGCCTGAAAATTCATGTCACCTCTTCCCCTGGGTACAGTCTCTGTCTCTTGATTCCCCAGGACCACTGAGCTTTGCTTGAGATCTGGAAAGAGCCTTCTGACAAAATGTTCACCTCTTGTGCATTTTCCTTTTCACACAACTGCAGATCTCTTCTCCCTGATGCCCAATGTCTGACAGCAGATGTTTCATGAATTTTGGACAGCTTTCTCATGGTTTATGATGAGAAGTTAAGTTCAAACATGGCTGTTCTATGATGGGAAGAAGAAAGTTCTGTCTTTAAACACTGACATGTATTTTAACCATAGAAATGAATTGCTTTTTTAATTGAAATGATTTAAAAAGCTAATATTTTATGAGTTTACAATATTATAAAATCTGTATTTCTAAAATTGTTTGTGGTAAACATCTGCCCTAACTCAGCCACCTTCTCTGGCTCCTCAGCCAATTCATAGGTCAACAAATAGCCCACATTCACAAATTTCATAGGTCTTCCAAATACATGGAAGAGACCATAGTGTCTCTCCCCAAGTATTTTTCTTTCAACCTGTGTTTATTTGATAAAGTCTTATTCAGTCATCCTTATTCCAGGCACAGTACTTACTTGACCCTCTTCACTACAGGACAGAGTGATTTTCTGAAGCCATCTGATACTCAAATGCTTCCTTAGCCTACTGCCGATTTCCCACATCTCGGTTAGCAACCTACAATTCTTTTCCTTAGTTCCAGTTGATTATCTTGAGCTCAATTCAAACTCTTTACCACCTTCCCTACAAAAGAAGTAGCCTCCACCTTCAGTAGCAGTGCACTTTGCTGAAATTCTGATATTCTGTAATTCTCACACTCATTCTTGCTTTCAGCCTCTCTTTTCTGGATCTGAGGTCAATTTCCCACCTTGTTCTTAGACGACAGTACAGAGCAGGGCGCATTTAATTTCTGGCTCTGTCACTTTCTCTTTGTTTGAACTTGGGTGCGATATGTAACATTTCCAGGTCTCTGTTCATCTCTGAAAAAATTGTTATTAGTATCTGCCTCAAATGATTGTTGTGGCAATTGAATTTATATATGTAAAGCCTTTAGAACAGTATTCAGAATACAGTAAGCACTCTGCCTGCAATGCAGGGGATCATCTGAAATGCAAGACATGTAGGTTTGATCCCTGGGTTGGGAAAATGCCCTGGAGAAGGAAATAGTAAGCCATTCCAGTATTCTTGCCTGGAAAGTCCCATGAACAGAGGAGCCTGGTGGGCTACAGTCCATGGGGTTGCAAAGAGTGGGACACAGTTTAGTGACTGAAACACCACCAATAAATATTAGCCACTATTATTATTTCTCAGAATCATCAACACCTGGCTTCCAAGTATTTGTCACATAAATGCTGTCACTATATATGCTATATCTTTGTGATGAGTTTAGACATGTTCAGATCCAAGAATTTTAGAAACAAAATTCAGATCCACATGCTTTTAAACTCTTAACTTAGACCCCTGTTGCTCTCTTAAAGGTGAGTGTTTGCAACAAGGTCACTTGCCTCTGTCCCAGACTCTTCCATTCTTAGCTTTCTCCTCACTAGTTGCCTGTCAGGTGTCTCCCTGGGACTGGTAACACTTCCCTCATAAGACAAGCTATCCTGAATCAGTAACATTCACAAGGCCACCATGAAGCCAGCCTTTGGCTCCTAAAGTGGCAGCTAATGTCCCTAAGTGCCAGTTGTGATTGTCTGCATTTTTTTTTTTAAATAATGAGAATAGAGAATAAGAGGTGACAGGCAAAACAAGTATAGACTTGTGTATTTGGCTCTAGAAGAAAAAAGAAATAGGCAAATAATACATCTTGGTCAGAGAATGTTCTGAAAGAATAGAGAACAGCATACAATAGATGTTTCCATAAACTGAACTGTAATTACACAAGCTGCACCTTAGAGAAGAGACCCATTATAGAATCAATGGGATTGAGAGCAAGACTATAGCTAAAATTTAAAGTCTGTGTATACAAATAAGTAAAATAAATCAATCTTATTAATAAAACAGATATTTATATCCCAGGTATATAGCACTGACTTCTGCTTCAGCAGGAGGAATTATAAGTCAGTAATGCATCTTATAAATCAAGTACATGAACCATTCACCATTTCCTGAGAATATAAATCAGTCATGGTCTCAAAGCAGTTGCATGACTTGGAAACAACTCCTTGGATGAATAAATCAGTCACTTCCAGATATATGAATAAGTGACATGCCCCATAAATCACATGACTGCATACTCGTGCTTCATCAATCAGTAACTTTTATTTATAATTGAAAATTTAAAAACACTTATTGTGAACAATTTACTAAACACCAGTCTCAAATTCCCATAGTACTATAAGATGATGTGTACAACAGATTCAAAGGCTTGCCTGTGCCCAGTAGTGTTTTTCACCAAACAGCAAATTGCTAACATTGGTTAGAGTTTGCTGGTACTTGTGCTTGTAGTAACATCTCATTGTCCTGTATGGAAAACAGGTTAGTACAGCTAACTCATCCTCAAGCATATATTTCAAACCATGTCTTTTGAATTATGTGGCTATAAGTGCATCAACTACTGGAAAAGTGTTGTTTCTTTTGGAGAATGCTTTTGAAAGTAGATAAAGCAATGTAATTGTAATTAAAAATAAATAAAAAGCATTAATGTATATAATCATTGACTACATGCTAATGTTCCATTAGCATACATAAATTTTACTAATATGATCACATTTTGTGTTTGCTTAGCATTTTATACATTTATAACTTTCACTTACAACTGTTAAGCTCATTACCATAATTTTATAATAAAGAAAATATGAATGATAATTAAAATCCAAGATCATGTCCAGCCCAACTAGAATTCAGGCTTGCTGTGTTCTATCTTATATTCTTCACCATGTCACCTTCCATACATTTTTCTGCCATTAGAAAGGCATGGGAATTTTTTAATCTTTTTATGAATATGTAAAATCACTACTTTCAAGCTTAAAATTTACTAAGTTAGCCTTACTTTTATAGGCTAAGTTAGGTGATCTACATTCTGAAACACCAACTGCTAATATTTAATGGTGTAATCATCATAAAATACTTATTTGTATACCATTATACATCTGACATGAGCTGAAGCTTGTATTTTACATTTGTAATAATGAATGCCTTTTATGCTGTGAAAGTGAAAGTCGCTCAGTTGTGTCGAACTCTGCGACCCCAAGGAATGTACATCCATGGAATTCTCCAGGCCAGAAAATTGGAGTGGTTAGCTTTTCCCTTCTCCAGGGGATCTTCTCAACCCAGGGATTGAACCCAGGTTTCCAGCATTACAGGCAGATTCTTTACCAGCTGAGCCACAAGGGAAGCTGTATAGATTCCTTATATGCAGGCTTATGCATATATGCTTATGCTTATCCTTATCCCTATATGTAATCTTATGCTGTATAGATTCCTTATAGCCATTATAAGCTTAATGGTTTTTGTCATTGTAAAAAGACCATCATTGAATAGTAGAATTTCATATGCCTTCTAACTATAATTCACCTGACTGCACAATTATGAACTACTGATAGCATAAAATCTATTCAAATGTGTCCACACATATTATCTGATGATCAGACACTCTCCAGGAAATATCAGGCCACTCATTAAGTTTATTCCTATGACTTAATATGGGTGAAGGTGCAAATACTTCTATTTCTCATTATCAAACAGGTAGCTTAAATAAAACCAATTGAGTCTAGCAAGGGAATCTGACATTCTACCTTCATAAAGAAAATCATATTCAGTGTACACTATAAAAAATACTAATTAGAAGTCAGTTTTACTTATGGTTTAAGTATTAGTTCAACTTTAAAAGTGAATTTTAGTTTCAGATTTTTTTTTTCATTTGAATTGTTGTAATGATGGCATCTGGACATGAATCTGAGTGAATGAACTCCGGGAGTTGGTGATGGACAGGGAGGCCTGGCGTGCTGCGATTCATGGGGTCGCAAAGAGTCGGACACGACTGAGCGACTGAACTGAACTGAACTGAATTATCTTACAAACTATTTTGGCAGCTGGTTTCCTACTCATACCAGTTATTTTTTGAAAAATTTTTGAAAGTGAAAATTATACTACAGAATTCCCAGTATCAACTCCAAAGTATGGCATTTAGAGTTATACTGTGTTTGAATTGCTGCTTAGTTATTTGCTAAAGAATAATAACATGTCTGTCCAATCTCTGGAGAGACAGATATCACGCAGTCATTAAATCTTACTTGGTTAGCATAATTATATGGGATTCAGCAATATTCCTGTTTATCAACAAAGTGATTCACTTGAGAACTGAATAGACAATGTGATGTAGGGAAAGATTGCTGGTTGGGAAGACAAGTAAATTCTATTTCAATTTCAGGTGGTATTTACATGGTCTTGGGCTTGTCACTAATTCTCATCTGGCTTTAGTTTCTCCGTCACTGACTTGAAGATTATATTTGCCCTTTTGTGGTTCTTTAGAAGATTGTGAACAAACATTAATAAAATGGAGTGCTCTGAGTTTATCAGATAAGAATACTGCGTAAGTCAAAAAGTGTGTGGTTGAGTCACGACAGGGTTTGGGGATTTAAGATCCCATTGGTGTACTCATTCAGGGGGAAATAATCCAGTTTAACAGTTTAGAATTCATTGTTTTTAGGATCTTTTGGAAAATCATGTTATTGATGTCAAACCTGTCACGTGTATAGTTTTGCCTCCCTCTTTTAATTCCCATCGTTTTTTTCTCAGTAGTGAAAGCATACATCTAGTCTTTATCATTGTTAAGTTAAATTTATTCAGTAAATGCAATTCCCCAATATTGTGACCACTTTTGTGGCACTTCTGTGTAGTTTTTAGATTTGATGACGTTTGTATAAAACTTCTAGCCCAAGCTGAAATGTGTTTGATTGTTGCATTGTGCAATGCATGTAACAGATACTCAATAATTTTAAAAATTCATCAATTAAATGTAGTATTAAGTTGAAGGCTTCTTAAACAGTAATATTTGCAGGAACTTTAATATTAGTGAGTTTACATTTAGGTGAAATTTCATCAATCTGTCTTACTTTAGTGTATCTAGATATTCTAGCATCTATGGTGAGATTGTATTCCTTATGTCTCTGTCCCCTCCTTCACTGCCACAAGAAACAGAGTATAAACTAATCCTCATTCAGCACCCTGTCTGCACAGCCTTTCCTGTCCATCTGGATGTCAGATGGAAGAAAAGAGACCCATGGCACTTTGAAATAACTGAGGTGGCCTGGGTAACATTTCATAATCCAGTTATAAAACCATGTCCTAATATCTACATCTCTGTTTGATCTATGGCTAAGTGGATAATGGAGGCCACATTTTCCACCACAGTCACACCATTTACACATCTTCTAATTCATTAATCTGGAAGCATTTTGAAATAGCTAGACTAAAATTAAATTTTAGGAAATGCTCTTTATTGTACAGCAAAGTACATCGCAGAATCATCTTCTTTAAGCCCTTGACCTTTTCCCAACAGGAACATTTCCCTTGCCTATACTGAATCAGCCTATGTTTTCACACTGAATTTGTCATTCTTGGAATACAAGCCCAAGACAAAGGGCAAAAGAGGAAATGGAGGGAAAAAAAATAAAAAAGGAAAATCAAGCAAGGCAACATAGCTCCAAGAAAATCCTTAGGAAAATATAGGAGAAATGAATTAGTCAGTCTTCAAAATTTGAAAGTTATCTGTTAGATCAGTTCAGTTCAGTCACTCAGTTGTGTCCAACCCTTTGCGACCCCATGGACTGCAGCACTCCATGCTTCACTGTTCATCAACTCCTGGAGCTTGCTCAAACTCATGTCCATTTAGTCAGTGATACCATCCAACCACCTCATCCTCTGTCGTTCCCTTCTCCTCCCGCCTTCAACCTTTCCCAGCATCAGGGTATTTTCAAATGAGTCAGCTCTTTGCATCAGGTGGCCAAAGTATTGGAGTTTCAGCTTCAGCATCAGTGTTTCCAATGAATATTCAAGACTTATTTCCTTTAGATTGGACTGGTTGGACCTCCTTGCAGTCCAAGTGATTCTCAAGAGTCTTCTCTAACACCACAGTTCAAAAGCATCAATTCTTCTCCAGAGTGAGCAGCACTGTTCCAGTCCTCTTTGCCCAGGTTTATTACAGGATTGTACCTCTAACAGTTTATCCCTAGTTTGGCAAATGAAGAGTGAGCAAAACTGAAGGATTACATCTGGAGAAGACTTTCTAGGGTGGGCTTCTCCCTCTGGCACAATAGGCAATATTCAAAATGTCTACCTTAGTACCATGATGACTACTTGGTAGTGTGTAACAGTTGAGGAGCATGGACAAGAAACTAAAAGATGCTTGCACCCTGGAAGAAAAGCTATGACAAACCTAGATAGTGTATTAAAAAGCAGAGAAATCACTTTGCCAACAAAGGTCCATCTAGTCAAAACATTTTTTTTTTCCAGCAGACATGTACGGATGTGAGAGTTGGACCATAAAGAAAATTGAGCACCAAAGACTTGATGCTTTTGAACTCTGGTACTGGAGAAGACTCTTGAGAGTCCCTTGGACAGCCAGGAGATCAAACCAGTTAATCCTAAAGGAAATCAACCCTGAATATTCATTGGAAGGACTGATGCTGAAGCTGAAGCTTCAATACTTTAGCTACCTGATTCATTGGACAAGACACTGATGCCAGGAAAGATAGAAGGCAGGAGGAGAAGGGGATGGCTGGGGATGAGATGGTTGCATGGCATCGCTGATTCAATGGACATTAGTTGGAGCAAACTCCGGGAGATTGTGAAGTACAGGGAAGCCTGGTGTACTGCAGTCCATGAGGTCACAAAGAGTCAAACACAACTGAGTGACTGAACAAAAAAAAATTTTAAGACACTGAGATATGAAAAAAAAAGACCCTGAGATATGGGTTGTATTTTATGGCAGCAGAGCCAATACAATTCTATTACAGATATCAATTTTGTTAAGAATTTAAAGATAATCCTCAGCAAGCATTTCCAATGCTACAAGCAATTTTTAACATGTATTTACACTAGCTCTTAGACCCTGATTTGATGATAAAGAGATGACATAGACCCATACAATAGTGCTCATTAGATTTATAAAAATGATTTGAGTTATTCACACAGAGTAATTTATTAAATGCTTTGTAATTTTCAGTAGATCTATTCAGTGGTTCCTGCCATTTGCAAAATGTGAGTCAATTACAGGATTAAAAATGTCTACCTCTTATATAATGAAACAGGTTCACTTGCCTTCAGGTGGCTGGTGGGATTCCTTCAATATACTGCTATATCATGGTCTCATCACTGTTCTTTATTAATGCAATATTTAGCACACCACAATGGATGTGAGAGTTGGACTATAAAGAAAGCCGAGTGTCGAAGAATTGATGCTTTTGAACTGCGGTGTTCGAGAAAACTCTTGAGAGTCCCTTGGACAGCAAGGAGATCCAACCAGTCCATTCTGAAGGAGACCAGTCCTGGGTGTTCATTGGAAGGACTGATGTTGAAGCTGAAACTCCAATACTCTGGCCACCTGATGCGAAGAGCTTTGAAAAGACCCTGATGCTGGGAAAGATTGAGGGCACGAGGAGAAGGGGATGACAGAGGATGAGATGGTTAGATGGCATCACTGACAATGGACATGGGTTTGGGTGGACTCCAGGAGTTGGTGATGGACAGGGAGGCCTGGCGTGCTGTGGTTCATGTGGTGGCAAAGAGTCAGACACGACCGAGTGACTGAACTGAATGTAAGTAGTCAGATAGAAACTTCAGTGGGAGGAAATATTGAGTCCCTGACATTATATCCACTTTGATCATGAGTCTAATGGGCAGTAATTGGAATGGATGAAGAAACACTAACACCCACAGTGTGGATCAATCTGTATGACAGATAGGTCAATCTGTATGACAATGCATAGAACAGGGTGTCATTGATGATCATTTATATGGAAAACAAATCATCTTCCATTTTGGTCCCATCTCAAGAGATCCATTCACATATCTCCTCCTCAAAGCTAATTGTCACCATCTCTATAACGTTCTCTTCATGTCCCTGCTAACTGGGCGAAAGAAATTCTTCGCCACTCATGCATTACCATAGACCTATATTTCTGACCATCTCTCCAATCGCAAAGATTTCCACTTTGACCTTCCTAACATACATAAATTTTGTTCCTCTCTAATAAAACAGATCAAGTAGAGAATTAATGGACTGCTCATCCATTTCAGTTCTAGAAATGCCAGGTACAATTAGTTACCACCAAAAATAACTGCAGATCAAAGCACTTTTATTACCACCTTGGCTCTGCTGCCCACTAAAATAACTGTTACAGTCTTGTCCCTTTTCATTAACTGCTGCTGCTTTGCCACTGTCGCCCAGGGATTTCATAACCCCATTGATATCAGAGGGTCTGTTTCAATATCACCACTTCCCATTACCATTCATGGCCTACAGAGAACAGACGCTACAGAACTTTGCCTAACATGTTTATCTATAATGACATAATTCTCAATTCAGTGGTGAAAACAGAATTAGGGTGTGATTGAGACTGTTACCTATAAAAAATAATCCACAGTCTTATTTCCCTAAGACTGTGGATTATTTTTCTACATTATATTCAGGAAATCCTGATACCTTAATTTCATTAATGATAGGTCAATATTGAGTCTAAGTTTTAATCAGCTCATGGGAAACCATTTAAAAGCAATCTTAGCTCCTCAGACTAGAACTGTAAATCAAAAAATGGTTAAGTAAGCTCTAGTCATATAAACCTATACTAACAATATCAAGCCTATCTTAAAATATTTTTGCCATCCTTGTCTAGAATATGAGAGTCTACTCCTCAAATTTTTCTTTTACACATTAACACAGTTTTGGAATTATTTTGATATGAAAGCCTTATTTCTCCTGGTTTACTTTACGTTGGCTTCCTGGGGCATATTGAAACCTGACTCCATTTACAGTCCTTGAGGCAAAGAACGGAAGTAGACATATTGAAATGAGAAGAACTGGCATCCCCTTGCATGTAAAGCTTTACTGAGTCATCACGTGATTATGAACCAGACACCTGAGCCTCAGAAGGAGAGGGTGTTTCTCCTAGCACAGGATACAACTTAGAGTTGGAGTGTTCAAGAAACTCCTATTTATCCAGTTTACCAAATGTCACTGCTCAGCAGTCAGTCCTCAGTTCCAAACATTGCTTTGTGTTTTACTCAAGAGATCTGGTGTGGCTGTGAATTCTACCTATAGTGCTGTTCAGTTCAGCTTTCATGATAAAGTGAATATGAGGGATTTCAGCTGATCCAAAAAAAAAAAAGAAAAAGTATATATATATATATATATTTGTGTGTGTGTATATATATATATATATATATATATATATATATATATATATGATGTCAGAACACACAGTGAGCTCTCTACTTGGGCAACACACTTGCATGTAGGAGTCCCTCATGGTCTGAGATCATCTAGAGGCTATACCCAGGGACTACTATTCAGAAATAGGAAAGTAAGAGCTCCAAGGGGAGAGAGAGATCAGAGAGGTATGCCTGTGTGTCTAGGTAATGTCATTCAACAGTCCAACAGGGAGTCTGGGTCAGAGAGCTTTGAAAAGCAGCAGTAGCTTGGCATCTTTTATACCTACAGGTCTTATCTGTGGCTAGCAGATGTTGGGTGTAGTTTCATGGGTATGGAAAGCAGGCAGGTTCTCGGTAGCTTAACATATGCTTATCTGGGCTATGATTAAAACAAGTGGATATCTAAAATTTTGATATTGCTGCTCATGGGCTTTTGAGCTAATAGGAGACTACAAACAAATAAACAACATACAGCCAATATACAAAGGCCATCTTTGGAAAAATTGCAAAACACTGAGAAATTAGAAGATTCTTGATTTTTTTCATTATCAGAACTCTGCTGATACAAGAGATAAGATATCATTTTAAAGCAGTCATAGAAATTCCTTGGTTTTCTGATGATATTTTGAGATATTCAAAACTCTGCAATGTAGTTAAAATTAGCCATTCCATCCACATAGTCTTTCTATGTTTGACCCAGCATTAAAATAGAGTGTACAAACAGTCACTCATTCTGGATAGCTTGTGTTCAATAGGACTGCATTCTAGTATCAACACAAAAGTTAAAATTTAAATAACTGTTTACCACGGGTTGACACAATATGTCTGATTTTCTAATGATAACTGGACCCTGGAACAGAGCCAAGCAATGATTTACATTTCTGATTTCTTATATTCAATTTATTTTTTTTTAATTGAAGGATAATTGCTTTATAATACTATGCTGGTTTCTGCCAAACATCAGCATGAATCAGCCATAGGCATGAGACCATATGTCCTTTCCCTCTTGAACCTTCCTCCCACCTCACACTACATCCCTCCCCAGGTTGTTACAGAGCCCCAGTTTGAGTTCCCTAAGTCACACAGTAAATTCCCATTGGCTATCTATTTTACATATGGTAATGTATATGTTTCCATGTTACTCTCTCCATACGTCCCACCATCTCCTTCCTCCCTGTCCCCTATGTCCATAAGTCTGTTCTCAATGTCTGTGTCTCCACTGCTGCCCTGCAAATAGGTTCATCAGTACCATGTGTCTAGATTCCATATATATATGTTAATATACAGTATTTGTTTTTCTCTTTCTGACATACTTCACTCTGTATAATAAGCTCTAGATCCATCCATCTCATTAGAACTGACTCAAATGCATTCCTTTGTATGGCTGTTATATCCCATTGTATGTATGTACCACAGCTTCTTTATCCATTCATCTGTAGATGGACATCTAGGTTGCTTCCAAGTCCTAGTTATTGTAAATAATGCTACAGTGAACCTTGGGGTACACATGTCTTTTTCAATTTTAGTTTCATCAAGGTACATTCCTAGTGGTGGGATGGCTGGGTCATATGGAGGTCTTATTTCTAGTTTTCTAAAGACTCTCCATACCTTCTTCTACAGTGGCTGTATCAATTTACATTCCCACCACAGTGCAAGAGGGTTCCCTTTTCTCTACACCCTCCCCAGCATTTATTGTTTGTAGACTTTTTAATAATGGCCATTCTAACCAGTGTGAGGTGATATCTCATTGTGGTTTTGATTTGCATTTCTCTAATAATGAGTGATGTTGTGCATCTTTTCATGAGTTTGTTAGCCATCTGTATATCTTCTTTGGAGAAATGTCTGTTTAGGTCTTTTTCCCATTTTTTGATTGGGTTGATTGTTTTTCTGGTATTGAGTTGTATGAGCTGCTTGAATATTTTGGAAATTAATCCTTTGTCACATGTTTCATTTGCTATTATATTCACCATTTTGAGGGTTGTCTTCTTCTCACCTTGCTTATAGTTTCCTTTGCTGTGCAAAAGCTTTTAAGTTTAATCAGGTCCAACTTGTTTACTTTTGTTTTTATTTACATTACTCTAGGAGGTGGGTCATAGAGGATCTTGCTTTGATTTATGTCATTGAGTGTTCTGCCTATGTTTCCTCTAAGAGTTTTATAGTTTCTGATCTTACATTTAGATCTTTAATCCATTTTGAGTTTATCTTTGTATATGGTGTTAGGAAATGTTCTAGTTTCATTCTTATACATGTGGCTGTCCAGTTTTCCCAGCATCAATTATTGAAGAATCTGTTTTTGCCCAATTATATATTCTTGCCTCCTTTGACAAAAATAAGGTACCCATAGGAACATGGGTTTATTTCTGGGCTTTCTATCTTGTTCTACTGGTCTATATTTCTGTTTTTGTGCCAGTACCATAGGGTCTTGATGACTGTACCTTTGTAGTATAATCTGAAGTCAGAAAGGTTGATTCTTCCAGCTCCATTGTTCTTTCTCAAGACTACTTTGGCTATTCGGGGTCTTTTGTGTTTCCATATGAATTGCGAAATATTTTGTTCTAGTTCTGTGAAAAATGTCATTGGTAATTTGATAGGGAATCACATTGAATCTGTAGATTGCATTTGGTAGTATAATCATTTTCACAATATTGATTCTTCCTACCTGAAACATGGAATATCTCTCCATTTTTCACCAGAAGAATAATGTTTGCTGTAGGCTTATCATATATAGCCTTTACTATGTTGAGGTAGGTTCCATTCATGCCCGTTTTTTGAAGAGTTTTAATCATAAATGGGTGCTGAATTTTGTCAAAGGCTTTTTCTGCATCTATTGAGATGACCATATGGTTTTTTATCTTTCAATTTGTTAATATGATGTATCACATTGACTGATTTGCATATATTGAAGAATTCTTGCATCCCTGAAGTAAATCAAACTTGATCATGATGTATGAGCTTTTTGATGTGTTTCTGAATTCTATTTACTAAAATTTTGTTGAGGATTTTTGCATCTATGTTCATCAGTGATATGGGCCTGTAGTTTTCTTTTTTGGTGTTGTCTTTGTTTGGTTTTGGTATCAGGGTGATGGCGGCCTCATAGAATGAATTTGGAAGTGTTTCTCTGCAATTTTTTGAAAGAGTTTTAGAAGGATAGGCATTAGCTCCTCTCTAAATGTTTGATAGAATTCTTCTGTGAAGTCATCTAGTCCTGGGCTTTCATTTTGGGGAGATTTTTGATCACAGCTTCAATTTCAGTGCTTGTAATTGAGTTGTTCATAAATTCTATTTCTTCCTGGTTCAGTCTTGGAAGACTGAACTTTTCTAAGAATCTGTCCATTTCTTCCAGGTTATCCATTTTATTTCCATATAGTTGTTCATAATAGTGTCTTATCATCCTTTGTATTTCTGCATTGTCTGTTGTAATCTCTCCTTTTCATTTCTAATTTTGTTGATTTGATTCTTCTCTCTTCTTTTCTTGATGTCTGGCTAAAAGTTTGTCAATTTTGTTTATCTTCTCAAAGAGCCAGCTTTTAGTTTTATTAATCTTTACTATTGTTTCTTTCATTTCTTTTTCATTTATTTCTGCTCAGATCTTCATGATTTCTTTCCTTATACTAATTTTGGGGGTTTTGTTGTTGTTGTTCTTCTTCTTCTTTTCCCAGTTGTTTTAGGTGTAAAGTTAGGTTGTCTATTTGATGTTTTTCTTGTTTCTTGAGGTAAGATTGTATTGCTATAAATTTCCCTCTTAGAACTGTTTTTCCTACATCCCATAGATTTTGAGGTTTTGTGTTTTCATTATTATTTTTTTCTAGAAATTTTTTAATTTACCTTTTGATTTCTTCAATAACCTGTTGGTTATTTAGAAACATGTTGCTTAATCTCCATATGTTTGTGTTTTTTGCAGTTTTTTTCTTGTAATTGATATTTAGTCTCATAGCATTGTGGTTGGAGAAGATGCAGAATACAATTTCAAATTTCTTAAATTTACTGATGTTTAATTTGTGACCCAAGATGTGGTCTATCCTAGAGAATGTTCCATGTGCACTTGAGAAGAAGGTGTATTCTTCTGCATTTGGATGGAATGTCCTGAAGATATCAATGAGATCCATCTCATCTAATGTATCATTTAAGACTTGTGTTTCCTTATTAATCTTCTGTTTTGATGATCTGTCTATTGGTGTGAGTGGGGTGTTAAAGTCTCCTACTATTATTGTGTTACTGCCAATTGCTCCTTTTATGTCTGTTAGTGTTTGTCTTATGTATTGAGGTGCTCCTATGTTGGGTGCATAGGTATTTATAATTGTTATGTCTTCCTCTTGAATTGATCCCTTGATCATTATGTAGTGTCCTTCCTTATCTCCTGTAATCTTCTTTACTTTAAGGTCTATTTTGTCTAATATGAGGATGGCTACTCCAGCTTTCTTTTGCTTCCCATTTGCATGGAATATATTTTTCCATCCTCTGATTTTCACTCTATGTGTATCTTTAGGTCTGAGGTGTGTTTCTTGTAGACAACCTGTATATGAATATTGTTTTTGTATCCATTCAGCCAGTCTGTGTCTTTTGGTTGGAGCATTTGACCCATTTACATTTAAAGTAATTTCATTTAAAGAATTACATTTAAAGTAATTTCCTGACTATATAAGTCCCTTTGACATTTGTTGTAAAGCTAGTTTGGTGGTACTGAATTCTCTTAAATTTTGCTTGCCTGAAAAGTTTATTTCTCCATCAATTTTGAATGAGATCCTTGCCAAGTACAGTAATCTTGGTTGTAGTTTTCTCCTTCCAGTACTTTAAATATATCCTGCCATTCCCTTTTGGCCTGTATAGTTTCTGCTGAAAGATCAGCTATTAAGTGTATGTGGTTTCCCCTGTATGTTGCTTTTCCCGTGCTACTTTTAATATTTTTTCTTTGTTTTTAGTCTTTGTTAGTTTGATTAGTATGTATCTTGGCATGTTTCTTCTTGGGTTTATCCTGTATGGGACTCTTTGTGCCTCTTGGACTTGATTGACTATTTTCTTTTCTATGTTGGAGAAATTTTCAACTATAATCTTTCAAAAATTTTCTCATACCCTTTCTTTTTCTCTTCTTCTTCTGGGACCTCTATAATTCAAATGTTGGTACATTTGCTATTGTGCCAGTGGTCTCTGAGACTGTCCTCAGTTCTTTTCATTCTTTTTACTTTATTCTGCTCTTCATAAGATATTTCCACCTTTTTATATTCCAGCTCACTGATTCATTCTTCTGCTTCAGATATTCTGCTATTGATTCCTTCTAGAGTATTCTTGCCTGGAAAATCTCATGGGCGGAGGAGCCTGGTGGGCTGCAGTCCATGGGGTCGCTAAGAGTCAGACACGACTGAGTGACTTCACTTTCACTTTTCACTTTCCTGCATTGGAGAAGGAAATGGCAACCCACTCCAGTGTTCTTGCCTGGAGAATCCCACGGACGGGGGAGCCTGGTGGGCTGCCATCTAAGGGGTCGCACAGAGTCGTACACGACTGAAGCGACTTAGCAGCAGGGTATTCTTAATTTCAGTAATTGTGTTGTGTATCTCTGTATGTTTATCCTTTAATTCTTCTAAGTCTTTGTTAATTGTTTCTTGCATTTTCTCCATTTTGTTTTCAAGGTGTTTGATCATCTTTACATCATTGCTCTGAATTCTTTTTCAGAGAGTTTGCCTGTTTCCTCTTCATTTATTTGGACTTCTGTGTTTCTAGTTTGTTCCTTCATTTGTATAGTATTTCTCTGCCTTTTCATTATTTTTTTTTAACTTGTTGTGTTTGAGGCCTCCTTTTCTCCAGCTTCAAGGGAAGTTGAATTCTTTCCTTGAAGAAGGTTGAATTCCTTCTTCCTTTTGGTTTCTGCCCTCCTAAGTTTGATCCAGTGGTTTCTGAAAGCTTCCTATAGGGTGAAATTTATGCTGAGTTTTTGTTTGTTTGTTTGTTTTTCCTCTGATGGGCAAGGCTGAATGAGGTGGTAATCCTGTCTGCTGATGACTGGGTTTGTATTTTTGTTTTTTTTGTTGTTTAGATGCACTGGGTGCTACTGGTGGTCAGGTGATGCTGGGCCTTGTATTCAAGTGGTTTCCTTTGTGTGAGTTCTTACTATTTGATACTCCCTAGGGTTAGTTCTCTGGTAGTCTAGGGTCTTGGAGTCAGTGCTCCCACTACAAAGGCTCAGGGCTTGATCTCTAAATGAACTGGAACACAAGTGTAACCAGGTTTATCAGTGATAAACAAGTTTTTCAAGGGACAGCTTCATGAATGAAATGATTCTTGAGTAGAGTTTTGAAGATATACAGCATAGTAAAAGGATATTCCCAGGCTTGACATGGCCTCAGAATCTTCTAAGAGAGTACATCAATCAGTTGGAATTGGCCCAAGAGATTTTTTACTGAGCCAGGTTCCTTTTTCATGCACAGGAAGCCAAATTGCTAAGATGCTGAGATTTGCTGAAAAAGGGTTTATTTACAAGGCAGCCAAGCCAAGGGACAAGAGAACAAACTCAAACCCCTCTCCCAGAAGATGAGGCTCATTGTAGTTTCGATTTTCATTTCCTTAATAATGAGCATCTTTTCATGTGTTTGTTAGCCATCTGTATGTCTTCTTTGGGGAAATGCCTATTTAGGTCTTTTTCCCACTTTGATTTGGTTGTTTGTTTTTCTGGCACTGAGCTGGATGAGCTGCTTTTATATTTTGGAAATTAATCCTTTGTCAGTTGTTTCCTTTGTTATTATTTTCTCCTATTCTGGGGGTTGTGACTTGCATTTCTTTAAATATTGATTACCTGTAAGCACTTCATGAGGCAGTTACTGTGACACTCAAATTTCACCTACAAATAGACAATAGAATTCATTCTAGTGAGTTCAGGCAGAAGGGACTTAATAGAAGAAATTATATGAATGCAAAATTGTAGATTAGCAGGCTCTAAACTAAGTTCTGAGTAACAACTCTAGCTCTATAGAATCTTCTATCAAAAGGGTACCGATGCAAAAGATCAAAGACTCTGAATGTTGTTGCTTCTCCTGAGTATAAAATCACATCAACTCTGTCATGATCCAGGTCAGGAATAAAAAAGATGCTTCACTACCTCTCTCTCTTAATATGGCACAGTTCCTAATGAAATATTTAGAGACTGAATTGCTTTCTTTCTGCAATTTATTCATTCATTTATTCCTAAAACACCTACCATACACTTAGTTACTGCTCAAGGTACCAAGGATACAGCAGTGAACAACACAAGCCAATCTCCTTTTTATAGAGGCAGGATATAAACAAATAGAAATTTCTTTATATACTATGCTATATGGTAATAAAAGACGTTGAGAAAATTAAAGTAGGCTAAAAGGAAAGAGCAAGTTTTTTTTAAAAAAAAGAAGGGTTACTATTCTATGCTTTTCAGTCAGGAAAAGCTCTAATGATGGATGGCAATTATAGTAATATTTGAGCAGACACTTGAAAGAATTGAGGGAATAAGCCATACAGATATCTGGGGGAAGAGAATTCTAGGCAGAGAATAATGTGTTCAAAGTCTCTGAGGCAAGAATCTGGTATGTTCAAGAAATGGCAAAGAAGTTCAGTTGAGGATGGTCAGAGTGAAAAGAAGAGTGAGTGGAAGAGCATGAGTTAGAATTGGTGTGAGTCCTCTGGATTAAGTAGTGCCTTCTAGATTGTGCTAAGAGGTTTGGCTATTCTGCATGAAATAGTAAGATGCTGGAAGGCTCCATGTAAAAGAGTGACATAATTTGATAGAGTTTTGAATAATTTCATTCTGTCTGCTCTGTAGAAAATAGGGTAGTTGTCTAACTGCACTATAGAGCTTTGGGTTCCTCTATTCCTTGAGTGAAAAGTCTAGGGTAATCCACTTAAAAAGTTATATGTATTGGATCAAGATAGTACTGATGAAAGCAGTAAGGTGTCAGTTTCTGGGACATTTTGAAGGTATAGTCTAGAGGAATAGCTGTCAAATGTAAGAGAAGGAGATGAGTCAAGGAAGGCACCAACATTTTTAATTTGATTAACTAAAATTACCATTAACAGAGATGATATTGAGTTGCTGGTTAGAAGTCCATTTGATGTTCAAGAGAGAAGCAAGATATAAAATGGAATTTGTCAACATATAGAAAGTATTTAAAGCCATGAACTAGATAATCTTACCTAAGAGTTCAGGTACATAAAGAAGAGACCTAAGAATTAAACTCTAGGATACCATGAGGGTTAGTAATACAGGAATGGAGGAGAATTTGGCAAATGAGACTAAGAATGACACCAAGAGTGAGTAATTTCCTGAACACTGAGAACACATTTCAAGAAGAAACTTTATGCTGTATCAAATACTCTTCACAAGTCAACAAGAACAGGGAGTTGATCATTAGATACAGCTATGCTGAAATCATTGGTGATCTTGACAACTCTTCAGGAGAATTACAAGAATGAAAACCTGATTACAGTATGTTCAAAGGAGAAGGCAATGGCAACCCACTCCAGTACTCTTGCCTGGAAAATCCCATGGATGGAGGAGCCTGGTAGGCTGCAGTCCATGGGGTCTCAAAGAATCGGACACCACTGAGCGACTTCACTTTTCCTTTTCACTTTTATGCATTGGAGAAGGAAATGGCAACCCACTCCAGTGTTCTTGCCTGGAGAACCCCAGGGACAGAGGAGCCTGGTGGGCTGCCATCTATGGGGTTGCACAGAGTTGGACATGACTGAAGCGACTTAGCAGCAGCAGCAGCAGCATGCTGATATCATTGGTGATCTTGACAACTCTTCAGGAGAATTACAAGAATGAAAACTTGATTACAGTATGTTCAAAGGAGGATGGAAGGAGAGTAAATAAGAACAACAAATATATACAATTCTTCCAGGGACTGCAGCTGAAAGGCATATGAGTAAAATTAGCTTTTAAAACAAGAGATATTATAGCAGGTTTGTATTCTGATGCAATGGCTTAGTAGAGAGTGAAATTTTATGATGTCAGAGATAAAGAAGGACAAAAATAAAAGGGTATCATTGAGAAGTCAAAGGTCATGCAATGCATGTGAAATTCATTCAAATAAATAGGAGACAAGTGAATATGGTGCCATTGCTTGGAAAATCTTATCTGATTGCTTTTATGTTCTCAATGAGTTGAGAGTGAGGATAAGAAGGGACAGAGATAGTGTTGCTTTTGATTTTTGAGCAAAAGAGGTATATAATATCCCACCTAGGTTAAGAGGAGAGTGAATAGAAAGGTGTAATATAGAATTGTAAGGCAGCACAATGATTACACTTGAGGTACAATGATTACACTTAATGGCCATAAGTTAAAATAAGACTAATCAGCATGGTTGTATGATTTTCTGAACTGATTTTTATTGTTCAGGTGCTGGCAGAGTATGAAGAGAGTTGAATTTAACCAGCATTAGTATTTTTCCAACTCAGTGTAAAAAGAGACATAGAGAAGCAAGACAGTTGAAGTCATAAGCAAGGGTGTACTCAGAAAGATGAACCATGTAATAGTAATAGTAAATTAATAGGATCATTGGATTTTATGTCCTAGTCATATAACATTCTTGCAATTGGGATAATAGAAGGGGTGTGCTAGAAATTTAGGAGGTAGTGGACAGAGTGAAGTGTTTGAAACTAAGAACACAGAGTTAATGCAGTTTGGGGTAGTAAAATAATCTGGCATGTGACTTTCATAATAGGATACTGAGGCAAGGCCACAGAGATTAGGGGAGGACAGAAAGGTATGAAATAGTGAGATCAAAAACTTGAAGAGTACCTTACACTCTTCCACAAATATTGAAATCATTGTGAGTTATGAACTGTATAGTATTGGAAGGAATAACAAGAAAGCCAGAAACGAAAATCTTTAAGCAATGCCAGGAGTATATAAGGACAGCTAATAAGAAAGTACATGATGTGAAATGCTGGACTTGATGAATCACAAGCTGGAATCAAGACTGTCAGGATGAATATCAACAACCTCAAATATACAGATGATACCACTCTAATGGCAAAAAGCAAAGAGGAACTGAAGAGCCTCTTGATGAGGATGAAAGAGAAGAATGAGAAAGCTGGCTTAAAACCCAACATTCAGAAAACTAAGATCATGGCATCCAGTCCCATCATTTCATGGCAAATAGATGGGACAAAAGTGGAAACACTGGCAGATTTTATTTTCTTGGGCTCCAAAATCACTGCAGTAACTGTGGCCATGAAGTACAGATGCTTGCTCCTTGGAAGGGAAGCTATGACAAGCTTCAGTTCAGTTCAGTTCAGTCTCTCAGTCATGTCCGACTCTTTGCGACCCCATGAATCGCAGCACGCCAGGACTCCCTGTCCATCACCAACTGCCGGAGCTCACTCAGACTCACGTCCATCGAATCAGTGATGCCCTCCAGCCATCTCATCCTCTGTCGTCCCCTTCTCCTCCTTCCCCCAATCCCTCCCAGCATCAGAGTCTTTTCCAATGAGTCAACTCTTCTCATGAGGTGGCTAAAGTACTGGGATTTCAGCTTTAGCATCATTCTTTCCAAAGAAATCCCAGGGCTGATCTCCTTCACAATGGACTTGTTGGATCTCCTTGCAGTCCAAGGGACTCTCAAGAGTCTTCTCCAACACCATAGTTCAAAAGCATCAATTCTTCAGCGCTCAGCTTTCTTCACAGTCCAACTCTCACATCCATACATGACCACAGGAAAAACCATAGCCTTGACTAGACGGACCTTAGTCGGCAAAGTAATGTCTCTGCTTTTGAATACGCTATCTAGGTTAGACAGCATATTAAAAAGCAGAGAAATCACTTTGCAAACAAAGGTCTGTCTAGTCAAAGCTATGGTTTTTCCAGTGGTCATGTACAGATATAGAATTGGATCATAAAGAAGGCTAAGCACTGAAAAATTGATGCTTTCTAACTGTGGTGCTGGAGAGAACTCTTGAGCAAGGTGATCCAACTAGTCAATCCTAAAGGAAATTAACCCTGAATATTCATAGGAAGGACTGATGCTAAAGCTGAAACTCCAGTACTTTGGCCACCTGATGTGAAGAGCCAACTCATTAGAAAAGGCCCTGATGCTGGGAAAGATTGAGGGCAAGAGGGGAAGGGGGCAACAGAGGATGAAATGGTTGGATAATATCACTAACTCAATGAACATGAATTTGAGCAAACTCTGACAGTTAGGGAAGCACAGGGAAGCCTGGCCTACTGCAGTCCATGGGGTCACAAAAAGTCAGACACGACTTGGCAACTCAGCAACAACAATAAGAAACAAGAGTGGGTATTATGTTTTAGAAAAATTGAATTCTGCAGCTGGAGATGAAAAGCTTCAAAGAAACCTACAACAAATAATTTTAAGTTTTCCATTCTCTGTAGACTGGAATGAGGTTGGAACAAATTTTGAGTGTGCCAGACCAGATGTTCACCACACATCTCATTAAATTATATGCAAAATTCTGTGTATATGTCTGTATATTTTAGTTAGAGAATATATCTTTATAACCTTACCCATAATCTCAGTGGATCCATGATCCAGGAAAGTTTTACAGATGTTTATATATGTTAAATTTAATTAAGTATTTATTGGATATCTATTTGCCAAGTATTATTCTTGGAATTGAGACCTAAAGATGAATAAGACAGGATCTTTATCATAAAATTTCTTAGAACCTGGTTCTCGTGGGGAATTAGTGAGGATATATATGAGTGGGAAAATATGTATTGCAGGGTTAATTTGTCAAGACTATTTTCCCAATAGTCATGTATGGATGCGAGAGTTGGACTGTGAAGAAGGCTGAGTGCTGAAGAATTGATGCTTTTGAACTGTGGTGTTGGAGAAGACTCTCGAGAGTCCCTTGGACTGCAAAGAGATCCAACCAGTCCATTCTAGAGGAGATCAGCCCTGGGTGTTCTTTGGAAAGAATGATACTGAAGCTGAAACTCCAGTACTTTGGCCACCTCATGCAAAGAGTTGACTCATTGGGAAAAGACTCTGAAGCTGGGAGGGATTGGGGGCAGGAGGAGAAGGGGACGACTGAGGATGAGATGGCTGGATGATATCACTGACTCGATGGATGTGAGTTTGAGTGAACTCCGGGAGCTGGTGATGGACAGGGAGTCCTGGCGTGCTGCGATTCATGGGGTCCCAAAGAGTCGGACACGATTGAGCAGCTAAACTGAACTGAACTGAAGGGGAGCAAAAGGGACACTGCATAGGATTTTAAGTGAAGAAATCATTCTTTGTGACTGTATGCTTCACAGAAGCAATAAAGGAAACAGTAAACTTGAATTAGACCTTGAAGAGTAAAGGAGTTTCTATAAATAAAGAGAAGAACCAGGCTCAAGAAATGATATTTAAAAAGTCATAGTCTTAGAATTTCATTATCTCCTCCAGGATGACAATGAACTTGATATTATTGAATTCTAGAGTTCAGGAAAGATAGGAAGAAGTAGTTGTTTTCTTTTGGGCCATTTCAGGAAATGTTTATAATGCCACATAAGAGCATGCAGACTTCTATATTCAGCAGAAGATCACTGAATATTACTTGAGACTACAAGTGACATGTGAGATGATCCAGTCTGTGATTTAGGAAAAAAAATATTTCAACAGCAATGCAAAGAAGACTAGAAGAAGAGAGAGATTTTTAGATGACTAATACCGTGATCTAGACAAAAGACTGTGAAGCTTAAATTAAGATAATTGCTGTGAGGAGTAGATGGAAGGATGTACTCATTAAAGAAATAAAATAGAGTGGGATCTCTGGTACTTGGCTACTTGGGTGAGAAGGGATATAGAAAGTTGAAAAAGAGGGAAAAATGAAATATGATTAGTATTTTAAAACTGGGTCCCTGGTAGTGCCATTACCAGAGAAGAGACTTAGCATGGGAAAAATTTTCAGTGGGTAAGAGTCACTGTGTTCAACCTCTGTCTTTGTGTTAGTTGGGAATTCAGGTTTCCAGTTCTGGAGGAATTGAAGTTAAAAATACAGATTTAGAAGTCTTTATCTCTGAAACGATATTAAAATCATTTATTTCATTGGATAATTAGATAAGGAAGAGAATATAAATCACAGAGGGCTAATAGAGCAACTTGATACTCAGAGCAATAGTAAAGATAGCTCCCACTCAATCTAATAGCCAGCCAGCAAGTGCCAGTAACTCCATTCTCGTTGTTTATAGACCAGCAGCTGTTCTTGCTGGTTGATGAATCTGCTGTGATTCATAGTTGGTTACATACTTATCTTCAGCTACCATGGACTAAAAATCAGGATATTTAATAAGGATCCAAGGATAAAGTCTGAGGACAAACAGCCAGTGGAATAATAAGAGGAGAGCATATTAAGGTGTCAAGTATTTGTGCCATTTGGGGATTCTTGATGGCAAACAAAAACAGTTTTAGTAGAGAGGTAGGAGGATCAGTGCCAGCTGGCTCATATACTCATGTGCAAGAGTATATTTGTGGTAAAATGGGGTTAGGAAACACTATTTTTTTTTTCCAAGATGGTTGAGGGAAGCAAAGTAAGAGATGATATATCAGTCAGGATTCTCTTGGTTACAAGTGAAAGAAAACATGAATTCAAACATGTTAACTGACCACAATAAAAGAAAAAATTGGAGGTGGGGTAAGAAGTAGTAATTGATTATATCCAGCTTGTGGACACAGTTCAGGCAAGGCTAGATCCAGAGAATTTTAATCATGTAGTCAGATTCTAGTTTTTCTTTTTCCATACAGTTCCCAGGGCTCTATCTTACCTGGATTCAATGTAGAACAAAAAGTAGAATCACTTTCTCAGAATTTCCAGCAATTTTCCTTCTTAAATCAGGTGCCCAGAGTTGAATGGATTGCTTTTTTTCAGATTATAACACATCTTCTTGCAACAGGTCCTTATAAAACATCATGCTTTCAGTATATGTTTATGTATTTTTCTATGTATTTCTATCACGATGTGCCAATCCAATTCTGCTTCCCTATGAAAACCATTTAATTTGTTTATTGTTTGTCTTTTTGTCTTACTGTGTTTTTGAAAAATGTATGTTATTTTGTGTAATTGTGTTTTAACATAATGAGATGGATGTTATGTATCCTACTGTTCACTAAGCACGGTTTTTAGGTTCCAATTATGTTACTATTGTACATGGAATCTATTGATTCTATTTGCTATAAAACAGCATACAACTATTATCTTTCCCTTAGCTCTCTTGATGATAGACATTCAGGCTGCCCTCCAACTCCCTATGTTTCAAGCAATGTATTTATTCACAAATGTGATGGGTCTCTACAATGCACCAGGGACTGTTTCAGGCGCATGAGACACAACAGTGAATAAGACACTACTGTGATCAACATCCTTCTCCATGGCCCCTCGTGGGTCTGTGAGAAAATTTCCCTAGTATATATTTAGGAGAACAATCCACCAAAATTCTTTATGTACTGGATTTTATTTGGCCATATATACCCCACCCATGAACCAAGCACAATGTTAGAAGAATATGAGGGACTAATTAGCTTAGGCTAGGTAGGCTTACCCCTGAACCAGTGGGCTGGGGCAATAATGAAATGAAGCTCACTCAAAGCAAATGAGAAGAGGAATATCCCACAGAAATAAATGGAGGAAAGTGGATGGTGAATGAATACTGAGGAGAAAATACAACAGATGTCTCCTCCATATGAGAAGGCAGCTTTGTGCGGAACTTCCCAGCCCTGTGCCCCAGAGATCTGAATGTCCTGTGATAAGGAAAGGTATTTTAAAATCAAGACACACAAACAAAGACAGTTTCTCACTCAGCCCATCTGGATGGCACCAACGTTTTGCATTTCTGTCAAGCTCTCAGATGATGTTAATGGTGCTGATGCAGGCACATTCTAAGAATTGTGCTCTAGTCTAAAAGTTGAAAGTGATAAAATGCGATCATCTACCAGTGCTGAAAGGACTAAAGGAAATGCTATATATTAAAGTGCATAATATCTTTAAACATGAAACTTTTAAACTGTTGGTTGTTACAATTTTGTTTGTTATGTGAATCTCAGGGTGAACGATCACATTAATCTTTGATGAGGTTTCAAGAAAAAAATATAAAGGATAGACTATAAAAGTCTGATTAGTCTAAATATTAACTTCACTGACGAAAATTTTTTTCTAATGATCATCTAGGTTTTTGCTAGTGACTGTTGTTGATTATTACTAGAGTTTCCAGAAGAACTGTGTAATCATATATTTAACTCAGTGACAAGGTTGGGTCAGAAAGCTCACTCTTTGAAATATAATCTAATAAACTAAATATAAAATGGGTAGGTTCTGCCATCTATATGATGGTATCTGAAAGGGATATTAATGAGATACTCAGCAAGCCTTTTGAAAAACCATCAAGCCATCTCTTGTGTCTAATAAAAACTAGAGTGCCTCAGTCTAATTAAGGTGACCAGAATGTATTTTCAAAGCTACAATTTAACCATGGAAGAAAAAAACTGTGTTGTTATCTGTTTAATATGATAATGGGTTAAAGTAGGGAGGAGACCTGTATAAAGAACACAAAAATAAATAATTGAACAGTAATAATGGTGGCTCAGAGGTTAAAGCGTCTGCCTGCAATGAGGGAGACCCGGGTTCAATCCCTGGGTTGGGAAGATCCCCTGGAGAAGGAAATGGCAACCCACTGCAGTACTCTTGCCTGGAGAATCCCATGGAGGATTCTGGGAGGATCCCAAAGGGAGGAGCCTGGTAAGCTACAGTCCATGGGGTCACAAACAGTCAGACACGACTGAGCGACAAACTACTACTACTAACTACTAATGTTTTGATATACATCTAGCACTGACCAGAGAAAGGAGTTAATTTATCTGGTAGACATAAGACACTAGATGGGAATAGTTTAATAAATAACAAGGAGAATTCACTGGGATTAACTTTTGCTTTTACCAAATAACTAGTAAAACCACGGACAAATAATTTTTTGAATTAAGCTATATTCTGGTTATTTTTTGGCCTTAAGGTTGAGAAAAAAGTGATACTCTGGACCCTGGCCTTTGAGGTTTTCTAACATTGCAAAAATCTCTACATATTTTCCTCTTTCCCTTTCTGCCATTCAGCTAGAGGCTGGATCTTTATTACATTGACTCAGAGGAGGTACTTAGTAACATTTAGATTCTTAAAAAATACTTCAACTGTTGAGAATGAAGTGAAGAAGAAAGAGGAGAATATATGTATGTATATATATTTTTTTTTCCTTGGGAATAAAAACATAATCTTGGAGAAGCAAGGGGTGAGGAGGGGCTTAACCACTCCCACTATCCCTAGAAATCAATTATCCTGGGCTATAGTCTCTGAACTATGTATCAATATATTGAGAGTTTGGTGAATGAAAGTCCCCTTTCATAGAGCTATTCAGTTTTGGATTAACTCACAATCTTGTGTTTCTAGAAGAGCAAAGTTAAAGGTCACACCCCTCGCTCCGTGCCCTGATGAGCACACCAGGTTTATCATGACCTTAAGACCCTGACAATGACTTAGCAGCTTAGGGACCCCTTCTTTTAACATCCTTTAAAAAAAAAAATACAGCAGCTAGTGCATTTTCTCCTTTTAAAATTTTTTATATATTTGAGTCTCTGTACCCCTCAATTTGGTGCCCAAAGTATGTTTGGATTTTAAAAAGCAAAACTACTATAAATATGATGGTGAATATCTGGCTACCAAAAAAAATTCCATTGAATGTGAACATGTTAATGATATTAATTCAGAATATTCTTCATAATGCATTTTATATTGATGTGCTGTGCTGAGTTTAGTAGCTCAGCAGTGTCCAACTCTGCAATCCAATGGACTATAGCCTGCCAGGCTCCTCTGTGCATGGAGATTCTCCAGGCAAGAATTCTGGAATGGGTTGGCATGCCCTCCTCCAGAGGATCTTCAGACCCAGAGATTGAACCCGGTCTCCTGCATTGCAGGCAGATTCTATTACCAACTGAGCCACCAGGGAAGCCTAAGAATAATGGGATGGGTAGCCTATCCCTTCTCCAGGGAATCTTCCCAACTCAGGAATCAAACCAGGGTCTCTTCTTTACCACCTGAACTACCAGGGAAGCCCTCATATTGATGTAGTAATATGCAAAAAAGAAAAATAAACCACATTCAAATCCTAACCATTAATTATGAGGCATTACTAGGTAATTCATCATGATAAATCTCTGCATTTGGGGTTTCTAGTTAAGCACCCAATTTTTGAGAAATATGTTAATGTCAAACACAGCTCCATAATTAATTATAAGACTTCTACAGTGTCAGAGTGATTACACTTACTTTGTTTGGCTCCAAAGGGCAGAGTAAGGGCCAGTGAGTAGAATTATAAGGAGTACAATTTTTTTTTATTAGAATGACATTTTTAAGAAATAGATCTATTGAAAAAACAGAATGGACTTACCCAAAACTGAAAATCTTCACACAAAGATTATGATCACTTATGGGTGATATTAAGGGCATTTGGATATTGCATTAGAAATAGACCAAGTGACCTCTGAGATCCAATCTCATTTGAAATTCATGAGTCTATGAAAATATGGTCTGAGGGGTTTCTAATAGTGTGACTTCATTCAGTCCTAAAATCAAATGAGACTCCAAATACTATACTCTGACTTCATTCCCTGGCAATGGTCCTTTTTTCTCTTTGTGTTTTCCCACAAGATTATGAGAAACCCTAAGGCATGGCAAATGCCTTGCTTATCTCTGAATTCACAGTACAGTACCTGGTACATCATTAGAATTCAGTTGTTGCTGCTGAATAGGGACTGGACAATATTTGGAGGTATTGACCTGTTCCTTTTTAATCAGTGTATTTCTTCTTTTCCCTTCCTTCCATTCACCTGGAATGGATCTCCATTATATTGACTCTGAGAAAGTATATAGTACATCTAAACCCCTAGAAAAATATGTTAATGATTGTGAAGGAAGTAAAGAGTAAATGGGGGATTCTTGGGAATAGAAAATATGTCCTGGAGAAGCAAGGTATAGATAGGGCTTAGCATCTCCCATCATTCCTCAAAACAAATTGTTTTGTGCTGTGATTCTCTGGAACTCGGGACCATGCCCTGTCCCCTAGTCAGGTAACTTGTAGGCACAATCAAGGTGAGTAAGTAGACAGGCCCAGGAGCAAATCTGTCAGTGATTCCAGCCCTTCCTCCTTCATCTCTGAGCTCTAGCCACCTGGGCCTTTTTTCAGTTTCTCAGCGTGGCCGTAATTTTCCTCAGACACTTCAAACTTGGACTCGGATTCTCACTCTCTCTCCCTGCTTCCTCTCTCCTCTGCAGGTGGCAGTAGCCAAGAATCTCTTGACCCAAAAGATTCAGGCAGACAGAAACAACCCATGAAGCCAGAACAACTGACATGGAGTATGAACTGATGATAGAACCAGAAGCAGGGCATGCGGCCTCCAAAACTGAGTTGTGGCCCAGGTCTGGGGAAGAGAAAGACCCCCCACAGGAAGTGAGGTAAACATTTTCCAATAGCCCACTGAAAATTTAAGTCAGAAATTAAGTGGTTCTAGAAAATAAAGGAATCTCTCTTTTATACCCAAGTATTATACTAAGATTCATGCAAACCACTAAGGTATGAAAAGGACCTATCAAATTAGATGAACAGTTATTGAAAATTGTAAGACTTCATTCAGCATTTAATGTTTCCACTGAGCATTTGTTCTGGTTTTTTTTTTCTTACTCACTAAAACTTCACAACATCAGAGTCTCTTCTTCTGAATTCTTTTTAATTAGTGAGAGCACAATCTAAATCATATGAGAAAGCTCCTAGGAATGTGAGTTATATGGTGTGTGATCCCCACCATCCCATTGATAATAAAATATAATCCCAGAAGTGGTAGAGGGGAGTTTTTTTGTTTTTTTGTTTTTTTGTTTGTTTTTCTTTAAAGACACTCAAAATCAATTTTAGCACAGAGTGGACTCTTTGAACTTTCTTAAAAAGGAATGTCAGTTTCTGTCTCAAAAATGCAGTTTAACAATGGCCTCACAATCTTCAAGTGAAATCTTGTTTAAATGTTAAGCTAAAATTTTTTTCTATTTGACCTAAACATTCCCTACTTCAGTTCATGACCATTATATCCTATTCCTTCCCCTTGTCAGTAAGAAATAATGGCTCCCTGGCCTCTGTTTAATATCCCTTTATGTCATTATACATCGTGGTTTTATCTTTCCTCTCTCATTGTGAGTAGATCGACAGTGCTCACATCTCTGAACCTTGACTTCTTGCTCTCACTTCCAGGCTTTTCTACTGAGTAATGTGTGAGCTGTCTCACCATCATTCATTTCACCTCCAGTGTACCTCTATTTGAGCATGCAGAGGCTGCTGGGATCTTACTAGAGATTAAAACTGAAAGGGCGCTATTAATCCCAAGGCACTTCTGAATTTTAAAATCAGTTTGAAATGATGAGCCTTATCAAGGGCTTTCTTGAGGTTTCCAGAGCATTTGAATTAAAATCATCTTGCTTCACAGCATGATAGAAAGTCACTGTTGAATTCCAAGATTGCTGCGGGCTGTGAAACACTTGAATGCTTTGATCATATTAGTCCTTTGTCCAGAGTTCTCTCCCTTCCCTAAAGATTAAAGAAAAAGTCCATATCCTGAGGCTGAAAGCCTGGCTCCCATACTTCTCTTCAGTTTTGCAACATACTGCTTCTTTTAAAGAAGCCTTCACTTCCGGTCTTGCTGGGCTACTCAGTGTATGTGCGAGCTAAATCACTTCAATGGTGTCTGACTCTTTGTGACCTTATGGACTCTAGCCCTCCAGTCTCCTCTGTCCATGGAATTCTCCAGGCAATACTATACCCTCCTCCAGGGGATCTTCCCAACCCAGGGATTGAAACCATATCTCTTACATCTCCTGCACTGGAAGGTGGGTTCTTTGTCAGATTTATACATTCATATTAAGTACATAACCTATTCAACACACTGATCTTATTTAATGTCGTATGATTGCATATACTAAATTGGTACATTTGTCACCCCTTAGTAAAATCTCAGTGCTTGCGGTAAAGGTACCTACCTCCCTTGCTGAACTCCTTTAAAGTGGTCATTCTGAAGGTATTTTAGGTAACCTTAAAATGGGTACCAAGAAAGGATAAAATACTTAATGCAAATATGTATCTTCTATACCTCAAATGACTAGCTCTATTCCATGTAAGTACATCTTACTCTTCTGATTAAAGCCTTAATGGTCAGTATATTGCAGGTGGATTTCCAGAAGGTACTCCATCTCTGGGCCAACTGGGTACATCCACATAAGGGAAATAAAAGATGAAAGTGAGGTAACCCATAGAAAAGAAAGGAGTATGCTTTTTTCATCCTACCAATTCATTTACATGTCTAGTCTTGTGAGGGTCTCCTTTAAGGGTCGCCTGAGACCTGTAAATACGGTTGACTCTGTATTAAAATGCCATTACTAAAATAAAATAACTAGGCCCACTTATTACCAGCTCCCCTAGCAAAGAAAATACCTCAGAGGGAGTATATTTCAATGAACCAATATATTTCATAATAATTTGGGCCAATTGTGCTCACTTGGAAGATATCCCAAATATTCAAGGGCCAGAAAATTCATTTTTATATGAAATAACAGCTTAGATCATCTGGGACA
Organism: Oryx dammah; assembly: GCF_014754425.2. NCBI lineage: Eukaryota > Metazoa > Chordata > Mammalia > Artiodactyla > Bovidae > Oryx > Oryx dammah. The sequence continues at coordinate 105,781,490 of NW_024070186.1, forward strand.
CATAGTCAATTTGGATTTTTGTATGAGGTAGGAAACAAGAGAGGAGTGACCTCTGCACTTGGGGGATTTCATTTTTTGGTTGTATAAAGGTCAGAGCCCTTGGTGGAAAATCCCTGATAGTGCCTATAAATGTTCCAACCAATTTATATTGGTACCAAACGGAATCAAATTTGTTTTTTAGTCATGGAGAGAGTTGACAGGTTTTTGATGTTTGGTGTTTTTGATTTTTCATTTTTTAATGCTTAAATTATTATTTTAAAGTACTTTTCATTACAAAATCAGTAGATTTAAAAGTTAGTATTTAAGCAATAAATAGACTGTACTTCACATCTTTTAAAAAATATTTATTATTTATTTTTGGTTGCACTGGGTCTTCATAGTTGCACACGGGCTTTCTCTAGTTGCAGCAAGCAGGGACTACTCTCTAGTTGTAGTGTGAAGCCTTCTCTTGTTGCAGAGCTTGGCTCTAGGGCACTCCAGATTCAGTAGTTGTGACGCATGGGCTTAGCTGCCCCACAGTATGTGGGATCCTAGCTCCCCATACCAGGGATTTGAACCCATGCCCTCTGCATTGGCAGGTAGACTCTCAACTACTGTACTACCTGGGAAGTCCCTATATCATATTTTAAATAAATTGTCTTCGTTTAAAGATTAATAAGATATTATGTGTGATTATAGCTAAATAACTAAAGATAAAATTACAAGACAGCATTTTTAGATTATGGCCCTACTGAAATCTACCAATCTCAATGATTTATAATTTTAAAAGCAATTAATTTTCATGTTTTGCTATAGAGTTATTATACATGTCTGATCAAACATCTAAGGACTTCGAGTTATATAACCAAAAAACGAATCTCAGATCTCCTAAGCTATCACGAATGATCATTAAAGTTACACAAACTATGAGAGGCAAGGACAGAAGACAGTATTGGGCCATTTTTCAGAAGATTTTGGGAACTTTTAAAAAAGCTTATTGCCAAAATCAAAGAAGATAGTATATATCTGGTGGTGGTGGTGGTTTAGTCACTACCAACTCTTGTGTCCGACTCGTGAACCCATGAACACTGCCCACCAGGCTCCTCTGTCCGTGGGATTTCCCAGGTGAGAATACTGGAGTGGGTTGCCATTTCCTCCTCCAGGGGATCTTCCTGACCCAGGGATCTAAAGATGTATTCAAAAACTAATCTAAACAATATATAGTAATACTATGTCACAAAAAAAGAAATACTGGTTTACAAACATATGTTTTTTTTAAAACCTATTCTCTATAGTTCTCAAATATTCCACCAAAGAGATCTACAATACACAGTACTTGGAGTTTCAAGTGACTTTTAAAATTTAAAAATGCATATAAATCACATATTATATCTTTGACATAATTTAAATGTAAGCAGTAAGCTTATGTATGCATCTTCACAACCCAAGTATATCATTATTATTTTTTAAATGGAAAAGGAAATAAAATGGAGACTAATATAGAGAACTAAGATTTTCCATGAAAATATAAATGGACACGAATAGACACTTTTAGCAATTTGTACTTAAATTACTGACTTTTATGAGACGTTTATCAGATAAAAATGGTACATTTTCAGGTAGAATGAGGTGTATAAATGAACCTCGATTGTCTGATTTGCTTTAATATTTCATTGAGCCTTTTTAAAAAGAAAAATCGTTAAGAACTTATATCTCTATATTACTAGTAGTTCCATTTTTTATCTTTGGCACTCTCTTTCCTGCAAAATCTTTTTCTTGTATAAAGAGCTATATAATATATAGGGGTAATACAAATGAGAAAGGTACAGAGTGTAAGGAGTAGAATAAGAGTCAGTTCACAGGTATTAAATGAAATAAATGGGTAATTAGTCACTTAGTATTAACTGAACAGATCTTAATTAGAACTGCACCGAGAACTTTACAAAAAAGATCTTAATAACCTGGACAACCACTGTGGTATTGTCACTCACCTAGAACCAGACATCCTGGAGTGTGAAGTCAAGTGGGCCTTAGGAAGCATTACAACCAACAAAGCTAGGGGAGGAGATGGAATTCCAGGTGAGCTATTTCAAATCCTAAAAGATGATGCTCTGAAAGTGCTGCACTCAATATGCCAGCAAATTTAGAAAACTCAGCAGTGGCCACAAGACTAAAAAAGGTCATTTTTCATTATAATCTCAAAGAAAAGCAATGCCAAAAAATATTCAGATTACTGTACGACTGCGCTTATTTCACAGGCTAACAAAGTAATGCTAAAAATCCTTCAAGTTAGACTTCAGCAGTAGGTGAACCGAGAACTTCCAGCTATACAAGCTGTATTTAGAAAAGGCAGAGGAATCAGAATTCAAATTGCCAGTATTCATTGGATCATGGAGAAAGCAAGTGAGTTCCTGAAAAATGTCTGCTTCATTGACCATACTAAACCCTTTGACTGTGTAGACCACAACAAACTGTGGGAAAATCTAAGAGAATGGGAATACCAGACCACCTTACCTGCTTTCTGAGAAACCTTTATGCAGGTCAAGAAGCAACAATTAGAACTGGACATGGAAAAACAAACTGGTTCAAAATTGGTAAAGGAGTATGTCATGGCTGTTTATTTCCACCCTGTTTATTTAACTTCTATGCAGAACACATCATACAAAATGCCAGGCTGGATAAAGCACAAGCTGGAATCAAGATTGCTGGGAGAAATATCAACAACCTCGAATATGCAGATGATACCACTCCAATGACAGAAAATGAAGAGGAACTAAAGAGCCTCTTGATGAGGGTGAAAGAGGAGGGTGAAAAGCTGGCTTAAAACTCAGCATTCAAAACATTAAGATCATGGCATCCAATCCCATCCCTTCATGGCAAATACATGGGGAAACAGTGGAAACAGTGACAGATTTTATTTTCTTGGGCTCCAAAATCACTGCAGACAATGACTGCAGCCATGAAATTAAAAGATGTTTGCTCCTTGGAATAAAAGCTATTACAAAGCTAGTTAGCTTATTAAAAAACAAAGACATCACTTTGCCAAAGAGGTCCATATAGTCAAAGCTATGGTTTTCCAGTAGTCTTGTATGGATTTGAGAGTTGAATTATAAAGAGGGCTGAGGGCCGAAGAACTGATGCTTTTCTAATTGTAAGACTGGAGTAAATTCTTGAGAGTCCCTTGGACTGCAAGGAGATCAAATCAGTCAATCCTAAAGGAAATCAACTCTAAATATTCATTGTAAGAAATGATGCTGAAGCTGAAGCTGCAAATGCAACAAAGGAAAAGCACAAGATATTTTAAAGGTATCTAATTAGGGGAGCTGGCTAAACCAGTCTGGAATTTCAGAAGGTGATTACCTTAGAATGAGCAAGGATTAGCTAAGAGGAAAAGCAGCAAGGGGGAGGGACTCAGTACTCCATACAAACTCTTTTAGACTATATTAAGGCTTCAGTGCCTTCCCTGGTGGCTCAGCCAGTAAAGACTCTGCCTGCAGTGCAAGAAACCCGGGTTTGATCCCTGGGTCAGGAAGGTCCCTTGATGGAAGAAATGGCTTCCCACTCCAGTGTTCTAGCTTGGAGAATTCTATGGACAAAGGAGCCTGGCGGGCTACAATTCATCGGGTTGCAAACAGTTGGACACTACTGAGCAACTAACACACACACACATAATTCTAAGGGCAACTAGGAAGTCACAGAAGGATTTTTAAAGAAGTAACATGATACAATTTGCAGTTTCTGAGAGATGCCTTGGCCAGAGTGTAGTGAATAGATTGTAATTGAGCAAAGGTGGATATGGGATGCCCAGAAGTCTATGTCAGTAAGTCAGACAATACTTTATACTAGGATGATGGTCACTGAGTTGGAAATAAGTGAGTAGATTTTTTAAAATATTTGGGAGGATGCATCAACAATTCTCAGTGGTTTATTAGATCTGAAGAATGAGAAAGATGGAAGTGTTTAGTATTTTTCTTATGTTTGCCTTCTTTAAACAGGTTCATCGTTTACTGAAATGGGGCACACAGAGATAGGACTGGGAGGAAAAGCAGGGATTTAATGTTGAACGTATGAAGCTGGGCTGCCTGTAAGATGTTCAAGTAATATGTTGAGTAGGCTGTTTGGATATGTGGATCAGGAACTCAAGATTGTGTCTGGAAGAAATAAATCTGGGTTAGTCATTAAAGGATAAATAATAGTAAACTTATAAAAGAGAATGATTAAATCACCTAGGAGAAAAAAAAAATGTTAGCTGGAAAAAGAGAGCCTTGAAAAGAGCCTTGAGAATCTTCACCACTTCAAGTAAGAGAAGATGTGTTGGAGGAGATAGCAACAAAGAACAACTAGCGAGCCATAAGGAAATCCAAGATAAAGTATTCTTATAAAGTCCAGTCAGATTATGTTTCAGAAACGGTGCAGTGATTTATTGAATGTAATAGGAAAGCAAATAAAATTAGAAAAACGATCTGCTAGACTTACCAAGATGGTGATTATATTTTGTCAAGGGGTATTTCAGTTGTATCTTAGATATGGAAATCACTTTGGAATATAAAGTTGTTTGAGAGATGAGAACGTGAAGATAAGAAGAAAGAAACATATTTTGAGCAGTTTGATCCTCAAGAGCAGGACAGTGGAGCATCAGTAAAATAGGCAGAGAAAATATGAAATCAAGAAAAATTTATGGCGAGAAGCAGAGGTCATATCATAGAGTTTTGCATGCCATGCTAAAAAAAAATATCAAGCTTTAGCCTGAAATGGAGAAGTAAAATCCATAGTAAAATTAAGCATTTCTCTGAAGTTTCTTGGCTTGCAAGACTACCTGGATATGTATACTAGTCATTGAGGGAATAGAGAAGAAAAATCGATTTAGAGACTTTATGTGTTCTTATTGAGTTTAAAGTGTCTATAGGACATCCAAGTAGTGTTGTCCAGTAGCTAATACACTTATGTTTCTCAGGAGAATTGAATAATCTAGTTGGGAAGGGGAAAAAAAGTAAATAAATACTATGTGCAAAACTGAGTTTGCATGGAGGCTAAGCCTATAAGGAATTCAAAGGGAGAGCTCGTCATTAACCAGAAAGGTAAAAACCATCTTCACTAAAGAGGTAGGATTTCAATCAGCTTTGTAGAAGAAGTAAAAATTAGTATGAAGGGAGGAGAAAAGTCGGAAGAGCAGAGAGTGTTACAAACAGTAAAAATAACATGTATAAAGGCATGGGGGAAGAAATATGCGGGATTAATAGAAAAGAAAGGAGGTCAGGTTGAAATGATTTTTCCAAAATCAGTTTGAGTTGAAGTCTACCATCAATCCATCAATACATAGAGAAACACACACACAAACACTAAATTCGGGTTAAAGAATGGAAAATTTGTGGAGGGGAGGTGAATGGGACATCTAATAGTGAGTCATATTTTTAATATATAATTACTGTAACTAAAGTGTTAAAAAGGTGATTTCTAATAAAGACCTTTTATTTCTGACACAATTAATGGTTTTCAAAGCATCATCATCTCTGTTTCTTTTACCCTGTTATCAACCTTGAGTGTCAAAGACACTTAGTGATTGCCTAAGATTATAAGCTGGTAAGTGCCTGACAGCTGAGTTCTTCTACCTCTCAGTACAAACCCTATGTTTTAGCCATGTGGGGTCCTTTACATAAAATAAGAGTGTAGCTTGTTCAAGATGAACATTTGTTCATTTTGTTGTGTTTTTGTTCTTCATTTTCCCTATAACTAAATGCTTCAATTACCCTAATGGAGAGAAAGGTACATACTTTCCAAAGATAAGTCCTTAGTAACTTCAACAAAGGTATCACTGATGGTCGTAATATTCAGCTTATCTGTAGTCTCTTCATTGCCTTAAATAAGGGTGATGTCCTTGGAGAGAAAATGATATTTTTCAATGCTTTCCACTATGAACATGTACAAATCTATGTGTGACTACAGATGGTAGTCTGTGCTCAGGTGTACTTGTTGTTGGGGTTTCTATGGAAATAGAGAAACTTACCGTTTTTTTTTTAAATGCGCTTAGAGAGGTATGTAGAAATTTTTTTAAAATGTGAAAATTCTTAATGTGTGTCTCTTTTTCCCCTTGGAAAAAAAGAAGTTTTGCTCATGATTCAGTGAATAGCAATAATGGTAAGGACCTTTTAAAAAACAATTAAGTCAGACAGATAAAAATTATATCTGAATTTAAGAAGTGCTCCTGTTGTTGTCGTTTAGTCTCTCAGTTGTGTCCAACTCTTTGCAACCCCATGGACTGCAGCACGCCAGGCTTCCCTGTCCTTCACCAGTTCCTGGAGCTGGCACAAATTCATGTCCATTGAATTAGTGATGCAATCCAACCATTTCATCCTTGGTCCTCTTGCCTTCAATCTTTCCAGCTTCAGGGTCTTTTCCAATGAGTTGACTCTTCACATCAAATGGCCAAAGTATTGGAGCTTTAGCTTCAGCATCAGTCCTTCCAATGCATATTCAGGATTGCTTTCCTTTAGGATGGACTGGTTTGATCTCCTGTAGTCCAAGGAACTCTCAAGTCTTTTCTGACGCCACAGTTCAAAAGCATCAGTTCTTCAGCACTCAGCCTTCTGAACTCTGATTTATTACAGATATTTTCACAGTGTATGTTTGGTAACATAAATTTTAACCAATTTCTCACGTAATATTCTTCTTTAGAAAATTTTTAGTATGATTTGTTTCATTTTATAAGGACTTTTAAAAAAGCTTTCTAGTATTTGTTTGTATTAATTGGACTCTTAAGAAAGTCACAATATGACATGAATTCCTAACAAATATCTATCACTTATTAATCACATTCAGCATTTAATCAAGACTGGCCTTAAAAAAAGAAGATAGAAAGAATAGCATATGTTGACATATATGTTTATATAAAGGACAATAAGAAACCCCAAGAGCCAATTTTTGGAAGTGATCAAAATCACAGAAAGGTGACCTGAGAAACACAAGTGAAACTCTAGACCCCTTTGCTCTGGTGGTGGTTGTCAATATGATGTCACAGATAAGAGCGATTTGACCTCCAGTTTTAGTCCACTACGTAAAATGTATACAAGAGATAGTCATAAGAAGCTTCTGGCCAAGACAGAGTCACAAGGGCTGGATTTACTGTTCCACCTGAAACAACCATTAAGTCTGACAAAGCATTTGAAATAAATGGTCTTCATGACACTGGACATCAGGCGACCCTGGTATTGGTATTAAGACAACAAAGGAGATAAAATAAAATCATAAAATATACTAAACTATTTCAAAAGACATCAAAAGACAGAAAAAGAAGGAAAAGCAACAAAGTTAGTTGAGACAAATAGATAATAAACAAGATCATAAATTTAAACCTAACCATGTCAATAATCATAGTAAAGGTAAATGGTCTAAACATTCCAATTAAACATAGTACCTGTCAGATCAGTTAAAAAAGCAAGACTCAACTAGATAATGCTTACCTTGTGACCCAGTCATTTCACTTCTAGGTGTTTTCTCAAGAGAATCGAAACCATATGTCCACACAAAAGCTTGCATTAAAAAATGTTTATACAAGCTTTATTTGTAACAAACAAAAACTAGAAACAACACAAATGTCCATCAAGTGAGTGGATAAACAAATTATGGTGTACCCATAAAATGGACTTGCTGCAGTCTAATAAAAAGGAATAAGTTATTGATATACAGTATAGTGTGTGTGTGTGTGTGTGTGTGTGTGTGTGTGTGTTAGTCGCTTAGTCGTTTCCGACTCTTTGTGACCCCAGGGACTGTAGCCTGCCAGGCTCTTTTGCCCATGGGATTCTCCAGGCAAGAGTACTGGAGTGGATTGCCATTTCCTTCTCCAAGTATAATTTGTGCTGATTTCAAAATACTACTTTGAGTGAAAAAAGCCAAACTATACACAAAATAGTATATATGATATGATTGTACTTGAAATTCTAAAAAATGTGTACTAAAATATGGTAACAGCCCACATCAGTGGTTGGCTGGGGATGTGCTGAGGGGTTGCTGGTCTCAAGGAAGTAAATGAGGGAGGGATTAGAAAGGATCATGAAGGAACTTTCAGCATAATCAATATATTCAGCACCTTGATTACACTAGTGGTTTCTCAGATGTATATACATGTCAAAGTATATTAAATTATACACTTTGGATACACACAGTTTACTGTATGTCATTATACCTTAATGAAGCTGTTTAAAAAAAAACTCTGAGACCTTGAACAAGTTACTAAACCTTGAGTTTACTCATATATGGTGGTAAAAATTCTGTCAACTTTTATAAGGCTCTTGCATCAATTAATTGGCATACTTCTCTGTCAGAGGTTTAATGTACTACCTAGCACAAGAGAAAGTTTCAGAGAATCTTCAAACTTCTTTGCAGAGGACCTGGTGGCATATAGACTCTTTCCTTCAACCCCCTACTGACAGTAGACAGGCCGGTTCAAACCATGAACTTTGATCATGCCCCATACAAGTCATCATGACAGCACCTCTCTGAGTTTGTTGGCAAGAAATTAATCTTCTAGTATTACTGGGTTGTTTGATGCTTGGCTGTCATAAATTAACTCTTGTATGTTATCCTTGCCCTGAAATCTGTCTGTGAGAGCCAAAATGATTTTATACCAAGATTTCTGAAGGACACAGTAGGATATAGGAGTAGGATGCAGTGGAAGAAAGCTGCAACTGGAAAAATGTTGGTAGGTATTTCAGTATTTCCAAACTGAAGTGTAAGAATTCATCAAAGACCCTAGTCTTTTCATGACTATTTTTACATACATAGAGCACATACCTTTGTGACAGACTGTTGTGGTCTGAATTGTGTCTCTTTCAAAATTCATAGGTTGAGATTCTAATACCTGTACCTCAGAATTCAAGCATATTCAGAGACTAAGTAATTTTATTAAAATGAGGTCATTAGGGTATCCTTATAAGAAGAGATTGGACAGAGACACCCACCAAGAGATACACAGAAGAAGATGGTCATCTATAAATCAGGAAGAGGACTAGGTCAAAACTAACCTTGGTAACAACTTGATCACAGATTTCTAGCTCCAGAACTAGAGAAGATAAACATCTGTTGTTTAAGCTATGTGGTTTATGATATGTCATTACAGCAGCCCTAACAAATACATGGGCCATTTTTACTGCTCCAACAATTTCTCTCTCCTGTTAGTACCCACCATATTCTCTCAGGCCCAGTAAAGTAATAATTTTGCTTGGGAGTACTCATCATGTCTATACATGTAGACATGTAAGCTGTCCTCAAAATCCCTCAGTCTGCTCTATGCCTCTGTATTTGCGATTTTTCCTTTTCTAATGCCTTTCTGACTTCGCCTGCTGCTAATTGTTTTTCTTGCAAATGTTATTCATTCTTTGGCCTTGTACCACACTCATATTAGGAGCACAGAGTTTTCAGGAATCTTCCTCCTCTTTTCTGACAAGTGATCATTCTGGCTTATACACTGGAATATTTTCCTCCCACTCATTAAGCTTAAGAATGTTAAATTCATGTCATAATGATGTACAAAGCTTCCTTGCAAACAGTCAAGCAACTTGAAATGAAACATATGAGATGCTGTTAATCCTTTTTTTTTGAAAAGTGGGAATTTTACCTGCTTCTTTACTTAATTAACAATTCAACGATGTTTTGGTGTTGACCCTTGTTTAATATTCATTGGCAGCAAAACTGAATAATTGAACTGAAAATTGAAAATAATTGGTGTGGTGGCTTCTTCTTTGACCACTGAACTAAAGCTTCCCAAACAGCTATAACTTTGGAAGTTTCTAAAAGAAAAAAAAAAAAGAGGAAGAAGGAAGAAATAGAGTGAATTTAGTGATTAAAATCAATTGTTTTCCCGTTCGCAGTCATTTTCTGTATCTTTGTTTATAACAAAGCCTTTAAAGTTTTTTGTCTGCTGCATTTGATTAATATATTAAGAACTGGGACTGTTGGTTATATTAATGACTCACCATGATTCACCATCCTCTTGCATTAGAATTAGTGTGATTGGTAAAAATGCAAAAGCCCTGGGCCCATTCCAAACCCACTGAATCAGAATCTTGAAGGAGATAAGCCTTGGGAATCTGTATTTTTATCATGCTTCCATAGCCTTTTTTCTTTTTCAGTCTGGGAACCACTGTCTTAAGTTCTGTGATGGTAGAGGAAAAGTGATGGTGATAACACTCCCTAACAATTTAAAGAGGAAGGTCACAAAAAAACAGTAGAGCTCAAGGAAAATGGCAACAAATAGAACAGGTGAGTGCACTGGTATTCTGTGGATATTACTGTGAACACAGAAGGCAGGGTGAGGCTGGAAATAACTTCTTGTTACAAATAAAAGGACTACTTCGGAATATGTTGTTAATCCTTCAAAGTTATCAAGAGATCAACATCTTTATGAACCAAGTTCAATATACCTATTTATAATTGAGTTTTATGATATTTAACAGTGATTCTTGAGAATATTTTAGGCCACCATATGAGGTTGATTTTTTCCTTTTAAATCAACGATTAGAATACAATGACTGCATGAAATACTTTGAGCAAATAAAAACTTGGGATTTTGATGTTTTTTTAAAAAAGGAGAACTTTATCAGCAGGGATTTTAGAAATTACAAAGACATTTTCAGTGGAGAACAACAGGAAGTTAGGAGCTAATTATTGTCTTCTCTGAAAAAACGTTAGGCCTCCCACTGATAAATCGTCATATACTAACTAGGTCAGCATGTGCTAGTTCAGTTCTATGGTTCTCCGACTCCTCTGTCCACTCTGTAAGTCATTATTAGGATTATTGCTTAGCAATTCTTAGAACAATTTTCACATACCCAGTATTACATGATTTTAAAAATTTGGGGCTTCCTTGGTGGCTCAGCAGTAAAGAATCCACCGGCAATGCAGAAGCTGCAGGTTCAGTGCCTCGGTAATGAAGATCCCCTGGAGAGGGAAATGGCAATCCACTCCAGTATTCTTGCCCAGGAAATCCCATGGACAGAGGAGCCTGGCAGGCTGCAGTCCATGGGGTCACAAAAGAGTCAGACATGACTTAGCAATTAAACAACAACCACCTACCTTGTTCTTCATGGACCCAAACATCAATTTAGCATACATTTCCTGATCTAAGTTACTACCTTACAAATCTTTAGGTCCATACCTTACTTGCCAGTTTCTTTACCCATGAAAGAGGCTTGGGAATATTCCTAACTGCTGAAAGACTTCTCTGATATCAGTTAACTGCCTGGATTTCTAACAGCCTCATGTTTCTGAAATCCTTAAGGATGTATCCCACCATCCTCTGAATAGAACTTCATCCTTCAATCACTATTGGGCCCTTTGATACCTTTTACAGCTGTTATTCAGATGTCTGTATTAGGGTTCTCCAGAGAAATAGAATCAATTGGATATATATATATACACACACACATATATATACACATACACACATATATACAAAGACAGAGACAAAGAGATTTATTATAGTCACTCTTGTGATTATGAAGTCTAATGAGTCCAAAATCTGCAATAGGGGCTGGTAGGCTGAAGACCCCTGAGAGCAAACAGTACACATGAAATTCCAAGGCAGTAGCCTGGAGATCCAAGAGGGCTGATAGTACAGTTCCATTCTGAAGGCAGTTTGCTGGACAATTCCCTCTTACTTGAGGCCAGTCTTCTTGTTCTGTTTGAACCTACAACTTATTGGATAAGGCTCACCCACTTTATGGAGGGCAATCTGCTTACTAGAAGTTTACCAATTTAAAGGTTAATCTCATCCCCAAATACATTAGTTTATAGGATCAAGTTAACACAGAAAATTAACCATGACAATGCCCCACACCCCAGCCACTATCGTCTGCCCATTTGACAGGACTTCATCTTCCAAATAAATATATGATAGGTTCATTCCCACTCCCAGCATCTGTCTCATACTAAAAGAAGGTTGAGTGACCGTTCCTAAATACTCCCAGTCTACCCATTCTGCTCTAGGGAGCCTAATTATGTCAAATTATGTGGCAACTGAAACATGGTTTAAGTGTGCAGTTTTAGGTGCATTTCTGTTTGTCACAACTGGAGGGTACTACTGGTATTTGGTTGGTAGAGATTGGGGGCACTACAAACAAGCTAGAATGTGCAGGACGGTCCCCACAACAGTACACTATCTTCAGCCCCAAGTGTCAATAGTGTAGAAGCTGAAAAATCATGGAGAGAAACTATAATATTCAAGCTGGAACTTAAAGGATTGGTAAGGTTCAAATTGCACAGATGGAAAATTTTTATTCCAGTTGAAGAAAGTGCCATAAAACAGACAAGGGATAACAAAATATGGAGGTTTTTTAGAGAACTGTGAATATCAAATCTGTAAGTGGAGAAATAATGAAATATGATCATTTCAGAAAGGTGGGTAGTTAGGGTTTAGAGCAGTCCCTCTGAAATTTTAGCACATTAGAATCACCTGGAATTTGACAGCATACACTGGAACCCATCCCCAGAAATTTCTGATTCTGTGTGATTGAAATGAGGTCTGGGAATCTGAATTTCTAACAAATATTGAGGTGATGCTGGTGCTCCTGGTCTGTGAGCCATATTTTTAAGAACCGGTTTTCAGAAAGTCAGAGATGCCTGAAAAGATGTCAGGAATTCAAATTCTAGGCAAAAAAAGAGGGCCATTAATAGGAACAGTTCTTTAGGAAGATTAAGCAACAGATAGGACACACTGGATTAGAGAGAGAAACTGTACAGAAACAAACCAACTGAAGGTCCTGCCAGGAGTCACTGAAAGGCTTGAATCCTCTGCATCAGTGATTTGGGAAGCCTGGGAAACCTGGAGCAATGTGCCTCTATGCATAATTCTCTCTTGACCCCAGCTGTGTAATTATGGTTTGCCTGGAGTTTAGTCTTAGCCAGTTATGCATGAGGCTTGGTTCTTTGTAATGAATCTCCTGGGATAAAGCATAAGCTGACAGCGTTCAGACAGGCTGCCTGGGCTGCACTTTATAAGTGGGATTGAGGTCACAAAAGCTAGGTGACAGGGCAAGGAGAAGCTCCCTTAGATAACCAAATCACTTAAAATTACATTTCTTTCTGGGTCAAAAAGAAAAAAAAAAAAAAGGAGCAGAGATATTGCCTCTGCTCTTGCCTCATCCAGTTTTTCAAATTATACTTAAAGGGCTTGGATAAAATCCATACATCAAAAAGCCTTTATGCAATAATGCAAAATTTAAAGGGCCTGTCAAACAGATGATCTGTTTTGAAATCACACATATGATATCTCGGAATTCTAGCAATCAGAGGGGCTCAGTCTGAACTGATTAGAATGCTTTTCCAAACCAGTTTTCTCTTTTTGCCGGAAAAGTGTTACTTGCTTTATCTATAATGCTTGGTACCATCAGCCCTAGGGGAAATGGAAAAAAAAAAAAAAAATCCTTCTAAGCAACTGATCTGAACCTCCTGAGGCTAAGGAGCTCTTATCAAGACGCAGAAATCCTGCACACAGGCCAGCTGGAGGATGTTCCCCCTCCTGAGGGTCCCTGCTGCCTGAGGGCTTCTAAACACAAATAGAAACTGGAAAAAAATCAGAGGAGTGGAACACACATCTAACATGTGTGTTCCATCATTCATTTCCAGGCTTTTTATCCTCGTTCCAATAAAACAACTATTTTATAACTAGTGATGAAGCTAGCATCTTCTAACCAGAATAATCCTACACTTGATCACCTTTTTTTCCCTCTTCAGAGATTTTATGAACTGTAACCCTTTCTTTAAAGTATTTTTTTCCTTCCTTTTGCCAGCTGCTCAGCATCACCCCACACTGCTGGGAGATACTCACTTTATACTCTGACAGTTACTGTAGATACGTTGATAAACAGAATACTAACTTTGTAATATACATATAATTTTAAAGTCTTGGCCTGGAATTTCAAGAGGGGGGGAAAATGAAGGAATAAAGGAAGCAATGAGGCAGGAAGAAAGAAAGGGAGTCAAGGAGAAAGACAATTAAAACTGCAATGTAGCAAAATTGCCATTTGTCCAAAACCCTTCAGTGACATTTACCAGGGATAATTGTTACCATTGCTGATTGTAGGGCCCCAGCCCTAGAAACTCGGATGCAGTAGGTCTGAACCGGTCTCTAGGATGTGCATTTTTAATGTTCTCCCCAGGCAGCTCTGGTGTTGGTAGCCTAGGAAAACATCCCCTTAAGAAGCTTTGCAGGTTTAGATTGTCCCTAACAAACACTGTAAACAGCCAGTGCTTATTGTCAAGATTTGCCAGCTTAGGGGATGGAGGGATGACAAACAGCAGCTGCTTAGAATTAAAATGTCCCAGGGAATCAGCACAGGTGGTGGAAGATTTACCAAACTTCTCCTGAGGCTCCAAGCAGAAGATGCCCATCTGCCACGGGCCCCCAGGCAGACCATTTCTCTGTCCCCAGCTTTCTCAGATGCCTCCCCACTTTCTCATGCAAAGCCTTTTGTTATAGACTAAATTGTATCCCCCCCACCAAAATTCATCTTAAAGCTCTAATCCCCTGTATTTGATGTGCAGGATGTGCAAAGGAGTATTAAAGGTTGTGTGTTAAGTCGCTTCAATCATGTACAACTCTTTGTGACCCCATGGACTATAGCCCATGAAATACCTCTGTCCATGGGATTTTCCAGGCAAGAACACTGGAGTGGGTTGCCATTTTCATCTCCAGGGATCTTCCTGACCCAGGGATTGAACCCGTGTCTCTTGTATCTCCTGCACTGGCAGGCAGGTTTTTATTACTGGCACCACCTCGGAAGTGAGGTCATAAGAGTGGAGACTTGTTTCTATAGGGTTGGCATCCTTATAAGAAAAGGAAGACACACCAGAGATCTTTCTCTTCCTATGAGAGTGCAGAGGAAAAGCTGTGTGAGGACACTGAGTCTGCAGCCATCTGTAACTCAAGGAGAAGAGGCATCACAAGACACCAACCCTCGCCCACACCTTCATCTTGACTTTCAGTCTCTCAAATAATTCAGTTCAGTTCAGTTCAGTTCAGTTCAGCTCAGCCTCTCAGTCGTGTCCAACTCTTTGCAACCCCATGGACTTCATCATGCCAGGCTTCCCTGCCTATCACCAACTGCCAGAACTTGCTCAAACTCATGTCCATTGAGTCAGTGATGCCATCCAACCATCTCATCCTCTGTCAGCCCCTTCTCCTCCTGTCTTCAGTCTTTCCCAGCACCAGGGTCTTTTCTGATGAGTCAGTTCTTCACATCAGGTGGCCAAAGTATTGGAGTTTCAGCTTCAGCATCAGTGCTTCCAATGAATATTCAGGACTGATTTCCTTTAAGATTGACTGGTTGGATCTCCTTGCAGTTCAAGGGACTCTAAAGAGTCTTCTCCAACACCACAGTTCAAAAGCATCGATTCTTCAGTGCTCAGCTTTCTTTTTGGTCCAACTTTCACATCCATACATGACTACTGGAAAAGTCATAGCTTTGACTAGATGGACCTTTGTCAGCAAAGTAAAGTCTCTGCTTAATATGCTGTCTAGAATAGTAAGAAAATTAGTTCCTGTTTTTAAGTCCCTCGATCTATGGTATTTTGTTAAAGCAGCCCAACTGAAACTGTTTACTACAGATTGGATCTTGAACCCATGTGCTGGAACTCAACCCCAGCCAAAACCTTGCTTGGAAATTAAACCCATATGGCTGAGACTCAAACCCATGGTACCTGGTTTCAAGACCTAGTGAAGCTCTGGTTCTTGATGTCTCATCACAGAAAGAATTCAGTGAGAGACAAAGTGATAGGTAAGAAGTAGATTTCTTTAGATTCAGAAAGAAGCACACTCCACAGACAGCGTGTGGGCCATTGCGAAGGGTGAGCGCAGCTTTAAAATGTGGTGTGTTTAGTGTTTATAGGTTGGGTAATTTCATATGCTATTGAGTGGGAGGATGATTCCAACTACTTTTGGGAAGGGGTGGAGATTTCCAGGATTTGGGCCACCACCCACTCCTTGGTCTTTTAATAGCACCTTGGAACTGTGATAGAACTGCGTGTGTCATTTCACTTGCTGACTGAGGATCAAGGTCTAGTTTTATCTGCCATCTTGGTCCCATTTGATTCTAATTGGTTTATGTTGTGTCCTTGGGCTATGTCATTCTTTCAAAAGTTGTGCTCTGCCCCTTTCCCTCCTGTTACACAACTAGAGTAACCTTTCTTCACAGCTCATTTAGGTATTCCTCAGGCAAGAGACCCTTCTCCCAAGCCCTAAAGCCCTAATGTTACTTCACTGCTCAGGTTTCAAGGGAATTCAGGTTCCAGAAAAGCTGTAGGATAGATTCAAGAACCCAATGTCACTTAGACCTGGGGATAGGGAAGTGCTGAGAACTACCACACTTAGTTATACATGATTTATAAACAGGAATATACTGTCTCTGCTTCTAACCTGATTGGCTTTATCACTCGTTTGTACAAGAAAATACATTCCATAATCCAGGTGACTGAGTTTTAACTAACTTTCCCAAGTCTTAGATTGGATCTCTTCCTGGTGATGGCACTCTCAGGAGTTCTGGAATAGTGCTGATTAGAACATTACATTGCTTTTTCCTTACGAATATCTTCACACTTATCAAAGCCAAGATATATAGTTGTTATATCTGTGAGAGTTCTGTTCACTCAGATAATTGCTGTGTGCCCAGTATATGCCAGACAAGGTTCCAGATACAGAGAAACAAACATGAATAAGACAAAGAGACAAACAAAACTAAGGAAACACGTATCAATCAGGTGTTAATAAAAATGTTAATAAATGCTACAAAGAGAAAGTATGGGAAGGAGTATGAGGAAGGGTCCTAGTTTATAAAGGGGTGATACAAGAAAGCCTCTCTGATACTCAACATTACAACAGAGACATGAAGGAAGTCAGATGTCCAGCCATTTGTGTCTCTGAGCAAATATCACTTCACAAAGAGGGAGAAGCCCATGAAAAACTGCCTCAGCAGGACTATGAATGGTATTTTTTTAATAACAAGGAAGACTATGCAATTGGAATAGGATAAAAAGATGGATCTCCCTAAAGTCCTGGAAATGGCTAAGAATTAATCATGCAAGCTCTTCGAGGACATTGTGATGTCTTTACTCTGAGTTAGATGAAGAGTCATTGGAGGGAGGAAAGCAAAAAGGCCATGTGACTTGTGTTCTTAAATAATCTCTATCTCTTATGGGGAGAATGGTCTGCTAGGGTCAAGAATGAGAGAGATCAAATAGAAGGCTACTGTATTATTGATAGATGACAGTTATTGATTTAGAGTAGAATGATAGGGATTGGTTAGGAACCAGATAAAGTTAAAAGGTAGAAACCACAATCTTTGCTAATGATTGTATTGTCAGATAAAGGGGAAAAATAAAACAGTGAGAATTTCGTAACTTTAGTAGGCTTATCTAGATTTAACCACTTAAATAAGTGGATATATCTATCTGTCTATTGCAATTTGCAAAAATAACAAAACATTAACAATCAGTTCAGTTCACTTCAGTCACTCAGTCGTGTCCAACTCTTTGTGACCCCATGAATTGCAGCATGCCAGGCCTCCCTGTCCATCACCAACTCCCAGAGTTCACTCAGACTCACGTCCATCGAGTCAGTGATGCCATCCAACCATCTCATCCTCTGTCGTCCCCTTCTCCTCCTGCCCCCAATCCCTCCCAGCATCAGAGTCTTTTCTGATGAGTCAGTTCTTCACATCAGGTGGCCAAAGAACTGGAGTTTCAGCTTCAGCATCAGTGCTTCCAATGAATATTCAGGACTGATTTCCTTTAGGATTGACTGGCTGGCTCTCCCTGCAGTCCAAGGGACTCTCAAGAGTCTTCTCCAACACCACAGTTCAAAAGCATCAATTCTTCGGCGCTCAGCCTTCTTCACAGTCCAACTCTCACATCCATACATGACCACCGGAAAAATCATAGCCTTGACTAGATGGACCTTTGTTGGCAAAGTAATGGCTCTGCTTTTTAATATGCTATCTATGTTGGTCATAATTTTCCTTCCAAGACACTTTAAATGTGTTTTAGCCCCCTAGCCAACATCAGTTACCCTTTAGGAAACTAATACTAGATACTAATGGGAACACTGTACCTCTCACAATAATCTATGATAAACACTGGAAAAGTCATCTGGTATCTAGAGTCAGAAAAATAATTTCTGAAGCTTTTAGAATAATGAGAAATTTGAATTTGTGTTAAAAATATACTATTTGTAGTATGTCCATCTTAGCAAAAAATTTAGCTGATTTATCAAAAATGGTTGAGAAAGTAATTATTTGGTCAGTAAAGATCAGCCTGTATTTATTAAAATGAATCATGGCAGATGAAAATATTTATGTTTAAATTTTTTTAATGTACTAAAATAAATTCTAATGCTTATAAATTTTTCTATCAAAGGAAAGCAATAGATAGCATTTATGCAATGTAGGAAAGACCATGGACTGCGTAGTATGCTCAAGACTTTTAAGTGGCTGTGCAAGTTTATGAAAAGAGTTTACTGCTAGAGTACTGTCAATTAGAAGAAAGTTGTTTAATGACTTGATTATAAATTTCCTCTCAGCCCTGTCTGGATTAAAGTTTTTATTAACAAAGATACAGAGGTCCTCTTTCACATATTTAAGAATAATTAAAAGGAGAAGAGATAGCAAAATCATAGTTTTCCAGGAAGGATTTCCATAGTATCTCAACAGAATAGGATAATGGATATGATCTAACCAGGTATAATTTAATAATAATGATTTATAAATGTTTGCACAAATAGGCAATTACACTGTTATAAGATGCAGGAGATGAAATGTCCTAAAAGCAAGCACAAAAATGTCTTGGAACTTTGACATAAGTTCCACATGAGTCAGCAGAATGCTCTGAACTGAACATCTCAAAAGAAACTATTGCATTCAATCTTGGGTTCCAACAAGTTAAAAAGCATTTGTAAGAGAGTGACCAGGATAATCTCAGCTCAGTGGGAAAAAACATATGAGGAAAACCTTAAAGAAAAAGCACTGAGGCTGCTTCATCTGCAGAGAAATGTGCGCTCATCAGTTATAATGCCCTTGGGTGCGAGGAACAGTTCCAAATCAAGTTGGTGTGAAAAATAGGAAATTGTATTTTATGTAATAAGAAGTCCAGAATTAAAGTAGCTTTCACATAGTAATGACAGATCAAGACATCAAACTCAGAGAATACATCCAAGAGCAATACTCACTAAAAGAGGACAGAGAGAAAGAAAACTTTTTTCTAGAAGACTTCTCTTTTGATTGCGTAGGTCAAAATTACGTCTCATTACCATCCCCTGGTGGATCAGATGGTAAAGAACCCACCTGCAATGCAGGAGACCTGGGTTCAGTCCCTGAGCTGGGAAGATCCCCTGAAGGAGGGCATGCCAATTCTTGCCTAGAGAATCACCATGGACAGAGGAGCTCGGTGGGCGACAGTCCATGGGATTGCAAAGAGTCAGGCACAACTGAGCGACTAAGCAGAGCACAGCCATTCCTTGACACATCACCATCAAAGGAATGGGATTAGTCCCACACTAACCAGGACTCCTGAGAACTAGGAAAGTTCGTGTTCCTCTGAGACATGATGATGTATGAAAAATGGAGTAGGGACTTGAGCAAAATCGAGAGTTCTATTAGAAAGTTCTACCACACAATGTCCTAGGAAAACTTAATAGTAGCTTTCAATTATTTAAGGGTTGCCATATGGAAATACACCCTGTGGCTCAAAAGAAGGGAATCCAAGATTAATGCTTGGAAGTTAAAGATGGCTATACAGCAAGCCAGTAATAAATGGAATTTGCGGCATAATAAATGATTCCCTCACTCTCTGTGTATCCTCTAGAGGGAAAGAATTAAACTAGCTGTCCTCTGTAAAGTCTTCCAACCAAAGCCCAGCTTACAATTCAGCAGGTTTTGTCCTGCATGAAAGCAAAGCCAACGAGTCACTTTGGGGCATTGTCTATCTGCAAAATAATGCCAAGTTCTCTGGAACTGAGGCAACTCATTAAATAAAGAGACCCTATATTTGCAAGCTGAGTGGAGAACTGCACAAGGATGCCATGTATACTAGTTAGCATGATAGTGATTCTAATGTTCTTAAAGATTTCTCTGGTTGAATTTAGTAACTAAAGTTGGAAAGAATAGAAGAGTGTTTTCAAAGTAATTATTTTAATGCTATTGATAGTTTGCAAAGCACTTTTCCACCTTTAAAACAGGCATTTTGATTATTCTCATTTTATAGTGAAGATATTGAGGACCAGAATCTTCAACACCATCAGGCAGGTCTGCCTGATTCCAAATAAGTGCAGTGAAAATAGAAATTCTTCTTCCTCCTATTTCTCCTTTTTCCCCTACTCCTTTTTTCTTCTACTACTGAGTTGGCAAACCCTTCTCTGGTAGATAGAATGAAATATTTTTATAATAATAATACTTGTTTCTTAAATACATATACTCTTTAAAAGCAAAATTCTGTCCTTCCCAAATTGTTCATTGAGGACTTTTATGCTTTGCCATATACCCAGAGAGGCTTCACAGGTGGCACTAGTGGTAAAGAACACACCTGCCAACGCAGGAGGCATGAGAGATGCAGGTTCGATCCCTGGGTCTGAAAGATCCGCTGGAGGAGGGCATGGCAACCCACTCCAGTATTCTTGCCTGGAGAATCCCATGGACAGAGGAGCCTGGCGGGCTATAGTCCATAAAGTCACAAAGAGTTGGACACACTGAAGTAACCTAGCAGGCACATGAACCCAGAAGTTATTTAAATATTGCAACAATGAGCTCTTTCCATCATTTGATCCACATATATGTTCTAATTATGGCTCTGCTTCTAGAAGAATGGGTTAGGTGTCAGCTTCAGTTTGAGTTGGATTGAATGTATTTTGGTTCCAGGTTTGCATTTACTCTTAGACAGACCCTTCCATGATAGTTCAGTTCAGTTCAGTTCAGTTCAGTCGCTCAGTTGTGTCTAACTCTTTGCGACCCGATGAATTGCAGCACGCCAGGCCTCCCTGTCCATCACCAACTCCCAGAGTTCACTCAGACAACCCAGTGTTGAATTAACATATAAATAGTAACTTTTTTTTATTAACCTTCACCAAGTATTCAGTACAACTTAAATTTATTAGTAATATATCTGCCGTCATATGCACAATGAATCTTTTCAATTTCCTTTTCTTCATGTAAGTATTACATAGTGATAGATAGTGAAGTCACTCAGTCGTGTCCAACTCTTTGCAACCCCATGGACAGTAGCCAACCAGGCTCCTCCATCCATGGGATTCTCCAGGCAAGAGTACTGGAGTGGGTTGCCATTTCCTTCTCCAGGAGATCTTCCCCACCCAGGGATCAAACCCCGGTCTCCCACATTGTAAGGAGACGCTTTACCATCTGAGCCATCAGGGAAGTCACATATATCCAAGTAAATCTTAGTGCCACTTTACTAAAACAATGCTGAAGGACAGAGAAGTAAAATCTTTTTGTGTGCCAAATTTAGTAGTCAGGTTTATATTAAGAAATAAAAAGGTAAATAATAAAAAGTACAGAATGAAAGCAGGGGTTGAGGACTATTAGATGAGTAAGGGAGATTTCGCACTGCACTCTTTTTTATCTTGTAGCATCTATTTAAACCATTAAAATTTATTTATTTAAAAGGATAAGTTAATGAATAAATAAAATTGGTTAAAAGTTAAGCCAAATAATAGCTAAATAAATTAATAAGAAAAAAGAGAAGGAAGGAATGGAAGGGACAGAGGAAAGAAGATGTTTGTTAATACATATTTTGTTTTAGTACTAAAGTGATCTTCACAGTTACCCAGGAATCTTGAAAAGCTGTCATCACCATCTTGAGAATTCTTAGAACATATTTGCAAATGATCCAGGTCTTTATGGATCTAAGAGGAAAGCAGAGATTGGAAGTCAGTTTTGGAGAGAGGAGGGGAAATAAAGTTGGGATTTGTAACGACTGCTAATCCTTTTTTAGTGCCTTAAGCAGAAAACTCCACATTTTTGTACTTTTGAGGGACAAAAAGGAAGATGGAAAAATAATTCACTGGATGCAAATCAAATGATACTTGGAGGAAGTGAAACCTTCAATTTGCAAATTCAAACATGTAAAACAGATTTATTGAGGCCCAATGGAAAGTTCCCCAAACTGAAAAGAAGCATGACTCTGGACTGAATATAGATTGCACTACCACCAAGTGACTCCATCTGAAAATGGGACATAGATGCATAGCTTATGTGTTTGTTACATGAACATACAGTAAAATGCTTTGTCAGCATCTACTGTCAATTCACCTACAATGTTAGGACACCTCAACAACACTTCATAGAGGATTTTCAGTCCCTTTCAGGGTAAAGTTTACAGTCAAATTGGTTATAAAGAGAATTTCTGTAAAATTTTGTCTGTAATGAAGTTAGACTCAGGCGGCTAAGTAAAAATTTAGAGTGATAATGTTACTTCAAGTATACTTCTAGGTCACTTTTATATTTTGCATTTCCCCACCATAATTCTAGACTTTGAGATATCCTCTTTGTTAGTGTTCTTCAGTCTAGAAATTCTATTTACTTCCCTTCCCCCATATTAAGGATTTATTTGTATATTTATTATGTTTGTGTGCGCTGTGCTCATTTGTGTCCAACTCTTTGTGACACCATGGACTGTAGCCCTGCAGGCTTCTCAGTCTATGGAATTTTCCACGCAAGAATTCTGGAGTGGGTTGCCATTTCCTACTCCAGGGGATCTGCTCAACCCAAGGATCAAAACCATGTCTCTTGAGTATCCTGCATTGGCAGATTCTTTACCACTGTGTCACCTAGGAAGCCGCATTTATTATTACTTAGGATATTTAAGGTGCTTAACAGAGCAGGAGAGAACTAATATATTATACTATATTCCACATTTGGTGTGTCAACATAATATAATAAACCCTGAAAATTCTTTAATAGTGAGTGTCCAGTTTCTATAAACCTCAAGCTAAAAATTCTGTACTGCTTCTTTAAAAATGAGGAACTCTTATGAACAAGAACCCATCATGTCCATCAAAGGCTACATGACGTGTTTAAGATATACCTACAGAACCAGTTCAATTTAGTTTACAAAAGGCTACTTGAGAGGCCAGACTCCAGCACTGCACAGATTAATAAATATAACACTCTTGACTTATATGGAGTTTTTAGTCCAGTGAAGGAGACAAATCTACACCTAATGTCAGTACAGAGAATAGTAGCAGTGTCTGCACACATCAGCTCAGTTCAGTTCAATTGCTCAGTCATGTCCGATTGTTTGTGACCCCATGGACCACAGCACGCCAGGCTTCCCTGTCTATCATCAACTCCTGGAGTCTACTCAAACTCATGTCCATCGAGTTGGTGATGCCATCCAACCATCTCATCTTCTGTCATCCCCTTCTCCTCCTGCCTTCAGTCTTTTTCAGCATCAGGGTCTTTTCCAATGAGTCAGCTCTTGGCATCAGGTGGCCAAAATACTGGAGTTTCAGCTTCAGCATCAGTCCTTCGAATGAATATTCAGGGCTGATTTCCTTTAGGATGGACTGATTGGATCCCCTTGCAGTCCCAGGGACTCTCAAGAGTCTTCAACACCACAGTTCAAAAGCATCAATTCTTCGGCGCTCAGCTTTCTTTATAGTCCAACTTTCACATCCACACATGACTACTGGAAAAACCATAGCCTTGACTAGATGGACCTTAGTTGGTAAAGTAATGTCTCTGCTTTTTAATATGCTGTCTAGGTTGGTCATAACTTTTCTTCCAAGGAGTAAGTGTCTTTTAATTTCATGGCTTCAGTCTGCACACATACCCTCTCCCTCAGAACCAGTCAAGGCAAGAAGGCATCCAAATTCAAATGGGCCTTATTTGGTGACCATTCCAGACTCCTGAAACATCTATTCCCAAGACCCTGCATTACTTACTGGAGCCCCAGATAAGAAATACTTTAGCAGACCTCAGGCATTTTATTAGGTAAATCCTGAGCCTGTGCTCTGGATCTTGTCACTGCAAACTATTGTCTATTCTTATTTTAGCCTTCTGTTGACCCTCCCCTCTGGGCTGATATACTGATTTAGCACTGCCTCAGGTTCCAAACCAGCTCTAATCACTGATATATTCTCTCCACCTCAGACTGAGGGTTTTTAGGCTTTGAAGACGTGTGATGATTCTACCTACTGTGGAAACTAACTCTTTCTCTTCCTCAGGTGTGTGCTGCTACACTAGTTTTGCCACCTTTGTTTTTCAGTTATATATGGTCGTCTAATTGAGTTCTAGTCAATGAATGTGACTGGAAATGATGTGGACTTTTTCTAGGCCCGATGCATTAAGAAAGTCTCATGCACAGTCCTCTGTGCTCCTTCCTCTTCTGCAGACTGATGTAAAATAAAGGGGGATGGAAGGCAGACTGGAGGGAATGTAGAGTAAATTGGTTTTGAATCTAATAAACTTTACCATATTATACAAAAGAACAATTTTATTTAAGTTATTGCAACAAATGTTAACAGGTAGAGAAAGTGTTTGTTCTTTATTCAAAGGGTTAGGAAGATTTACATTTGGGTCATGGAGTTGGTATCATGTTTTAAAGCCAAATTATAAACTCTTATTTAAAATGACTAGTAAATGGTCAGAAAGGTAAGGGATATAAGTGCAGAATTTCTACTTTCTTTTCTTAGTTCCTTGAGGAATGGACAAATACAAATTTAACTGCCTTCAGAATTTTTATCACCTTATAATTTAATTTAAATTTTTGTGGCCACAAGGCATTCTTTGAAATAAAACTAAAATGAGGTGAAGGGGAGCTGCTGCTGGTAACTGATTATTTTTATCAGGAATTTTAGGTTGTATTTCTAATTTGGCAACAGACTCATTAGGTTACATTATGTTCAGCAAGTTACCATTTCTTTGTCACACAGTTCTGTGGGTGGTGTATTAATATTCTTTTACAGTCCTTTTTTTACCATGACAGGGGAACTCCTGTGGGTATTAATAGGATCCAGAATATATTCGTGTATCCTTTATTATATCTTTATAGTTGTTCTCTTTCTCTCTGTCTGATTCTTCTAGCTGATTCTTTGTCCCAGATTTTTTTTTTTTTCCTATAAAAGAATGATAATGCTATTCATCTGGCAGTTGTTTGCAATGAACTGAAGAGGTTTGGGAAAATTTCCTGGCAGAGTGGCACTTACATTTGTACCATCTATGACAGAAATATAATTACTATGTTAACATAAATACATCCCTTCTAAAATGTCAAAATATTTTCAGCCTTTACCAATTATTTTAGCTTTTATAAATGGTGGTGATTCTTCTTTCAAGGGAGCGATCATTTTCCAGCTTCCACAAGAGATACATACAGTCCATATTAGCATTTAAATATTTCAACTAGTATATGTAGAGGAAATAGCTTTATAAGCTTTTAATATAAATGTAAAGTAGTTAAAAAAAATAAGCTTGCACTGGAACAATGTCAGATCCTGCCTTTGTCAAAGACAGCAAAATTCAGATCCCTTTTTTCAACTCTTCTTTTTCTCAACCACAACTTCCACTGACTTGTTAATTAGTTGAGGCTTAAATATTTAATTTTAATGATTTACTACATTTTTCACAATTGTATTTTACTTTATCATTTCTTGCATATTACAGCACAATTTCCTTTGGAAAGATCTTTAAAAGTAATTAAAGACAAAATACTCAGAGTACATATTTTTCATAACTGTACTTAGTGATGGGCGAGATGATAAGTAGAAGAAATTGATGAATTGAAGAAGCAAAACAGATGGTAAAATTGCATACATGTGCCAACACACTCCAGCCTGCAGTCTGTTCCAGATTCTGCTAAGGCCAGAAACATAGTAAAAGAAATACCAAGAGCTTGATTCCAGCAGGAAAGGCCCAAATCCCCCTGGATCCATAAAAGCAAGCTTCCTGGCTCTAACACAGGTAGCCCTATGCAAAGCAGTATTCCATGGAAATGCTGTGTTTTCTGACCTTCTGGAAGTTTGTGTGTTAAAGCATATGGTTTTTCTCAAGGGAAGAAGAATCCTCTCTAAATAGCTGTCAAGGCAATAGATGATGTAGACAAATAGATATACAGAGACAAAATGATCTTCTCTTTTCTTATGTATGGCCATCATTTTTTTTTCCTGTTTGTAATTAATCTTTCCTTTGTTTTGTGTTCATATGTAGTGGATACTCTACACATCTCTAGGAGTTACACAGATAGTTAAAATGATAGTTATGCTTACAGATTTATCACTACTTCAATCTGCAAAGAAAAGCTCTGAAAGAACCCTATTAAGACAATAAGAATGCTGGTAAAAAGAACTGAAAATAGTAAATCAAGGCAATTTTCTTTTGTCTTAAGAATGTCTTCTCAGTTGCCAAAATGGTGACAAATTCATAATTGCACAGGGGTACCCCCAGCTACTAACCAAGGTCATTTTCAATTAGTGTTCTAACTAGTGCCTTACAAGTAAACTACATTTAAATCATTAATAAAAATGTGTGAAAAAAGGTGATAGTTTTAATATTTAAATTTTTGCTGAACATTTGTTATAACAGGGAACATTTAGAAAGAAACTAAATATCCAGCACTATGCGACTGGTAAAATAAAGCATACTATTTTATACTATGGAATATTAGGCAGCCAAGGGAGTCATTCTGCAGGAATATTAAATAAGGTAGTAAAATGCATGTGGTATATGAGGTGAAAGAAACCCAAATCAATTCAGTATAAATTATTCTCATATTTGTCTATCTTCCTAAGAACAAATAGTAGATTCCAATAATAATTTTGGACAACCATTTCTTAAAAATGTATCTTATGAGGGAATGAAGCAAAAAAAAAAAAAAAACTGGGGCAATGGATTAAGGGAAGAAAATCTGCTTTGGAAGGACTGAAGTTTTTAAGGATGGCTGAAGCCCAGGGGGCATTGGAGCACTTAATGAAGAGGAGGGGTTGCCACTATAGGGTTATGAATCACAAATGATTTGGTCAAATAGTACTACAGTCAACTCAGGCTTCGTGACTTCCTAGAACAATAACCAACTGTTTGAAGATCCAGTAGCTGTAAATTACAACAGTTGCAGTTGGGAGGATTGACCTCAATGCCTGTTACTGACTTTCACAGTGCACAGGATAACCAGTTCCCTGGAACCTAAGACCAAAATTCAAATATGGGTGATATATGACTTTTCTATCTTTTTACTGTCTACATACAAAATCTTAATAAAACCTTTCCCCCCTACCTTCCTAGGGGAAAGTATACTTCATGAATTGGTCAAAATAAGTATACTAGGGAGATAAATTGGTCCTTAAATTTCTTATTTTAATCCAGAAGTTGCTTTGTAATCTGTGTAAGCTACTCTAAAAAAATGTACAAATTATCTATCAAATAAGATTATTAAAAAGACAAACAGAGGTTATTAGGGTACATTAAAGTGTCAAGAATGTATTTTCTTCCCTCTTCAGAAAATTTAATGTAGAAGAGATAACAGCCTCATTTAAGGATTTTATTACCCTATCCTAGAAATAAAAATACAAGATTTAAATTGATAGGCTTTTGTTTAGTAATTCACTGTTAGAGTGAATTACTATAAGCCTATAGTAAGTAATTGCTATAACCCTATAAGCCTATACATTCTTTTAATTCAAAGGTCTTCCTATTGATAGCGATGGCACCCCACTCCAGTACTCTTGCCTGGAAAATCCCATGGACAGAGAAGCCTGGTAGGCTGCAATCCATGGGGTCGCAAAGAGTCGGACATGACTGAGCGACTTCCCTTTCACTTTTCACTTTCATGCACTGGAGAAGGAAATGGCAACCCACTCCAGTGTTCTTGCCTGGAGAATCCCAGGGACAGGGGACCCTGCCATCTATGGGG
This sequence comes from Oryx dammah, assembly GCF_014754425.2. Classification (NCBI taxonomy): domain Eukaryota; kingdom Metazoa; phylum Chordata; class Mammalia; order Artiodactyla; family Bovidae; genus Oryx; species Oryx dammah. Next base: position 105,809,363 of record NW_024070186.1, read on the forward strand.
TCACACAGAGTCGGACACGACTGAAGTGACTTAGCAGTAGCAGCAAGGCATCAATAATTTATACCTTACTATGTAACATACATTACTTTGTTCAGATAACCAGAACAATGCTCAGCATAAATATTTACAGTAAGAAGTCTTCCTGTATTTGGACTTAGAAGAAGATTAGTAAGAAAATGGAGGGACATGAAGCCTTTCTGGGCAGGGAAGACCTTCTGTGGGTACCTCATGTAAAGATTTTGAATCCCTAAAGGCAAAGTAAAGACTCTAGGAATCTGAGGAATGGAAGAAAGATGTGGAATAGGAAGCAGAAGGCAAACAAAATCTATCTCACTGTTAATTTTTTTCCTTAGAGTCCAAAGCCAGTTTTCCACTGAAAATAATCTTTCATCTTTGGCAAAGTATTAATACCAGGTGTCAAGAACTACGTTTATTAGGGATCTGATCACACTGGAAATGCCTGCAAGCAGGGTAAATACTTGATTCATCTTTAGCCCTGCCTTATAATAGTGAGACGGTCGAAACAAAAAGGAATAGGATGGCAACTTCTTTCATGAGATTTACTGCCCAAACGGAATCAGTTAAACCTGGTAGTCAAAGTTTATGACAGCGCTGTGTGATGAGTACAGAGGGAAGAGACAGAGAAGTAGGTGAAAGCAGTCAATTTCCTTGGGGGAGGCAAAGTTAAGAGATGCTTTATAGAGCAGGTGATGTTCAGGTTGATGTTTGATGCTCCTGTTGGGAAGAAAAAGAGCAAAGGGTAACCCAGTCAAAAGGAGAAACTGTATAAACCAAAGTCATCGTCCAATTGTACCTCCAGTACTGATTCATTCAATGTCAACCCATAACTAATGTAGTAATTAATAAACCTGCCTCACTCCAAATCTAACCGTAAGAAATCCATTAACATATCCATAATGCTTTTTCTTAGTTCTCTATTCATAAAGGATCTATCTATCAGATCAGGTCATATCCCACCAGTTCATAAATATGACTATATCTGAGTCCAAGACGTGTATCTAATATAGTTTATCTTTCTTAAGAAAGAAAACACTAGAAATAAAACTTCCTTCTCCTAGATTATAAAATGAGCTGTAACATCTTTTGGTTCTCAGTGTAAGCAGTGTTTCAACTTAGAAAGTTTCTTCACAGTAAATTATAGGTGAGCTCACTAACAGATTTTTCTATCAGACTTGCATTTGTGAGCCTTAGTTGAAGGCTATTATTTCCTGGCTGTGAATTGAACTTTATCAACAGTAGTTATATAACATGCCAAACCACCTGGCAGGTACTCTATAACACTGATACTGTGAGAAATGGTGACACCATCCTTTGGCAGAATGGTACTTTTAGAGTCGAAAGAGTTAACTGTAGCAGTAACAAACACATTGAGCGAGGACAGATTCATATACTTTGTATTTTATCCGCTTACACTATGTGACTACAGGCTAAAAAAAGAAAAGAGTCTAAAATAGCCTATAAAATGACTTCCTTAGGTAGTGACATATGAAGTTAGAGCAGCCGAATGTTTGACTTTCTGAAATTGCCTCTTGTAAAGCAGAAATCTCTTATTCAGCATGCACACGTGATAGTGAAGGCAGCTGTTGTGTAGAGTTCTGTGATTCTGTGCCAAACCTAGATGTTGAAGTGATAAGGGTGCTTAGAAAGTTAAATGCTTGCTTTTTTTGAGTATTTGCCTATACATGTTTCTAGTCTCTGCTTGCAGAAATCAGATATGCTGTAAAGGTGAAAGGAATGGATGAAATGTGAGTACACAGACCTAGGTCTTTAACTTTCAGATACCATGCCAGCAACTTGATACAGCAGGAGGCTGTTAGGCATTAACATCCTGATTGCCATATTGGACTATTTTCTAAAATTCCTACATGAATAGGTGATTTTCTTTCATATAGAAATCACAAAAGCCATCCAATTCAACCACTCATTTAACATTTTGGGAAACTGAGGCTTAAAGAAGTAAAGGGACAGGACCACAAAGCCAGGATTGGACCTAGCTTTTCTGGACTCTTGAAATGCCAAATGTGCCAAGGACATTTGGAGGTCATCTAGCTCAAGCATTTACCACCATAGGCTGTACTTATTATTTCTCTCTAGAAACCTTCAGTTTAAAATAATATTTTGACTCTAGAATCTTGCCTATATTACATAACTGATTACCTATATTCTTCAAGGTCATTCATAATTGGTCTTTAATCACTCTTTTTAACAAATATTTATCTAGCTTTTTCTTCTAAATCATATGTTATACTGTAAATAAAAAACAGCATGGTCCCTATCTTTATGGAACTAGGTACTTTACAATATAATTGCATTATATACTATCATGCAATCTCAATTTGTAACAAGTGCTATAAAGAAGAATAGTGTTCAGTGATAGAAAATAATGAGGGACTGACTAGTAATTTATTTTAGACTTAACGGTTAAAAGAGGCTTTCTTAAGGAAGGGACATTTGAAATCAAATTGCAAAGATGAATGAGGCTAGTCAGCTGGAAAATAATGGGTGTGGGAGTGCGAAATCCTGGCAAAGGGAACAGCATAGGCAGAGCCTTGGCATGTTTGAGCCACTAAAGAAAAGTGAGTGCAGATGGTGAATGGAGAGTCAGGGTTGAGTGAAAGAGAGTAAAATTGGGGAAGTCTTCAGGGACTAGATCACATAAGGCCTAAAATGTGATTCTAAGGAGGATGAATATGGTTCCAAAGTCAATAGGAAGCTTTTAAAGCTTTTTCATTGGGGATGTTAATATGATCCAATTTACACTGTTAAAATGACAACATTTCTGATCAACATTTCATAATTATTAAGATTAACATACAAAGTAGATACCTGACAGCTAGAATCACAGAAACTTTCACTTAAACTCTCTTGGTGCAGGATACTGTACAACTTCCACAGTATGGAAGCCCAGCAACCACAGCAGGCAAGACCTCAAAAATGCCAACAGACAGGTGATTATTTCTTTATGGAGAAAAGTCCAATATTCACCCTTCCTCCTATTTGTTCTTTGGGTTCCAAGCTAACATCACTGACACTGTTTCTTCTCTTCTCTTGTCCTGTACACTGTCTCCTTCCCCAGGTGTTACAGTTTCCATTTCTTTTCTGGCTTTTCATCTCATCTGTGCCATCTTCTGGTATTTTTTGACCCTATTGATTTTGACAGTCCTTAGGAGATCAGTCCTGGGTGTTCTTTGGAAGGACTGATGCTAAAGCTGAAACTCCAATACTTTGGCCACCTCATGCGAAGAGTTGACTCATTGGAAAAGACTCTGTTGCTGGGAGGGATTGGGGGCAGGAGGAGAAGGGGACAACAGAGGATGAGATGGCTGGATGGCATCATGGACTCAATGGACGTGAGTCTGAGTGAACTCCAGGAGTTGGTGATGGACAGGGAGGCCTGGCATGCTGCAATTCATGGGGTCGCAAAGAGTCGGACACAACTGAGTGACTGAACTGAACTGAACTAGCATATAGTAGAATTAATTTTTTTATGCTCATGAACTAATAAATGGATGAATGTATATAATAAACAGAAATGCAGATTTTGCTATCAACAGAGAATCAGTTCAGTTCAGTTCAGTTGCTCAGTCATGTCCGACTCTTTGCAACCCCATGAATTGCAGCACGCCAGGCCTCCCTGTTCATCACCAACTCCCGGAGTTCACTCAGACTCATGTCCATCAAGTCGGTGATGCCATCCAGCCATCTCATCCTCTGTCGTCCCCTTCTCCTCCTGCCCCCAATCTCTCCCAGCATCAGAGTCTTTTCCAATGAGTCAACTCTTCGCATGACGTGGCCAAGTACTGGAGTTTCAGTTTCAGCATCATTCCCTCCAGAGAAATCCCAGGGTTGATCTCCTTCAGAATGGACTGGTTGGATCTCCTTGCAGTCCAAGGGACTCTCAAGAGTCTTCTCCAACACCACAGTTCAAAAGCATCAATTCTTCGGCGCTCAGCCTTCTTCACAGTCCGACTCTCACATCCATACATGACCATAGGAAAAACCATAGCCTTGACTAGACGGACCTTAGTCAGCAAAGTAATGTCTCTGCTTTTGAATATACTATCTAGGTTGGTCATAACTTTTCTTCCAAGGAGTAAGCGTCTTTTAATTTCATGGCTGCAGTCACCATCTGCAGTGATTTTGGAGCCCAGAAAAATAAAGTCTGACACTGTTTCCACTGTTTCCCCATCTGTTTCCCCATCTGTTTCCCATGAAGTGATGGGACCGGATGCCATGGTCTTCGTTTTCTGAATGTTGAGCTTTAAGCCAACTTTTCCGCTCTCCTCTTACACTTTCATCAAGAGGCTTTTTAGCTCCTCTTCACTTTCTGCCATAAGGGTGGTGTCATCTGCATATCTGAGGTTATTGATATTTCTCCCAGCAATCTTGATTCCAGCTTGTGCTTCTTCCAGTCCAGCGTTTCTCATGATGTACTCTGCAAAGAAGTTAAATAAGCAGGGTGACAATGTACAGCCTTGACGCACTCCTTTTCCTATTTGGAACCAGTCTGTTGTTCCATGTCCAGTTCTAATTGTTGCTTCCTGACCTGCATACAGATTTCTCAAGCAATCACTATATTGCTAGTGGTAAGAAAATAAAAATAAAAACTGTAATTTAACTATTCTTCCTTGTTTTGCTGCCCCCATTTAACTAATTGCTTTGTATAATTTTTCTAGTTTTGCCTTTGTTTTTGAAAAATTGTCACGGTTCTCATCAAGTTGAAATGACTGGTGCTCAGCAACCAATCTTATAATCAAATATGAGTCACCATAATATGTCCACACATTGGATACACTGCATCTTTTTAAGGGGTACTTCTCGGGTTTGATTTTTTTCCTTTGAGATTTTGAATTGGCTATGACCTCCCTGACTCTTTACCAACGTTTTTTACCCCCAGAATGAAAGAGCTGTCAAGTTATCATGCCATTAGAAGTGTCATCCAACCTGGCCCAAATAGTCTCTTGCTGTCTTGGAGTGTTTACCAGTGATTAATATTCACTTTTCTGTTCTCCGGAGGTCATTTATAATGCTGCATGTTTGTGGTCTCTTTGCAGGGATGCATTTGACCTGACACGTTACATATCTGACACATGCAAAGCAGGTATGCTTTATTTAAAAAAACAAAAAGCAAGCTTATGACAGTGTAGGATAGTATCTTTACTTTCTTAAATGATGTTTATACCTAGTTAATAATATCATATCAAAACATAATATTTTTCTAAAGGTCAGTATTGATACCTTTCCATGTGCTGAGCAGAGAAAACTATAAATAAGTGCAGCTTATTATTTGCTACCTCACATCTGTCATATGGCCTTCTCGCCATTGTCTGTTGCCCTTCCCAGGGGAAAACCTATATGTCATCCTTTGTCTTAATTCTTGGTGACTATGTTCTCTGTTAATCTGTCACCACTGGAAATGGTTTGGATCAACAAATTCCCTGAAGTTTTATTGATATTGACTCAAATGGTAATACGCTAGGAATATTGAAAATTTACTAAGGGGCTTGAAAAGACCTAGAAGCCATCAAGAAAGACCCTAAGGAATAGATCTTAAATTGAAGATGGAGATTTGTTCTAGGGCTAGTCTGGGTCCGGCTTTCCTTCTCAGTGCCCCTCAAATCAGACTGGCTAAGCCTCCTCAGCCTTGCCAGCACTGGGGAAGAGAATCAAGGCAGCTTGACTCTTTCTTATAACACTATCATTGTTAAAATGAGGGACTTATGAGATCTGAAATCAGATAGGTTCAAGTTGTGAATAATTTGCTTAGTCTTCAAAGTGTGTGTGTATATGTGTTGTGGGGAGGGGCTTCAATATCATTATTTAACTACAATTCTGCCACATACTATCTGTAATCTCTACTAGGTTACTCTGTGATATAACTTCTACAATAGTCATTGTCCTCAGATCTAAAATAGAAGTACTAACCCTATCCTTAATGTAACTGGAATTAATCGAAATAGAATATGTACAGCAACATGTACAGTGCTTGACATATAGTAGGTAGTCAATAAATATTAGATTATGTCATTGAACAGAAAGCAATTTCATTAATGTACCCTTTCTCTCTGAAAGTAGCATGAACAAAATTTTATTTGTATAAATAAAATGCATAAATATGATTCAGTTACCAACTGAGAACAAACATATTTGGTAGGTTTGTGTGATATTGTTAAATTGATTTATTGACATTTTTACTTTAAACAATGTTCACAAAAAAGAAAGAAATTAACTTCCAAATATCAGAAATACCTTGTGTATATTACAAAAATCTGTTAATTAAAGCTGTAGTAAAAACAAAATAAATCGTTAAAATCTAACCTAAAATTGGTATATAAAAGTTTCCGTAGGTATATATAATTTTTCTTATTGGTATATATAGATGTTTATCTTGAACTTGTCTTGCCTTGGACTTTTACAAACCTGGTCTCTAGCCAGATTAAGAAAAGAGAAAAAGCTTTATAATAAGTGGATAACACCTTGTTTGTTGAGATTCAAGACTGAAGCCAGGGACTGCATTTTAGATGCATAAGGCACATTGTGAGAGAAGTCTCTCATATATGTTCTTTCTACCTCATTTAGAGAAGAGAGCTACCATTTAGTACAGGTTCTACAACCTCTTTATCAAGTGACATTCTCTTCTCACCTCAAACACAAGCCAGATCTCATCTAGAGAGAGGAGAAAACTCTGATAATTAGAAATTTCTTGCCTACTGTAGTCAGCATGTCCTGGCTTCATGTGGGTCCAGTGGCACATTGGAAATAGAACAGAAAAGTGGGTGACTGGGGCACAGAAAGGAAACGCCTCCCCCCAAGCCTGATGTTTTAAAGCGGTGGTTCCCAACCTTTTGGCACCAGGGACAGGTTTCATAGAAGACAGTTTTGGGGGGTGGTGGGATGGTTTGGGAATGATTCAAGAGCATTACATTTATTGTGCACTTTATTTCTATTATAGTTGCATTGTGATATATAATTAGATAATTATACAGCTTACCATAATGCACAATCAATAGTGAGAGCCCTGAGCTTGTTTTCCTGAGCTCAGGTGGTAATGCAAGTGATGGGGAGTGGCTGTAAATTCAGGTGAAGCTTCACTCATGCACCTACACCTCACCTCCTGCTGTGTCGCCTAATTCCTAAAAGGTCATGAACTGGTATTTGCCCATGGCTCTGGGGTTGGGGACCTCTTTTAAAGTATAGCAGAAGCAAGACCTGGATCCTCTGAACCTGGTGAACTCCTCATTCTATATTGTCTGCAATGATACATCTACCACATCTTCTTTATCCACTCATCTATCAATGGACAATTAGACTGTGTCCATTTTTGGCTATTGAAAATAGTGCTGTTATGAATATAGTGGTACCTGTATCTTTTTGAATTATAGTTTTGTCTGGGTATATGCCCAGAAATGGAAATGTCTGACTCTTTGCAACCCCATGGAGTATACAGTCCATAGAAATCTCCAGGCCAGAATACTAGAGTGGGTAGTCTTTCCCTTCTCCAGGGGGTCTTCCCAACTCAGGGATCAAACCCCAAGTCTCCCACATTGCATGCGGATTCTTTACCAGTTGAGTCACAAGAGAAGCCCAAGTATACTGGACTGGGTAGCCTCTCCCTTCTCCAGTGGATCTTCCTGACCCAGGAATTGAACCAGGGTCTCCTGCATTGCAGGCGGATTCTTTACCAACTGAGCTATTAGGGAATACCAGAGTGGGTCATATATGCCCCTTCTTAAAATAGCAGTCAATACAGCTCTTATGACTATTTGCCATGAAGAAATACAGACTTAAAGAGAAACCAACAACATACATTTGTACGTAAAGATTTAATTTGTAAATGTTGAGAACTAATTCCACTCTCATAAAAAGTTTATGGCCCATAGCAACATGATTTATAAAACATTGCATTGAGGAAAAAAGAACTTGAGTGATATTTCTAGCTTAAAGTCACTTATATAAATTTAAAATGTTTACATTAAAAACAACACAAAATATTCTGTATGACTTCCTGTACATTGAATGATATAAATCAAACACATTAGGGTCCTGCCTTGGTTATGGAAAAGAAGACTGATTATGGGAAATGAAAAAGGAATATCAAAATTTTTTTTAGAAAACCCAAAAGTACTATACGGATATATGATAAAAATAGGCTATGGACTGAGAAGTGTGATCATCTGATTTTCTCTATCTAAGATCCAAAAGTAAATGAATAAATATAATTAAAACACACAGCAAAGATCCAAACAAACATGCAAACCAAAACATTGCTAGTAGTTGATCTGTGAGCCACTGGTTTGAAAATGCTTATTTACATCTTGTCCTCCAAGAGCTCCCATGAATATGGTCAGAAAACTGGAGAATTTTGAAGAAAATTGGCCTGAGAAGAGTCCGAGGCCATGGCGTACAAACATAACATTGCTATATTGCCACTGCCGCTGTGTCAGTCACTAATGCTCCTTCTGAGGATTTTGTATAAGAGGGTAACCAAGAAACTGAGGAGTAAAAGGCAAGAAAGTATAACAGAAGTAAATGAAATCTGCTTCTAATGACTCTCATCCAGTTATAAATGCTGTTTCCATGGAAAACATTTTTTAATTAATTTATTTGTTTGACTGTGCCTGGTCTTAGCTGCGGTATGTGAAATCTTCAGTTGCTGCCTGCATTTGAATTCTTAGTGCAGCATGTGGGCTCTTTAGTTGAGGCATACTTACTCTGACATGTGTGCTCTTAGTTGCAGCATGTGGGATCTAGCTGCCTGACAAGGGATCAAACCCAGGCCCCCTGCATTGGGAGCATGGAGTCTTAGGCAATGGACTACCAGGGGAGTCCCCATGCCAAACATCTTTATCAATTCTCTGATCTATCTCTTGACAGTTACTGTAAACTCTTTCACAAACACATACCTGGAGGTTATTGGTGATAGTATTTGGGCCAACACTTCTTTCCAACTACTGATATCCCTTCTTTCACGTGAAGATACATCAGTTAACGTGACAATCTTGGCTTCAAAACACAAGCACAAAAGAGAGGTCCTATATGTAAGGGAAACTCAAAACCAACAGTAAATGTAAATATTCCTAAAAGTGCTTTGTTTGAGTTCATCATAACATTTAATATTATGTTGTATCAACTCATATCAATAGAAATTTACATAAGAATGAGATTATACAACAGAATTTCTTATTTCATAACATAAGACTTTAAAGAGACATACAAATTCAGTAAATTTTCAAGAAATTTCATATAGAATCATTATGCTAAATATTTAAAGCTTTGCATTTAATGTGTCTAAACTTTAAAATTCTGAAACTGTATAAATGCTTATTATATACATACACACAGACTATTATAGGGGTAAAGAATGCAAAAAGAAAGGAAGTAATCTGTTTAAGCAGAGTCTCTTTATTTCTTGAGCCAGTTTTAAAAACAGTCTATGTCAGTTTATAAACAGTTTATGAAACTGGCTCAAGAAATAAAGAGACCCACTCTGCCTGAACAATTTAAGGTAAGTTTTGAGAGAAGGAGCCTCTCAAACCAAATCTTGAACCAAGATTTTACGAGGAGTTTGTGAAAGGTACGACTTTGCATGGAACACATTATAGGTTCCAGGTTCAAGGAATACTTACTGGAGTTTATTATCTCTGGAAAGGGGAAGTAGCTGTGGCGCAAATGGGTAAGGTTTGTAGAAAAGGTCCCCAGCTTTATGTCCACTAGGAAGTTAAGAGTTTATCCTGTAGACACTGAGGAACCAGTTTATTCATTAAAATATTGAACCTATGAGATGACTTCCTTTCTATTAGTATTCTTTACCTCCTAATAGTCTACAATAGGTTGTTTTATTTTTAGTTTTTATTGGTGCATGTTGTGTTAGTTTCTGAAGTAGAGCAAAGTGAGGAAGTGATATACGCACATGAATCCACTATGATTTTAGATTCTATTCCCATATAGATCATTGCAGAGTACTGAATAGAGTTTTCTGTGCTGTACAGTAGGTTCTAACTGATTATCAATTTTATTTATAGTAGTGTGTGTATATCAATCCCAGTTGCCCAATTTATCTCATCTCACTTACCCCTTGGAAACCATAAGTTCATTTTCTACTTCTGTGACTCGACTTCTGCTTTGTAAATAGGTTCATTTGTACCATTTTTCACATTCCACATATAAATGATATCATCTGATGTTTATCTTTCTCTGTCTGACATATTTGACTCAGTATGACAGTCTCCAGGTCCATCCATGTTGCTATAAATGGCATTTTCCCGTTCTTTGTTATGGCTGAGTAATATTACATTTATACGTGTACCACATCTTCTTTATCCATTCCTCCACTGATGGACATTCATAATAGGCTGCTACTGTGTCCTGGCTATTGTAAATAGTGCTTCAATGAACATTGGGGTGCATGTATCTGTTTGAATTATGATTTTTCACTGGATATATGCCCAGGCATGGAATTGCAAGATCATACAATAGTTCTATTTTTAGTTTTTTAAGGAATCTCCATGCTGTTCCCCATAGTGGCTATACTAACTTCAGTTCAGTTCAGTTCAGTTCAGTTCATTCACTCAGTCATGTCCGACTCTTTGCGACTCCATGAACTGCAGCACACCAGGCCTCCCTGTCCATCATCAACTCCCAGAGTCCGCCCAAACCCATGTCCATTGAGTCGGTGATGCCATCCAACCATCTCATCCTCTGTCGTCCCCTTCTCCTCCTGCCCTCAAGCTTTCCCAGCATCAGGGTCTTTTCAAATGAGTCAGCTCTTCGCATCAGGTGGCCAAAGTATTGGAGTTTCAGCTTCAACACCCAGGACTGATCTCCTTTAGGATGGACTGGTTGGATCTCCTTGCAGTCCAAGGGACTCTCAAGAGTCTTCTCCAACACCACAGTTCAAACGCATCAATTCTTCGGCACTCAGCCTTCTTCACAATCCAACTCTCACATCCATACATGACCACAGGAAAAACTATAGCCTTGACTAGATGGACATTTGTTGACAAAGTAATGTCTCTGCTTTTTAATGTGTTGTCTAGGTTGGTCATAACTTTCCTTCCAAGGAGTAAGCATCTTTTAATTTCATGGCTGCTATCACCATCTGCAGTGATTTTGGAGCCCAGAAAAATAAAATCAGCCACTGTTTTTTGTTTCCCCATCTATTTCCCATGAAGTGACAGAACTGGATGCCATGATCTTAGTTTTCTGAATGTTGAGCTTTAAGCCAATTTTTTCACTCTCCTCTTTCACTTTCATCAAGAGGCTCTTTAGTTCTTCACTTTCTGCCATAAGGGTGGTGTCGTCTGTGTATCTGAGTTTATTGATATTTCTGCCAGCAATCTTGATTCCAGCTCGTGCTTCCTCCAGCCCAGCATTTCTCATGATGTACTCTGCATATAAGTTAAATAAGCAGGGTAACAATATACAGCCTTGACGTACTCCTTTCCTGATTTGGAACCAGTCTGTTGTTCCATGTCCAGTTCTAACTGTTGCTTCCTGACCTACATATAGGTTTCTCAAGAGGCAGGTCAGGTGATCTGGTATTCCCATCTCTTTCAGAATTTTCCACAGTTTATTGTGATCCACACATTAAACACTTAAAAGTGTTTAATTAACCACATTAAAGGCTTACATTCCCATCAACATCATTTAGAAACTGATATAAGCATGCTTCTGTGTTTATTCATGAAAATAAAATCAAAGATAATATACACAAATTTCACTTCACATGAAATAATTTGTGTATGTAGTATAATTTTCCAAGCCCAGATTTATATATTCAACACATGCTACTCATCAGAGTTCCTTTGTAAATTTAAGCCTTCTAAAAGATTTTGGTTTAGAAAAGAAAGGAAAAAGAAACCCTACATGTATAGTTTTATTCTATTATGTCTTAAATGTAAATCAATTTGTTTTCTGGCTCATAATGAAACCAGTTTCTCAAAACATTTAATCAAATTAATAATCATAAACAAGTCATTTTCCCTTAAATTATAGATTAACCTTTAAGTTAAGAGTGTGTTCTGATTAGTGCTCAAGGCTAGTACTGTTTGAAAGAGTAAATTTCTGTAAATTATGTTTTACTTTTTTCAAAATTGGGTTTTTAAATGGCAATCCTCTCTAAGAGTGCTTCTGGAAATTAACTTCTATAGAATGATAAATTCAAATGATAAAATCTTGGATTACAAATATAAATTACATTAAGTATATGGAAATATTAATTATGAAAATTTTAATACTTTTTTGAACTGAATTATTGAAAGTTTATTCTAGTCCTTGGTAAAGTAAGACTTAATTCATATATTATTTAAAAATCCATATTAAAATAAACTATGTTTAGTGTTCTTGAGAGATAATATAGAGTTAGCTGGGTTTCAGGACACTCTGCTGTATATATGACTTTTACTCAACACTCCTTCAGTTTCTTCATCCATAAAGTGATATGAAAAATAAAACCTACCTCTCTGGTTGTTGTGGGCATAAAATTAATTACTATATGAAAAGATTTTAGACTATTTCCATGAAATAAATGTCAGCCTCTACTATTGATCACATCTAAAAACCAGCTTGTTGTTTGAAAGGCTACACTACATTTCTAACAACTATTCCAAAGACAGTGAAAGTGAAGTCGCTCAGTCATGTCTGACTCCTTGTGACCCAATGGACTGTAGCCTACCATGCTCCTCCATCCATGGGATTTCCCAGGCAAGAGTATTGGAGTGGGTTGCCATTTCCTTCTCCAATTCCAAAGATATGTTACATGTATTTGCAATTATGTTCATAATCATATGCTAACAAGTACTAATCATTCATGGATGCATGTTAAGTCTCTTCAGTTGTATCTGACTCTATCACCCTATTGACTGTAGCCCGCCAGGCTCCTCTGTCCATTGGATTCTCCAGGCAAGAATCCTGGAGTGGGTTGCATTGCCTTCTTCCAGACCCAGGGATCCAACCTGCATCTTCTGCACTGGCAGGCAGGTTCTTCACCACTAGAGGCACCTGGGAAGCCTATTAATCACTCATACCATCATTTGTATTTATAACTGCAACTTCACAGTATAAAAGTGTTATCTTCACAGTTATCATTAAACCTGCTGTATTATAAACTCTATAGTCTATATCACCAAAGTGGAAGGTCTCTCTGTGATAAGCCAATGTCCCTTCCTCCAGAAATATGTACATATTCATACATGCTTTTTTAGAAATTTCATTTTGTATTGGACTATAGTTGATTTACAATGTTTTGTTAGTTTCAGGTGTATACCAGAGTGATTCAGTTGTACATATACACACATTCTTTTTCAAATTCTTTCCCCATTTCATTATTATAGAATATTAGCAGAGTTCCCTGTGCTATACAGTAGGTACTTGTTGGCTATCTATTTTACATACAGTAGTGTGTATATGTTAATCCCAAGCTCCTAATTTATGCCCCCCCTCCCCAAAGCTTTCCCCTTTGGTAGCCATAAGTTTATTATCTAAATCTGTGAGTCTGTTTCTGTTTTGTAAATAAGTTCATTTGCATCATTTCTTTAGATGCCACATATAAGCAATATCATATGATATTTGTCTTTCTAATTGACTCTAAGTTCAATTGTGTAATTAACTCTTACTTAGGACGACTAAACAGCCTTCTCATATTCAGAGAACCTACCATCAAACACCCTTGAAGGTTTGCTGGCTTCCTAGCTCTGAGGACTTCAATGTAAGGAAAAATTCTAATAACTTCTTATTTCACAGACTATTTCTAGAATAAACAGACACACATTTAGGTTGTCTTCTCTCTGACCTCTTTTTTATTCTTTTCTCTGTATTAGTAGTCAAAGTAATAATGATTAACATTTATTGAGGACTTACTGTATATTACCAACATTATCTCCTTTAATCCTCATAATAATACTGTGAGTTCAATGCTATTATCATTATCCTTGTGTTATAGATGAGGAGATGCAGGTATATTTAATTTCTCTAAATAAGTTGCCTAGAGGCACAAAGCTCATATATGAAAGAGCTGGGATTTAAACTCAAGCAACCCAACTCCAGAGTCCAAGCTTCACTGCTATATACCAGAAGCTTGAAAGAGAATAGGCAGAGATAGGCTGACTTTCTTTAACAACAACAACAAAAGGATACTACCAGTATTTCTCTTCATCTGCTTCTTTATTCCCTACATGAATAAATGACATGTGGAATTTTAGGACTGTTTCTTGTAATATCTTAGCAACACTTTACCAACAGAAAAATACATATTAGTGTATTATTATATTTTTCAGCTCCCCTATTTTCTCCCTCACTTTTCTGCAGTTCAATAAAATGGATTTCATGCAAGGGAAGGCTGAGATTTGCCTGTAGAAAAGAGCTCAGAAGATGAGTGGGGAAGGAAGAGAAAGATATTACCTTTCATAGTCTGAGTTTCAGGGAAAGTTGAGGGGCTTTATTTGAGCAGAAAAGAGGATTTGAAAATATTAAGTTTTACTGAAAAAGCAATATGTTATAAAGAATACATTCAATAGTATAATTAAATAATATTTTCTTTATTTCTCTTTAAAATATATCAGTTCAGTTCAGTCACTTAGTCGTGTCCGACTCTTTGCGATGCCATGAATTGCAGCACACCAGGCCTCCCTGTCCATCACCAACTCCTGGAGTTCACTCAGACTCATGTCCATCGAGTCTTGGATGCCATACAGCCATCTCATCCTCTGTCGTCCCCTTCTCCTCCTGCCCCCAATCCCTCCCAGCATCAGAGTCTTTTCCAATGAGTCAACTCTTCGCATGAGGTGGCCAAAGTACTGGAATTTCAGCTTTGGCATCATTCCTTCCAAAGAAATCCCAGGGCTGATCTCCTTCAGAATGGACTGGTTGGATCTCCTTGCAGTTCAAGGGACTCTCAAGAGTCTTCTCCAACACCACAGTTCAAAAGCATCAATTCTCCAGGGCTCAGCCTTCTTCACAGTCCAACTCTCACATCCATACATGACCACAGGAAAAATCATAGCCTTGACTAGACGGACCTTAGTCAGCAAAGTAATGTCTCTGCTTTTGAATATACTATCTAGGTTGGTCATAACTTTTCTTCCAAGGAGTAAGCGTCTTTTAATTTCATGGCTGCAGTCACCATCTGCAGTGATTTTGAAGCCCAAAAAAATAAAGTCTGACACTGTTTCCCCATCTATTTCCCATGAAGTGATGGGACCGGATGCCATGATCTTCGTTTTCTGAATGTTGAGCTTTAGGCCAACTTTTTCACTCTCCACTTTCACTTTCATCAAGAGGCTTTTTAGCTCCTCTTCAGTTTCTGCCATAAGGGTGGTGTCATCTGCATATCTGAGGTTATTGATATTTCTCCCGGCAATCTTGATTCCAGCTTGTGTTTCTTCCAGCCCAGCATTTCTCATGATGTACTCTGCATAGAAGTTAAATAAGCAGGGTGACAATATACAGCCTTGACATACTCCCTTTGCTATTTGGAACCAGTCTGTTGCTCCATGTCCAGTTCTAACTGCTACTTCCTGACCTGCATACAGATTCCTCAAGGGGCAGGTCAGGTGGTCTGGTATTCCCATCTCCCATTGTACAGGAGACAGGGATCAAGACCATCCCCATGGAAAAGAAATGCAAAAAAGCAAAATGGCTGTCTGGGGAGGCCTTACAAATAGCTGTGAAAAGAAGAGAGGTGAAAAGCAAAGGAGAAAAGGAAAGATATAAGCATCTGAATGCAGAGTTCCAGAGAATAGCAAGAAGAGATAAGAAAGCTTTCTTCAGTGATCAATGCAAAGAAATAGAGGAAAACAACAGAATGGGAAAGACTAGAGATCTCATCAAGAAAATTAGAGATACCAAGGGAACATTTCATGCAAAATGGGCTTGATAAAGGACAGAAATGGTATGAACCTAACAGAGGCAGAAGATATTAAGAAGAGGTGGCAAGAATACACAGAAGAACTGTACAAAAAAGATCTTCACGACCCAGATAATCATGATGGTGTGATCACTCATCTAGAGCCAGACATCCTGGAATGTGAAGTCAAGTGGGCCTTGGAAAGCATCACTATGAACAAAGCTAGTGGAGGTGATGGAATTCCAGTGGAGCTGTTTCAAATCCTGAAAGATGATGCTGTGAAAGTGCTGCACTCAATATGCCAGCAAATGTGGAAAACTCAGCAGTGGCCACAGGACTGGAAAAGGTGAGTTTTCATTCCAATCCCAAAGAAAGGTAATGCCAAAGAATGCTCAAACCAGCGCACAATTGCACTCATCTCACATGCTAGTAAAGTAATGCTCAAAATTCTCCAAGCCAGGCTTTAGCAATACGTGAACCATGAACTTCCTGATGTTCAAGCTGGTTTTAGAAAAGGCAGAGGAACCAGAGATCAAATTGCCAGCATCTGCTGGATCATGGAAAAAGCAAGAGAGTTCCAGAAAAACATCTATTTCTGCTTTATTGACTATGCCAAATTAAAATATACAGTAGGTTATAAATCTAATTCAGATGCCATTTTCTAATTTTCTTTTCTTTTTTTTGGGGGGGGGGGATACATAGTATGTAATGTATCATGGTCCCACTGATGGGATGGTGCTAGAATTGCAACATCGTCTGAAATTAGAGCTTCTCTCTTACTCATTTTTGTTCTAGTTTCTTTTTTATGTATCTATCATTTCTCATTACTTTCTGAAGTTTTTGGTTTTTTTGTCTTTCCATCATATGGACATCAAGTTCTGGGAAACATATTTGTTTTCCCTTTTGGTTTTATGACTCTACCTTTTGGTTTTCCAGACAACTTCAGATTTGCACTTTTATCACTCTTTTCACAGAATGTCGACATGGGTTTTGGTTTTCAATGGCTCTCTCTCCTCCATTGCTCAAGGATTATGTATCACTTTCAGGTCATTGTTCAGTGCTCCATGTTCCCAAATAAATCCAGCACCTGGTTAGTTGGGTCCTAGTGGACTCAATGTAGTGGAGAGTGACAATAACAAATGAATCAAGGCCAAAGCTTCCCTAGTGAAGGTCCCCAAATCTGCTCAGAAAAAAAAAAGAAATATTAACAAAGCCACTAGTTCTGTTTACTGAACACCCAAAGCAAAACATTAAAAAAAAAAAAACTATAGACAATACTCCAGTACTCTTTTCTAAGAGAAATCTGCTGTAATTGAATCACAGCTATAACCCTGAATAAGTGCAAATGTTATAAAGTCATAATTATATCCTGGATCTTAAAAAAAGAAAAGATAGAGAGGCAGAGAACTCCAGGATGTTTTGATCAGTTGTATAAAAAGAAATCTTCCAGCAGAACTCAATTTCCTATTTTGTTGTATTTTGATAGACTTCATTAGACATTTAAATTGCCTTTCTTTCTTATTCCTCATTCTCCCTCCCTTCTCACTCTCCCCCTCCTTTCTTCTCTCCCTCTCTCTAATTCCTTCTTTCTTCCTAACATTGGGCAAGTGTTGATAATTCTTCTGAATGCCTCACCAAACAGAATGTGGGCATCTTCATCTGTTCTCCTCTTGCAAACACCCTTAGCTAAATGTAGAGTTCTACAGCTATGTTTGTGATAAAACTTATATCTCTTAAACACGTAAGAAGAAAAACTTTTAAGACTTTATTCAAGTGTTTTAGTGATACTTTTAACGTAATTTCCAACAAACACCCTGACTTATATTTTTGCCTCTTCACTAACTCCCTACTTACTTTGCTAAGTTTCTTAACAGCAGACACTACCTCAGTCTCCGTATTTGTAAAGTATTTTTTTTTTTAATAGAACAGAAATTAAGTGAGAAGTAACTAATGAGAACACACTAGAGACATAATGGGTCTTCCCATGTGGCTCAGTCAGTAAAGAATCTGCCTGCAGTGCAGGAGACCTGGGTTCGATCCCTGGGTTGGGAAGATTCCCTGCAGAAGGAAATGGCAACCCACTCCAGTATCCTGCTCTGGAAAATCTCATGGACAGAGAAGCTTGGTGAGCTGTATTCCATGGGATCACAAAGAGTCGGGTACAACTGAGCAACTAACACTTAAACTTAGAGACATAAAGATTAAGATCCATGCTAAACAGTATTGTGCTCTTGGTCAAATCACGTCTTAGTCCCAGGCTGCTCAGTAACTTCCGGTTAGTTCTAATCCCTGTCCACAGTCTCCTATCTTTTTAGGCCCTTCTATTCTGTCCTCAATGATTTTGATTCCTATAGTTATTTATTTCCCTCTGTTTTCTTTCTCTCACTTAGGCCTCTCCTACAATCTTTGACTTCTTTACTCTTGAATATTTTATATGGTTATCTGAATGACTCTTAGATCACCTTCAGTTCAGTTCAGTTCAGTTCAGTTCAGTCGCTCAGTCATGTCCGACTCTTTGCGACCCCATGAATTGCAGCATGCCAGACCTCCCTGTCCATCACCAACTCCCGGAGCTCACTCAAACTAACATCCATCGAGTCGGTGATGCCATCCAGCCATCTCATCCTCTGTCGTCCCCTTCTCCTCCTGCCCTCAAACCCTCCCAGCATCAGAGTCTTTTCCAATGAGTCAACTCTTTGCATGAGGTAGCCAAAATACTGGAGTTTCAGCTTTAGCATCATTCCCTCCAAAGGATACCCAGAGCTGATCTTCAGAATGGACTGGTTGGATCTCCTTGCAGTGCAAGGGACTCTCAAGAGTCTCCAACACCACAGTTCAAACGCATCAATTCTTCGGCACTCAGCTTTCTTCACAGTCCAACTCTCACATCCATACATGACCACTGGAAAAACCATAGCCTTGACTAGACGGACCTTAGTCGGCAAAGTAATGTCTCTGCTTTTAAATATGCTGTCTAGGTTGGTCATAACTTTTCTTCCAAGGAGTAAGCATCTTTTAATTTCATGGCTGCAGTCACCATCTGCAGTGATTTTGGATCACCCTCAGTTTCTTTACATTCTTCTGATTTCTTCACTCAAAAAATTCAGACTTGCACTAGTGCTAGACTGTGCCTTCCGTGCTCCTATTCCTAGGCACTGAGCCCCTGTGCCGAAAACTACCAAACCAAGCAGATTGTGATTATCTGTAGTACACAGTTTTAAAATCTCACAAACAGCTCCTCTGCACCAATAGTTAATGTGCTTATTTGTCCTGGGTCATCTCCTCCTTCCCTTTCTGCCAATGAGTCATCTGGATTCCCCTCTCTCAAATTCACTGATCAACTTCTACCATCTTCTTTCTTTCTTAGCAGAAGGCCTTGTCTCCAATTGCACTGATATTATTGAAGCCTTCAGATATGACCTAGCTTTACATCCAGGCTCCAAACCCACAAATCTGTCTCTGTACAAACCCAGGCTCATTTTCTTTTCCCTCTCATATCTGAGAATTCATGGACTTCCCACCTCTTGTCCACCAATAAGCCTGTGCCATCCTGATTCCTCTTCAGTCTTGCTCTGTTAATTAAGGACCATCTTGCCCCTTACCTCAGTATTTTCAGTCTCTGCCTCTCAACTTGCTCTTACCTCCCAGCCTTGAAATATGCTCAGGTCTTCCCCATTATAAATAACAAATTTCCCTTTAATGGCAATATTTTCTGAGAACTATTTAATCTTACTCAGTACTTTCTCATTCAAACTTCTCCAAAGATTAGTTTATATTTCTTCCTCTGCTTTGCCATTCATGTGGTCATCCTCAATGTGTAGTAATAAGCATTTTTTCCTATCACAACCCTGGACTGTCTCTCACCAAGATACTAATGACTTCCTCTTCATAGTTATCTGTAGGTAAATAGTATTCATTATTGTCTTAGATTTTCCTATAGCAAACAAAATTAATAATTTTTCTGTCCATCATTCCAGAAGCATGTAGGAACACATAAAGCTTTCTACTTACCAAGTTTTGTTGGCACTTATCCTCCAGCCTAGATTTTCTAATACCTTGTAGCCAATCCTATTCCATCTCCTTATTGGATTTTTCCTTCTCTGATCACTTAAAACTTTCTAAATACTGTGTTGTTCGTCTGCTAGTTTTATTACATACTCTTTCACTGGGAAATCTCAGCCCATGCTTATTATGTTAACTACCAGCTACATAAAAATGATTTCAGAATTGATTTGTTATTATAGTGTTACAACAATAACACTCAGTCATGTCCAGCTCTTTGTGAACATTTGGACTGTAGCCCACCAGGCTCCTCTGTCCATGGGATTTCCCAGGCAAGAATACTAG
Organism: Oryx dammah; assembly: GCF_014754425.2. Classification (NCBI taxonomy): domain Eukaryota; kingdom Metazoa; phylum Chordata; class Mammalia; order Artiodactyla; family Bovidae; genus Oryx; species Oryx dammah. The sequence goes on from NW_024070186.1 coordinate 105,829,572, forward strand.
AGTGGGCTGCAATTTGATATTCCCAGTTAAAAATATTTTGTTAGTTTTGACTTTGTACATTCCAATGTCTGCCAGATACTGACATTTGAATGGCCTAAAGCCCTCTTTAAAATTAAAATCCCTCACCCAGCCTCACCCCTTCCTCTCTAAACCTGCTTCACTAGGAACTTTTACACACATTAGAGGCTTTGCCATCTATCTAATCACTCACACTATAAATATTTTTAATTGTTCCTTCACCCATCTCTTTTCCCCATTCAGTAAATATCCTGCTGATTTTACCCCCAGGTATTTTTCCGATATATCTAGTTCTCCACTGTGCACTATTACTATACTATCTTTAATATAGATTATTTTAGGAGCATCTCAGTTAGCTCCAGGCTAACTGTTTCAAATTCATTCTCCAAATATCTATTTCTGTTTATAATCCTTCTACATCTCTCCATGGCTCATACAAAAAGGGACCAAGATTCCAAGCATGACATAGAAGGTCCTGCACGTTCTGTCTTCTACCCCTCCCTCAACTCATCCACTGCCATTTCTAATCTTTATTTTATGCTTTAGCAATGTTAGTGGATTTCCCTAGAGAACTATCTGTTTTAAGCCTCTCTACCTTTGTTGTTGACTATATTACTGGTCTCAAATGCCCACTCATTTTTATCTGACCAACTTATCTTCATCAACTAAGAAACACCAGGATGATTCCTCTCCTCTATTCTCTATCATCCTGAATCCACATTAGAGTCTACTCACAAGCACTCAGTCACTATACTGTGCTATGGACTTATCTCCTCAGTGGATGGTGCCCTCTTTGACAGCAGGAGCCATCATTTTTGATTATCCAGCATGATGCATCAGAGATCCTCAATAAATCATTTTTAAGTGAATGAATGAGTAAACATATTCTGCCAAGAATAATGTTGATGTATACATCTAACCTAAGAACTCCTCTGTATTTAAACTATAAACACAACAATCATTGCATTTTTTGAGAGAACTATTATTATTTTTGACACTTCAGTCACTCAGTCATGTCCAACTCTTTGCAACCCCATGGACTGCAGCATGCCTGGCTTCCCTATCCATCACCAACTCCCAAAGCTTGCTCAAACTCATGTCCATTGAGTTAAGGATGTTATCCAACCATCTCATCCTCTGTCCTCCCCTTCTCCTCTTGTCTTCAATCTTTCCCAGCATCAGGGGCTTTTCCAGTGAGTCAGTTCTTTCCATTAGGTGGCCAAAGTATTGGTGCTTCAGCTTTAGCATCAGTCCTTCCAATGAATACTCAGGACTGATTTCCTTTAGGATTGACTGGTTGGATCTCCTTACAGACCAAGGGACTCTCAAGAGTCTTCTCCAACACCACAGATGAAAAACATCAATTCTTCGGTGCTCAGCTTTCTTTATAGTCCAACTCTCACATCCACACATGACTACTAGCTTTAACTAGATGGCCTTTGTCAGCAAGGTAATGTCTCTGCTTTTTAATATGCTAAGTTGGTCATAGCTATTCTTCCAAGGAGCAAATGTCTTTCAATATCATGGCTGCATTTACCATCTGCAGTGATTTTGGAGCCCAAGAAAATAAAGTCTGTGACCCTTTCCATTGTTTCCCCATCTATTTGCCATGAAGTGAAGGGACTGAATGCCCATCACTGATTTTTGTTTTTTGAATGTTGACTTTTAAGCCAGCTTTTTCACTCTTCTCTTTCACTTTCATCAAGAAGCTCTTTAGTTCTTTTTCATTTTCTGCCATAAGCATGGTGTCATCTCAGCAATCTTGATTCCAGCTGTGCTTCATCCAACCTGGCATTTCACATGATGTACTCTGTATATAAGTTAAATTAAAAAGGTAACTATATACAGCCTTGATGTACTCCTTTCCCAATTTGGAACCAGTCCATTGTTCCATGTCTGGTTCTAACTGTTGCTTCATGACCTGCATACAGATTTCTCAGGAGACAGGTCAGGTGGTTTGGTATTCCCATCCCTTTAAGAATTTTCCAGTTTGTTGTGATCCACACAGTCAAAGGCTTTGGCATAGTCAATGAAGCAGAAGTAGACATTTTTCTGTAACTCTCTTGCCTTTTCTATATCCAATGGTTGTTGGCAGCCTGATATCTGGTTCGTCTATCTTTTTGAAAGCCAGTTTGTACATCTGGAAGATCTCGGTTCATGTACTGTTGATGTTTTGCTTGGAGAATTTTGAGCAGTACTTTGCTAGCATGTGAGATGAGTGCAACTGTGCGATAGTTTGAACATTGTTTGGCATTGTCTTTCTTTGGGATCGGAATGAAAACACATTTTTTAGTCCTGCAGCCACTGCTGAGTTTTCCAAATATGCTGGCAAATTGACTGCAGCACTGTAATAGCATCATCATTTAGGATTTGAAATAACTCAGCTGGAATTCCATCACCTCCATTAGCTTTGTTCTTAGTGATGCTTCCTAAATCCCACTTGACCTCAGACTTCAGGATGTCTGGTTCTAGGTGAGTGATCACACCATCATAGTCATCTCGGTCATGAAGATCTTTTTTGTATAGTTCTTCTGTGTATTCTTGCCACCTCTTCTTAATATCTTCTGCTTCTGTTAGGTCATACCATTTCTGTCCTTTATTGAGCCCATCTTTGAATGAAATATTCCCTTGGTATCTCTAATTTTCTTGAAGAGATCTCTGGTCTTTCCCATTGCATTGTTTTCCTCTATTTATCTGCATTGATTACTTAAGAAGGTTTTCTTATTTCCCCTTGCTGTTCTTTGGAACTCTACGTTCAAATGGGTATATCTTTCCTTATCTCCTTTGCCTTTAGCTTCTCTTCTTTTCTCAGCTATTTGTACACAGCTGCTGCTGGTAAATTGCTTCAGCCATGTCTGACTCTGTGAGACCCCATAGACGGCAGCCCACCCGGCTCCTCCATCCCTAGGATTCTCCGGACAAGAATACCGGAGTGGGTTGCCATTTCCTTCTCCAGTGCATGAAAGTGAAAAATGAAAGTGAAGTCTCTCAGTCGTGTCCTACTCTTAGCAACCCCATGGACTGCAGCCCACTAGGCTTCTCCGTCCATGGGATTTCCCAAGCAAGAGTACTGGAGTGGGGTGCCATTGCTTTCTCCATTGTACACAGCTATTATTTTTAAAAATTAATTCTTATTGGAGTATAGATGTTTTACAATATTGTGTTAGTCTCTACTGTACAAGAAAGTGAGTCAGCTGTATGTGTGTTTGTGTATGTGTGTGTATCCCCTTTTTTAGGATTTTCTTTCTATTTAGGTCACCACAGGCCACTGAGTAGTGTTCCCTGAACTATACAGTGGGTCCTCATTTGTTATCTATTGTATATATAGTATCAAGAGTGTATATATGTCATCCTAATCTCCCAGTTCATCCCACCCCCTCCTTCCCCACTTAATGTCCATATGATTTTTCCCTACGTTTGTGTCTTTATTTCTGTTTTGTGCTGTTGTTCAGTGACTAAGTCATATCTAACTCTTTGTGACCCCATGGACTGCAACATACCAAGTTTCCTTCCCTGTCCTTCCATGTCCTAGCTGTTGTAAATAGGGCTGCAATGAACACTGAGGTGCATGCGTCTGTGTCTTCTTGAATTATTATTTTCTCTGGGTTTATGCCCAGTAGTAGGGTTGCTGGGTCATATGATACTTCTATTTTTAGTTTTTTAAGACGAATCTCCATATTGTTCTCCATAGTGGCTGTATCAATTTACGTTCCCACCAAGAGTGAAAGCATGTTTCCTCTTCTCTACATCCTCTCCAGCATTTATTGTTTGTAGATTTTTTTTACTGATGGTGATTCTGATGGGTGTGAGGTGATACCTCACTGTAGTTTTGATTTACATTTCTCTAATAGAGTTATTATAATTTGACTTTATCTTATTAGTGATCATGAAGTTAATTTTAATAAATTGATGTTGAACCTTTATGCTTTTCCTTCAAGAAAGCTTCTTGCTTTAATGTCTGGAAATATAAAATGACATTATGAAATAGTTATAAACTACAAAATATTTATAATGATCAAAATTAGTATTGATAAAAGTATGTTTCAAGTGAAATAATACATGAAAAAATAGATAATCAAAATTTTTCTTATCAGCCTATTTTAGAGTCTTTCTATACCTAGCTTCTTATCCAAGATTAAATTTCTGATTTTTATTTCACATTTCCTTAAGTTTTCCTTCCTTATGGCTTGATGGCATATAGGCATACCTCATTTTATTGCACTTTGATTTATTGTACTTTGAAGTTGATGTGTTTTTTACAATAAGATTTGTGGCAACATTGTATTGAGTAAGTCTATTGGCACTATTTTTCTAGCAGCAGTTGCTCATTTCATCTCTCTGTCACATTTTGGTAATTCTCACAATATTTCAAACTTTTTCATCATTATATCTTTTGATCAATAATCTTCAAAGTTACTACTGTAATTGTTTAGGACTTTCCTGATAGCTCAGTTGGTAAAGAATCCACAGGCAATGCAGGAGACCTGAGTTTTATCCCTGGGTTGGGAAGATCCCCTGGAGAAGGGAAAGGCTACCCACTTCAGTATTCTGGCTGGAGAATTCCATGGACAGTCCATGGGGTTGCAAAAAGTCAGACATGACTGAGCAACTTTCACTTTCACTGTAATTGTTTGGGGAGATCACAGACTGTGCCCACATAAGGTGAACAAATTTAACTGATAAATGTTATATGTTTCCTGGGTTTCTCTGGTGGCTCATATGATAAAGAATCTGCCTGAAATGCGAGAGACCCAGATTCAGTTCCTGGGTTGGGAAAATTCCTTGGAGAAGGGACTGGCTATCTGCTCCAGTATTCTTGCCTAGAGAATCCCATGGACAGATTGTGGGGCTATAGTCCATGGAGTCACAAAGTCGGACAAGACTGAGCCACTGACATTGCTACTATATGTGCTCTGACTGCTCCAGTGACCAGCTGTTCCCCATCTCTCACCCTTTACCTGGTCTCCCTATTTCCTAAGACACAACACTAACATTAGGCCAGTTAATAACCCCGCAATGACTTCTAAGTGTTCAAGTGAAAGGAAGAGCTGTACATCTCTCACTGTCAATCAAAAGCCAGAAGTGATAAGGTTAGCGAGGAAGGCATGTTTAAAGCTGAGATAAGCCCAAATCCAACCTCTTGCACCAAACAGTTAGCCAAGTTGTGAATGCACAAGAAAATTAAAGTGAAGGAAATTAAAGGTGCTACTCCATTGAACACATCAATGATAACAGAGTGAAACAACCTTACTGCTTACGGGGAGAAAATTGTAGTTGTCTGGATAGGAAATCAAACCAGCCATTACATTCCCTTAATCCAAAGCAAGGCCCCACTCTTTTCAATTCTAGGGAGGCTCAGAGAGGTGAGGAAGCTGCAGAAGAGAAGTTTGAAGCCAGCAGAGGTTTAAAGAAATACACCATCTCCATAACATCAAAACCTGGGTTCAGTCCCTGGGTTGGGAAAATCCCCTGGAGTAGGGCATGGCAACCCCACTCCAGCATTCTTGCCTGAAGAATCCCCATGGACAGAGGAGCCTGGCAGGCTACAGCCCATGAGGTCACAAAGAGTCAGACATGACTGAGTGACTAAAGCACAGCACACCACATAACATCAAAGTGTAAGATAAAGCAGTAAATGGTGATGTAGAAGCTGCAGCAGGTTATTAGGAGATTTAGCTAAAATAATTCATGAAGGTGACTACACATACACAAGCTATCAATGTAGATGAAACAGTCTATTGGAAGAAGATACCATCTAGAACTTTAATAGTTAGAGAGGAGAAGTCAAAGCCTGGCTTCAAATCCTTAAAGACAGGCTGGCTGTTTTATTAGGGACTAATGCAACTGGTGAATTTAAGTTGAAGCCAAAGCTCATTTACCACTCTGAAAATCCTAGGGCCCTTAAGAGGCAGAGCACTCAAAACCTGGATGACAATACAGGTTTACAACATGGTTTACTGAATATTTTAAGCCCAAAATTGAGTCTTACTGCTCAGAAAAACAAAACAAAACAAAACATTTCTTTCAACATATACTTGTTGGCAATGCACCCGGTCACCCAAGAGCTCTGATGAAGATGTGCAGTTATATGAATGTTGTTTTCATACCTGCTAACACAACATCCATTCTGCACCTCATGGATCACAGAGACATTTTGACTTTAAAGTTTTATTATTTAAGGCATTCATGTCATAGAACTATAGCTTCCATAGACAGTGATTCCTCTGATATATCTGGGCAAAGTAAATTGAAATCTTTTTTGGAAGAATTCACCATTTTAAATGTCATTAAGAATATTTGTGATTCATGGAAAGAGGTGAAAATATCAGTATTATCAGGAGTTTGGAAGAAGTTGATTCCAATCATCATGAATGTGTTTTTGATGGGTTTAAGAGTTCCATGGACTGCAAGAAGATCAAACCAGTCAATCCTCTTTTAAAGGAAATTAACCCTGGGAGAAATATGAATAACCTCAGAAATGCAGTTGACACCACTCTTATGGCAGAAAGGAAAGAAGAACCAAAGAGCCTCTTGGTGAAAGTGAAAGAGGAGAGTGAAAAAGCTGGCTTAAACCCAACATTCAGAAAACTAAGGTCATGGCATCTGTTCCCATCACTTCATGGCAAATAGATGGGGAAACAATGGAAAGAGTGACAGACTTTATTTTCTTGGGCTCCAAAATCACTGCAGATGGTGATTACAGCCATGAAATTAAAAGACACTTGCTCCTTGGAAGAAAAGTTATGACCAACCTAAACAGCATATTAAAAAGCAGAGACATTACTTTGCCAACAAAGGTCCGTCTAGTCAAGGCTATGGTTTCTCCAGTAATCATGTATGGATGCGAGAGTTGGACTATAAAGACAGCTGAGCATCCAAGAATTGATGCTTTTGAACTGTGATGCTGGATAAGACTCTTGAGAGTCCCTTGGACTGCAAGGAGATCCCACCAGTCCATCCTAAAGGAAATCAGTCCTGAATATTCATTGGAAGGACTGATGTTGAAGCTGAAACGCCAATACTTTGGCCACTTGATGTGAAGAACTAACTCATTGGAAAAGACCCTGATGCTGGGAAAGATTGAAGGCAGAAGGAGAAGGGGATGAGAGAGGATGAGATGGCTGGATGGCATCATTGACTCGATGGACATGAGTTTGAGTAAACTCAGGGAGTTGGTGATGGACAGGGAAGTCTGGTGTGCTGCAGTCCATGGGGTCACAAAGAGTCAGACATGACTGAGCAACTGAACTGAACCCTGAACATTCATTGGAAGGACTGATGCTGAAGCTCCAGTACTTTGGCCACCTGATGTGAAGAGCTGACTCACTGGAAAAAGACCCTGATGCTGGGAAAGGCTGAAGGCAAAAGGAGAAGGGACAACAAAGGATGAGATGGTTAGAGCATCACAGACTCAATGGACATGAGTCTGAGCAAACTCTGGGAGACAGTGGAGGACAGAGGAGCCTGGCATGCTGCAGTCCATCGGGTTACAAAGGGTCAGACATGACTTAGTGACTGAACAACAAGCAGACTTCAATGGAAGTGGTAACTACTGATGTGGTTAAAAAAAAAAAGAGTAGCAAAATAGAATTAGAAATAGAGCCTGACTTAATTGCTGAAATCATGATAAAACTTCAATGAATAAGGAGTTGCTTCTTCTCAATGAGCAGAGAAAATGATTTCTTGAGATAGAATCTACTTTTGGTGAAGAAACTGTGAGGAATGTTGAAATGACAAAAAAGGATTAGAATATGACCTTAACTTAGTTGCTAAAGCAGCTGCAGGGTTTGAGAGGATTGACTCCAGTTTTGGAAGAAGATCTAATGTAGCTAAAATGCTATCAAACAGCATTGGCTGCTACAGAGAAATCATTTGTGAGAAGAAGAGTCATTTGATACAGCAAACTTCATTATTTCTTTTAAGAGCTGGCCACAGACATCCTAAACTTCAGCAACTACCACCCTGATCCATCAGCTGCCATCAACATGGAGGCAAGACCCTCCTTCGGCAAAAAGATCACGACTCTTTGAAGGCTCAGATGATAGCATTTTTAGCAATAAAGTATTTTTAACTAAGATAGGTACATTTTTTAAAGCATAATTCTATTGCACATTTGACAGACTATAGAATAGTAAAAATATAACTTTTGTATGCACTGAGAAAGGAAAAAATTCATAACTCATTTTATTGTAATATTCGCTTTATTGCTGCAAACCCATGTCTTCGAGGTTTATCAGTATACTGCTATAGAAAGATTAAGGAATAGCAAACAATCAGAGACATTGAGGACAATCTATGGATATTCACTCCAAGATTATATATGTACAATATATATTAGATGTACAAAAGGGGAATATCCTGCTGCTGACATAATATGGATAAAAACTTATATCAAAAGCTTATATCAACAGCAAAATATTGGGTATCTCTTATCCTATAAAACAAAGGCTTTACTAGCCAAGAAATGGCCTTTATGAAGCAAATAATGATTGGTAGGAGCAGGTTCTGAATTGAAAGACAAATTTTGAGTGCTGTAAAGAAACGCCGGATCATTGAAACTCTGCTATTTGAACTTAGCAGCTAAAGTCACCCAAACTTTCGGTTCCAGTTCCACACATCATAAGACTGTCTCTAGCAGCACCAGCAATACACCACCATTCAGTAACCACAGATTCATATTATTTTAAACTATTAAAATACTGTGTTATCTAAAGAAATAGACATTGCCTTTTGCATTAACATATCTCAAAAAAATCTTAGATTCCTTTAAAATTTTTTTTTGCTTTGAAATGGGAAACCAGCCATAATTTCATTAGTATATGCCAAATATAATCAAATAACAAAAAAGTAAAAGTGAATTAAAGTTTCTCAAAGCTACAGTCATTAAGCTTAACTGTCATTATTTGTCAGAATGCAATCAGTTTCTGTGCCATTTTATAATAGCACTTTCTGTAACTAACAGAGTTTAAGAAATAAGTTTAAGATCAAGAGCATTCTAAGACTTAAGCATTATTTTTGTCATTCTAACCAAGTAACATTTAAAACATCCTAGATCCTTATTTCAGGAGTGGAGATCTTTAAGAGATCAGGGCATTTTAGTACCTTGAACTTTCTGTGGCATTTAGAATCTCTTTCAGAAGGAAGTATGGTGATGACTTTTATGTCCTAATGTTTCCAGAGACTTCCATGACATCATATGGTAAGGACTCAACAAATCCTTCCAGGAACTGGCCTTTAGGCAGCTTGCATCTGCTTTGTAACATTTTAAAATGTGAAACTTTAGTTATTAAATATATCTCATATTTATCACCCCCTAATTTGCTTTCTATATTTGTCTTTCCAAGTAAATTCCAATACTTTCAGGGTGCATATTTTCCTTTTCTGCTGAAAGTGACTTTTTTCTGCTAGTTAGTGAGGGTTTGGCTTTTATTATGAAAGAACTAGGCAGGCAGAGTTACTATGAGGGGTCCTAAAGGTACAAATAACTCATATTAATGGACAGTTTCCTGTTTATTTCTAAAAGAATGTAAGCAACTACATTCTTTACTGATTAGATTAATTTAACATTGTATTCTAAAAGTATGCTTTCGATATTGACTGTCTTAAAATTTGCAATTTTCTTCTCCATTTTTGCCAGTTAAGCTAAAAAACAACCTTGCCTTTGATTAATTTTATTACATATATTTAGAATGAAATATAGAAGGAATTAAAAGGATGATGATTTTTTAAAAGCAAACAGAAATATAAGAGCCATATTCTCATGTTAATTACTCTACTTTGGAGCAAATTATAATAAACTGATTTTATAAACACATGCACACAAAGAGCCATACTAATAATATTTTATTTTATTTATTTTTTTTTTTCTTAACTTGACTTTTATTTATTTTTTTTTAATTTATTTATTTATTTTTAATTTTTACTTTACAATTCTGTATTGGTTTTGGCATAGATTGACATGAATCCACCACAGGTGTACATGCGTTCCCAAACATGAACCCCCCTCCCACCCCCCTCCCCAGAACATCTCTCTGGATCATAAATTGAAGCAAATTACAATAATTGAATTTAGTCGGTTTTAATATGACAAATTTTAGATCCAAAGTCTCTTTATTAGAAATATTTTGTAGGAACAAAACCTCTCTGGGGGAAAAAAAAAATGTGATGGCTTTAAATTGAGCAGAGGAAAATAAATGTTTCTCAGCAAACATTCCTGACCTTATAAAGCTTTGGGAAGTATGTGGAGGTAAGCTCTTTCCTGAAGTGTCATCGTCTCTAAGGATAGAAAAGGGCCCCAGTTGCCAAGTGACATTCTAATTGTCATACTGGGGCCGGCTGTCTGGAAAAAAAGTCACACTCCATTTAGTAATTCCAATGTTTCTTCCTCTTCCTGTAAATGAAGGGTGCAGGAGTGGGGAACACATTCATTCACAAAAAAGAAATAGAAATACATATCCCTGTCGGAAGGAGCCATTTTTAGAGCTGTCTAAAAATAAGTATTTGGGCAGGTCAGTTGGTATTTTGCAATATTATTGCAATGACATTAGATTTGTTTACTGGCTTTGGACCTGTTTCATTTCTGAAGCAGGAGTGATCTTGAAGAACTAAGAAAATGGCTTTGCCAAAGAGATTTATGATTACATGGCTAATTTATTTGTATCCAGTCCAAACCAGCTCCCTAAGTAGAACTTATAGATATCTATGAAATTTAAAAAGTAATAGTCTAGTTAAGATTCCTTACCAATGACATTATTCTCATAATATAGTCTTACAACTTATAATCTTTTTAATTTACAGTATAATTCTATGACTTATTAAACAGGTCATAAAAATGAACGGACAAGGGAAAACTGAGACATTGCGGGAGAAATCCAGGTCAAAGCACTCATCAGGCACAGTCGATTAGAGAACTCATCATTTTTGGACTCTGTTAAGTGGAGGCATGGACCGGTTTTCATCAGAGCTAATAGGGACCATTTGGGAATAGGCACAGGGTTGTGTGTTAAGAGACACAGATTACAGACAGGAGTCTTGGTTTCCAGGCTTCACCACATCCCTACCCCACATCACACACTATGTGATCTTAGAACAAGATTGTTAACCTCTTTAAAAGCTCAGATTCAAAATCCAGAGTGAGGACTAAATAATTTCTAAAGCTTTCTCTAGCTCTGAGTTCTGTGATTCCATGTTGTATTATATTTAGGTCTTTCTCAGTTGTGTTTTCCAGTTCCTTCAAGTCAGTATTTCACCTGAAAATTAACCATAATTTTGTTCTCTAAAATTCATCATTAGACTTTCTGACTTGCATATCATTTTATCCATGAGAACAACAGGATGCATCCTGCCCTGTCCTTCATAGAAAAACTGCATCCTAGCTTGAGAATAAAAATGGAAAAGAGTGAGGTCACACACTTCCTAGGATGATGGCCGCTGTCCTCAAAGAAGGTGGCTTTCTGTCAAGAGGATGAATCAGGTTATCCTAACTCTTTACCACTTCTTCCCTTTAGCCTCTCCAAGACCATCAAGCTATATGTATGTAGCTATATATGACTCTTTACTGAAGTGTTACTTCTGTTAAAGATGATAATGAAACAAAAGAGAAAAACTGAAGCTTTGTGGTAGGGTTTCCCAGGTGTCTCAAATGGTAAAGAATCCATTTGCTATGGAGGAGCCTCAGGAGATGCGGGTTTGATCCCTGGATTGGAAGATCCCTTAGAGGAGGAAATGGCAACCCACTCCAGTATTCTTGCCTGGGAAATTCCATTGACAGAATGGCTGGGGGCTACAGTCCATGGGGTCGGAAAAGAGTTGGACACAACTTAGCAAGTAAACAACAGCAACAAAGCTTTGTGGTAAATAGTATATTCTCCACTTCCAGGGTAAAAGCACAAGAGCTGAGTTCTTCATAAGGGAGTCCATTCATGGAAAACTCCCCATACTTTCTAGCTTACCTCCACCAACCCTCATATTAAAATTAACAGCAATCTAAGTGCTTCTTTTTGCAAAACTTCTCTTGGCTAATCTTCACCCATTTTTTTTCCCCATAAAACTTTAGTATAACACATTTCTGGGTATATTCTTCCACATATTCCTGGGTATATTCTTCCACAGGTATATTAATTCACAGTGTATTTTCCCATATTTATGCTATATAATTTGAATTCTTGCAGGGAAAGGATTTTTACCATGTAATAAAGAGACAGGGATCAACTGACCACCCAAACCTTTCCTTAGGATGGAGGAGAAAAACAAATGACCCCATTTTCAAGTCCTTATCTTAGACCTAAATCATAAAAGTAAAGTGAAGACCATGTTCATATCAAGAGACGTTACTCTGCCTTCCCCAATATCCTGTTCACTTGGAGTTGTCTAGTCTACATGACTGAGAAGGCAACGGCACCCCACTCCAGTACTCTTTCCTGGAAAATCCCATGGATGGAAGAGCCTGGTGGGCTGCAGTCCATGAGGTCGCTGAGGGTCGGACACGACTGAGCGACTTCACTTTCACTTTTCACTTTCATGCACTGGAGAAGGAAATGGCAACCCACTCCAGTGTTCTTGCCTGGAGAATCCCAGGGATGGGAGAACCTGGTAGACTGCCGTTTTTGGGGTCACACAGAATCGGACACGACTGAAGTGACTTAGCAGCAACAGCAGTCTACATGAAGGAAGAAAAGTACAACAAATCAGATATAAGTAAAATCCAGCTTTAATAGTAAAATGCAAGGGCCAAAAGTCAAGTCTTGATTTCAGTATAAACCACTAAGGGTTACTTTGCTGGAATGTCTAAGGGATTTCCTTTTGCTTCTGTTACATCCATACTGTTTCTGTCCTTTATTATGCCCATCTTTGCATGAAACGTTCCCTTGGTATCTCTAATTTTCTTGAAGAGATCTCTAATCTCTCCCATTCTATTATTTCCCTGTATTTCTTGCATTGATCACTTAGGAAGGCTTTCTTATCTCTCCTTGCTATTCTTTGGAACTCTGCATTCATATGATATAGCTTTCCTTTTCTCCTTTGCCTTTTGCTTCTCTTCTTTTCTCAGCTATTTGTAAGGCCTCCCCAGACGACCATTCTGCCTCTTTGCAATTCCTCTTTTTGGGGATGGTTTTGATCACTGCCTCTTGTACAATGTCACAGACCTCTGTCCATAGTTCTTCAGGCACTCTGTCTATCAAGGAAATCAGTCCTGAATATTCATTGAAAGGACTAAAGCTGAAGCTGAAGCTCCAATACTTTGGCCACCTGATGCATAGAACTTACTCCTTAGAAAATATACTGATCCTGGGAAAGATTGAAGGCAGGAGGAGAAGGGGATGTCAGAGGATGAGATGGTTGGATGGTATTACTGACTCGATGGACCTGAGTTTGAGCAAGCTTGGGAATTGGTGATGGACAGGGAAGCCTGGCGTGCTGCAGTCCTTGGGGTCACAAAGAGTCAGACACGACTGAGCAACTTAACTGACTGACTGACTAAGGGATTTTCAGGAGTCTGATAGTGAGGGAGAAGAGTTGAGCACTGATTTCTGTTTTATGAATAGGTTTCTTGGGAATAGAATCTGTCCTATTTTCATGGACTATCTCCTGTCAGTTCATTAAAGTATCCCCTAGTTACACTCTGGTCCCAGTACTAGGTAGAATCACCAACTTGGTAATTCTGACATCCAGGAAGCCAAAAGATTGCTTTACCACATACAGATATGTGTATTTATAAGGTCTGCTAAATGTTGTTTGATTGTGAGAGTGGAATTCTTATCCCACACAGATTGATTTTATGGTAATTGAGAAATATACAGGAGGTTCAGATATAAATGAAAATATCTTACTAACTTATATCTGATAGAGCTGGATTAGAAAATCCCTTTTGCTTCCAAAACCAAAATGGGTGGCTTCACATATTTAGGCATGGAGACTTACATTTGGAAAGAGTTGGGTCTGTAAAGCACCATATGCTCTATTAGCTGCTTCACATTTTGCCGCACACAGTAAGCTCCAGAGGAAAGGTCACACATGGCTTAGGTCACACATGTAACCTTGAGAAGATTGACACTGAGCATTAGACAAAAGAAATGTACATCAAAGCAAGTCAGACTCCCACCATCATGACCATCGTATAAATCACTCCCCCTCCAAGGAAAGCAACAAGGTAAAGGTCAGAGAAAGGTAAGTGGTCTCACTGTAAGATTTTCGAGAGCGTGGAAGTTCCTTATTTGTGAAGGGAGCAGAACATGGGAAAAGGGGCTAGACGGTTTGCCTTGGTATGGGAATGAGGATGATAACTTCTAACAGATTAATCTGAATTTACCCTGTGAATTGAATGTTAACTTTTTCAAATTAATGATTATAAAGCTGGACCCTATCTTATCATTTTAATAGTACTGCTCATTGTTTCTTTCTTCAGAATATGCAGTAGATTCCTTCCTTTAGGAGTACAGCGGTGCCCTTAAAGAAAGCGTGAAATATTTGAGGAAATAGACAAGTGAGTAAACGGCTTCAATATATTTTGGAGAGTGTTAGAAGAGAGGAATGGGAAGAGAGTCACAGAGGTGTTGCTACTGAAATAGAAACTTGAAAGATGAATAGGAGTTACATTGTCAGGCCAAGAGAGCAGAAGACACTTGGGCAGAATGCCCAAAGGTGTCAGAAAGCTACCCTACTTCAGGGACTCTTGGTAATGAGTGTGGTTTGCCTGTAATTTAAGGGATACAGGAAAAAGTGTATTTCTCCCTCTGCTTGAATTACCATATTGCCACTTCCTTGTTAAGACATCATTTCATACTTTCGTGTAAATAACTGATACCCTCTTTCCCCTTCAAGATGAAAACAATAACAAAAATAAAGCAATATTATTCTTTAATGCCTTTTTCCACTTTCACAAAAAGAAAAGTACAATCTGTTAAGGTCATGCTTCATTTCTTGGTAGTCTTTTCCTTCATATCTGTCTTTGGGGAAAAAAGTTTTCTTATATGTATACTTTGTTTTGAGAGTAAGCCCAACTATTCCCGTATGTGTGTGTGTGTTTTAATTATTCACTGCTCTGTGATACGCACAGAAGTTATTTCTTAGGATTCTTGTTTGCCCAACTACACCTTAAATTCCACAAATTCGTAAGAAAAATTGTCTTATTAAGAAAAGCAGAGGTCATGAGTGTATTATGCCTGAGAATTTATAATATAGAGAGAAAACGGTACAATTTGAGCATGGAGATTTAGGCAAGTGTCAGCTGTTTAAAAGCCTTGAGCTTTTCATAAAGAAGTCATTTGAAGGAAGCAGCATGATGATATTTGTATCTTAGAAAAAGTTTGTGGGGAATGGACTTTAGGTGAAAAGACTGATAATGTGAAGGGAGACTAATTATAAAACTGCTGCCTTGTGGCTCAGCTGGTAAAGAATCCGCATGCAATGTGGGAGACCTGGGTCAGATCCCTGGGTTGGGAAGATCCCCTGGAGAAGGGAAAGACTTCCCACTCCAGTATTCTTGCCTGGAGAATCCCATGGACAGAGGAGCCTGGTGGGCTGAGTCCAAGGGGTAGCAAAGAGTTAGACAAGACAGAGCGACTGAGCATTCATGCATGAGTAGAGAAAAATACTGAATTTAATTCTGGATATTTTTAGCTTGAGTCCCTTATGGGACAATCAGATCACTATTCTTTTGGAATATTTCAAAGCCAGTAAAAGGTGCTATAGGAGCAGATTCAATTTTTCAAACACTGACAGTTACTTTAGAAGTGGAACTGTTATTTAAGTGTATTTGGTGTGAAATTTTCTTTTGTTTTTGTTTTCTTTTCTTTTATAAAAATCAGTTACATATGTGGTTTTTATAACCTTACTATAATGCAACTTACTTTTGAGCCCAAGTTGTAGCATAAACTAAAGACTCATGAAAGATGGGTATGCTTAGGCAATCAAAAATGAGATTAAATGCCTAGAGTCAAAAATAAAGGAAAAAAATTAGCCGAATAAAGACTATTTCAGTCAAACCTCCTCCACTTCCCTTTATCTGCTTACTCAGTGCCATGCCGTATTTTTATCTGTCAAGTCTCAGGTAATATTTCCAATGAAACATTGTTTCTTGACACTTCATCATGTCTTCCACAATGAGATAAAATTCCTTTAGTAAAGCTCCATCTCCTTTTTGCAGATTCTAAAATAAGAAGACTTTAAATAATAGAAGAGAAATGCATTCTTAAATATATAAATTCAGAAAGTGGTCAGTCTCTTAGGAGTTATGAATAGCCTACTTTCATGGACTATCATCAAGAATTATCTGAAAATTACTCTGAATATTAAATTGTAATTATCTATATGAATAATGATGAGATCTTAAAATACTATATTTTTCTTCAGGGGATTAAAAATAAGCAAATGGATGTACATTACAAATCTCTTCATTCACATAGTCAAGGTCATCAACCACTGTAGAGAAGCTATTCACACCCAGTCAATACTGCATTTCCAAAAGGAATAAAATTGTTGTCTTACAGCTTTTTCAGACTGGGTTATGGGTGATATTCTCAGGAGATCTCTGCTTGGCAGAAGGTTGTATTGAAGTTTATCAAAATGCCCAATAGTCTAAAACATGGAAAATAAATAGAGGGTGGCTATATAGTGTAGAATTATAGGAAAGTTTTAAATTCCTAAATAATAACTTTTAAGACTATAGAAACTTTTTACCCTGAAAAAACAGATAAATTTACTATGTTATTCCCCAAGTCTACATTGCAGTCTTCTACAGATCCAATTTCTATAAATATGTAGTATATTGGAAATGGCCAAATAACAGTCTTAATTTATAAATTCAATGTTAAATAAATATTTGGATTTCATATAACAATCATATGTAAAGGAGTAAGTTTTAGATTAAAGTCTATACCATTTCATAAGGCATATGAAGTGATATGTTCATTTAATGAGTTTTTAATAAAATTAGAAATACATTTACGTAATAAAAAAGGCAGTGAAATAAGAATTAAGTCTTCCTCCCTCCCCATCCACCCGTACCCATGTTCTGCAGCCTCCCCAGCCTTCCTCTCTACCAGTCTACCCTGGAGGACCTACTGTCATCAATTTTGAGTTTTTTCATATACTCTACTGGAAAAATCATCCAGATATACAAGTATATATCTTATCTATCTATAGATCATTCAGAGATAGATCTACCTTTTTAACACAAATATAGGCACACCAACACTCATTATGAAGTTTAATTTTATTTTTAATTAATATATTTCATATTAATGAATAAAGAACTACATTTTTTTCATAATGAAAGCATGATGTTCCATTGTATAAATGAGCAATGATATTAGAAATAGCCTTTTCCTAATGATTGGGCTTCCCTTGTGACTCAGCTAGTAAAGAATCCGCCTGCTATGCGGGAAACCTGGGTTCGATCCCTGGGTTGGGAAGTTCCCCTGGAGAAGGGAAAGGCTACCCACTCCAGTATTCTGGGCTGGGGAATTGCATGGAATGTATAGTCCATGGGGTCGCATAGAGTTGGACATGACTGAGCAACTATCACTTTCCTAATGATTATATAGGTTTGGCTAGAAACTAAACTAGCCTTTGAAAGCTCAAGAGTAGAATACCCACTTGCTGTTCAGGTCAGTAGCAATTCTACTTCACTCTCTGAATAATTTTATAGGTAAAGGAAGAGTCCCCTCAAAATATAGGAGTCCAAAGTATTTTCCTCCAAAATATAGGAGTCTCGGATACTCTGCTCTGCTTTGGGGAGTTTTAATCTTACAAATGCTGACTTTCAAAAAAGTTAGATCCCTGGCATGGTAAATTTTTAAAGTCTTTGTAATTACAGTTAGATATTTCCTCTCTCTTTGTACTTAATCTGAACCTTCGAAATGTTTTATATTGAACATAATATTCATTGGACAACTTGTTTTTATAAACAATGATAAAATAAAGAACTTCAAGAAGATTGCAAGGTCAGGGGAAATTCTTGATCAGAGGAAGTTCATGCATCTGACTGCTCACAAGAGTCACAGATGCCGTTGGTCAGCTTCTGCCTGTTGCTTAATAGACTGGGATTCTTGAGTCAGGAACTGAATTCCTGAGATAAATAATCTGTGGGAATTTCTGTGTCTTTCAGCAGAAATGACTTACCATAACAGAACTTAAGGAGAGAACTGGTCTCAAAAGTTGACTCAGTTCCTAAGCTTCTATGTCATGAATCCACAAAATCAGCACCTACTATCAGAGCTCACAGACCAGTAAAAATATCACAGACCTGCTCTTCCCCAGACACTTCTCAGAAGCCCAACAGTCTGCTTTGTAAAGATCCTGGCTCCTCTAATTTAATAGAACTGGGAATCTTGTGGGACAGTGTGTTTCTCTGACAATATTTTTCTGCATAAATTTTCCTTTTTATTCTCAGATAATTGATCATTCAATAGCATTTTATTGAAAATAATACTGAAACTTGATGGTACAGGCTTCTATTTTGAAGGATTACAGATGGAGAAAAAGAACTTGGTGTGTGTGCAAGCTTTCCTTTATTTGGGGAGGAAAGAATATTCCTAACCACACAACCAATTCAGTACAGCTAATACTTGAAGTATGTCCCCTTCCCCAAAAATTTGGCTTTCCATATGTTTCATGTTGAGCCAGACTATTAGAATTCAGCCTGGGTTTCCTCACCTAGGATTCAGTTGTTCATTAATTCTTCTAGATACCAGTGGTTTTCTATCTGGCAGTGAAGTCTACTGAATTCAAAGCTGAAGGATGTGCACCTTTCCCAGCTCTGTGTCCTGTCTCCACACTTCCTGTCCACTGTTCTCCTATGTAGAGAAAGTTCTCCAAATGTCCAGTATTTGTCTAGAATTCTGCTACATTACTGAACCCACTAGGCTAAGCCACCTGATATTAATGAACACATATACTCATGGGAGCTTGCTATGCCCATCAGGCACTATGAATTGGGCAGCCTATGCATGGAACAGTTTGCTGAGACAGTTATCTGTGGCTAAATGAATTTGCCCAGTTCCTTCCATGGCTTAATCTTTGATGAGATATTGATTACCCTTTCCTTAACACCTTGCATTATCCCAGTTGTAGAATTAAAGTTCTGAATTTACCTGAGTTACCAAATTCACATTTGAGGAAATTCTATGTAATAACTAGATCTTCCTTTTCTGACCATCAGTCATATCCAGAGCTGGCAGTATTCCAGTTGATAAAACCATGTTCTCAAGAAAGCTATTCTTGATCCCGTAAGAGGACTGACTGCCTTCACTGTTTCTGCGAAATACCTTCTATTTATGCCAGTTGGCCCTTATCACATTGTATTGTAACTGACTGTCAAAACTGTACTCTACTTACCATTAGAATCTAGTGTCCATCACAACACCTGGCTTGTAAAATGCTCTATGAATATTCACGAAATGAGTAAGTGAATGAAAGTTGGAATCAAAGAACAATCAAAGAGAGGGATATATGAACAGAGAAGAATAGAGGTGGGACATAGCCACCACAGATAATTTCTCTAAAAGTATGTTTATGTTAGAAGTTAGTCTGACACATAACCATGAGTAAACCTTGTAAAAGCCTGTCCATATATGGCAATATGGTAAGTGATGTAGTGAAATGGATTCTGAGATAGAGAATGGGGTGAATTTTGAGGGAAAATGTGTTATAAAGAACAGTTGGAGGAGAAATATAAATGCACTTTATCACAGATTGTTTTAAAGGCATTAACATGCAAGATGGCAAAATGATATTTAAAGAACATGTAATCTTATGTGATTTGTGTGTGTGTTTCTTTTGGAGGTAAAACTTTAGTGAAAAAAGTATGATATAATGTTAACTGGAAAAGTGATGCAAAAATGTGCAAATGATCCAAATACCTCTACCACAGCAAAAACATATGTGCCGTGAAATAAAAGGGAAACATCTCAAAATATTAAGAATATGTTTGGTAAAATAATTATGGGTGGCATTTTTAATATTATTCAGTATTTTCCAAATTTTATTACCAAGTATATACTGCCTAAGCCATTTCTTTTCTTGCATAGGTTAATCTAGTGAACAAAAGAATGTAGTTCCCATAGCAACTAGACAAGTTGAAAGTCTCCTATTTTGAGTAAACATAATTTAACTGTTGACTCTTATCAACACAAAAAGCAGTAAAACTTCATTTAAATAATTGTTAATGCTAAAACCAAACATATCATTATATCTTTAAGATAAGTACTGTTTATTATTACCAAAATAATTTTGTTAATGTAAGTTGCTTGCAGGCAGAGACCTGCATTTTTTAATTTTTAAATAACAAGGGTCTCCAAGAAGATAGGGCACCAAAACATAGTGAATAAGAGTTCTCAACTGTCTTTTCCCATATATGAATGCACAAGTATGCAGACATAGACATAAACACATAACACAGACATACTGCTAGTGTCACATATGAATACAGTGATAAATGGGATTTAGTTGAGCAAACAAACTACCATATCCATACTCTGAGTGAACATATTTTATATGTATATGTAGATACTCTGTGAGCAAATCTATCTGTATATGTGAATAGACATATATAAGATCTAAATATATCATAAGATATATCAGAATAAACATTTCTCAACTTTTATCAAAAAATAGTCAAGATTTTTGTTGTTTTTTACCACCAAATTTGGTTTGATTTTTTTTACTGCCACAATTTTACATTACACCCATTTATTTTTAAAATCAAGTTACAGAAGCTTTAAAAGAAAATTCTAATTATTTATATAAAGATAGAACTATTGATTCTGGTCATAATATCATAACTATAACCACAGATAATATCATTTCAGGCAAATATCACTTGAAATATGGTCTTACTTATACAGCATTTTGCTCACCAGCAAAATTACTGGAACATCAATTAGTAGAACACCCTTCTTTTTAATAGTTTTAAAAATTGTAAATTTCCGTTCTGACCATTCATTTACAGAAAAAAAATTCTTGAATTTTAATGGCTTCTGTAATACATACTCTGGCTTCAATAATTAAATTTCAAACTGACAAAAATTAATAGGTTTTATAAGGGAATATCATAGAAGTTAAAGTTTTTAAAACACAGAAGAAACAATGTAATGATATTAAGCTTTATCTTTGAGATTTAATTACAAAGTGCATGAATATCAGGATATCATAGCTAATCCATAGAAAAATCAGAATTTTCCTTTTAGCTTGTGTGGTTAATATGAATTTTATTAAATAACTTTTATGAAACATTTTGACAGTTTACTAACAAACTTCTGAATTTTATTCTCTTCCCTAGGAGAAGGCAAGGGCACCCCACTCTAGTACTCTTGCCTGGAAAATCCCATAGACGGAGGAGCCTGGAGGGCTGCAGTCCATGGGGTCGCTGAGGGTCGGACACGACTGAGTGACTTCACTTTCATCTTTCACTTTCATGCATTGGAGAGGGAAATGGCAGCCCATTCCAGTGTTCTTGCCTGGAGAATCCCAGGGACAGGGGAGCCTGGTGGGCCACCATCTATGGGGTTGCACAGAGTCGGACACGACTGAAGTGACTTAGCAGCAGCACATCATAGAAGTTTCTTATTCATGTAATAGTGTGATTCTAGTGTTTTATCATTTCCACATCAGTGACTTCTCTCCATCTGATGTTTTAAGAGCCCTGCATTCTTCTGCTTTATGTCTCTGCACCTCTAATATTTTTATAAGAAATAGCAAATTTCATTTACACACTATCAAAAAGGAACTCATATATAAATATAAATCCAGTAGGAAAGATTTTGTTTAAAAAAGTAAAGTAATATTGTCTGCATCATGAAGTAATACGTTGTGCTTCTTTGAAAGTCTCATTTTTGAAGTTTTCATATGTGAAATTCTTTCTTCATTAGTGTTTTCAAGTGCTTACAATATTAGAAATTGTAATGCTTACAAATATTAGAAATTCGATTGCTATATCACACATTTCTATCATGTGAAGAAATAATTACCAAATGAAAAGTCAATTTTGTCTATTGGCTAATAGTTCTGTTTTGATAATTATAACCTAAGGACTTCGATAATCTCCATCACTGTGCTTTAGATTTGAGCTAATTTAAGAAAGGGTTGCTACCTATTTGACAATTGAATTGCCTGCATTAGGCCATTAAAAACATTATTTTGGAATGACTAAAAATTTGCAAAAATGCTGAAGTTCTATTTTTTAACAGACTGGTTAGAGAATAATTAACACACACAAATTAAAAATAGGGAAATCATTATTTCTCTTTTCCATGTCTTCACATTATCATTTTTTATTCTATAATTGATCCTGACCAACTAATTAATGTCACTTTTTTTTTTTAATGTCACTTTTTAAAGGGTTTGTCATTTTCTAGTGTTTGAAATCCATTAAGTTTGCATTTGGCTGCTTTCTGCAAAAAACCAAGCTATAGGGGTTTAATCAGTTAGATTGTTCATTTTTCTCATATAACCATTTGTCTGAGGGTAGCAGTCCAGACTGATGAGGAAGGTCTGTGATGTCATCAATTCCCCCTTTATTTTCTGCCTCCACCATATGAAACATATATGTTTCCAGCCTCATGGGCGTAAGCTGATCTTATACCTCTAGTCATCATGTCTGTGTTCCGGGCAGGAAGCAAAGAAAACCACAAATAGCAAAAGTGCTTTATCATAGCAAGCTTTGCCTTTTTACTGAGAAATGGAATCCTTTCCGTAGGGTCCTCTCCTCTCTGTGGGGTCCTCTCCCAGTACATATAATCTAGTGCTGGGTCTCAGAACCACTTCCAGCTGCTAGGGAGTTTGTTTTTAGTTGGACATATTATTACCTTAAAAACAAGAATCAGAGTTCTCTGAAAAAGAAGGATTCAAGTAGTTAGGGTATTTTGTTTCTTAAGAACCATATTTAACATTTTGACAACTTCTTATTAAATTTTGTATGTAAAGTTAAGACAAAAGCATGCAGCCACATCTTCCTGAATGAGAATAATTTATTATCCTCACTTTTCCTAGATATTTGCAAGTGTATTGCAGAGTTGTCTTTGAATATATTGTATGTTTTTCAGAAATAATTTTTTGCCATTTTTAAACTTTTCTGAAAAAGCTAATGTAATGAAGATCCAACTTAGATTCTATGAAAACTTAATTGTGATTTCTGAATAGGTTATTATGTCAGTCCTGAAATGGATTTTATTGCTTTAAATAGTATTTGCAATTTTAATCAAAATCCTTTGTATTTGCATGTCTTCAGTTCAGTTCAGTTCAGTTCAGTCTCTCAGTCATGTCAGACTCTTTGCGACTGAATCACAGCACGCCAGGCCTCCCTGTCCATCACCAACTCCCGGAGTTCACTCAGAGTCGCGTCTATAAAGTCAGTGATGCCATCCAGCCATCTCATCCTCGGTCGTCCCCTTCTCCTCCTGCCCCCAATCCCTCCCAGCATCAAAGTCTTCTCCAATGAGTCAACTCTTTGCCTGAGGTGGCCAAAGTACTGGAGTTTCAGCTTTAGCATCATTCCTTCCAAAGAAATCCCAGGGTTGATCTCCTTCAGAATGGACTGGTTGGATCTCCTTGCAGTTAGGCTGTATGTTTTGAAGAACCTTCCATATTCTGAGTGCTTACATTCAATATGTGCCCAAATGTTCACAGTGTAGTAAATTAGTATGTAAATAGAAAGAATACACATTATTATCTTATAATTCCAATTTATTGCCTTTTAACCTGCCTTTTTCTGGTTTTATTCTATAAATAAGAATGAAAAAGTTAGGTTTACATTTCATAGGATCTTCATGATTATATTTTCACAAAGATAAAAATATAGATAGTCCTGCAAAATTCTGGAAAACAGTAGTAGATGAAGATGTTGTAGGGCTATGTGCTGAAATTTATAAAGAAGATGCAATTTTGAGATAATCTCTGCATTTAGTGTATGTCAAAATAGGCCTTACCATCATTGCTGAATGTGACCTAACTAAACACACAAGCCCGATCTAATTACTTTTTATATGTGGTCAAGGAGTTAGTGTTTCACCTTATCTTGATGCTGGAGGCTTGATTCAGACTTTAAGAAGCCTTCTTTGAGTAAATATAAAAAATAAAACCAAAAAGGAGAAAATTTTTGATCAATAAGACATGGCGCTTTATTTCTGGTTTGTTCACTGAAGATTATTTCTTGAGAATATACAAATTGGCATGATCTAGCTCCAAGTAAAGTCTCAAAAATTATAATTACTTTTGGTTCATGTTTAATTATTTGTAGGTAAGAAAGAGTGTATTTTCAGTGATTAACCACCTATTTTTAGGTTCAATTCTTTATATAGATGCTCTCAAAGATTTTTCCTTATAACTAATACTTAAATATTCTTTGTTAGCTTGGGTAAGAGTTCAACTTTGGAATTATGAGAAAATTTCAAACTTGGTCATTTTAGTTAACTTAAATTCTCCTTGGTTTCTATTGAAAAGTATACCATGTATTGCTCTACATTTAAATAGACTTAAATGTGTTATTCGTGGTCATGAGTTTTCCTACATGTTTTTACATGTACAACAATAGAAAGATAATAATACCATTTATTAAGTATTTTCAGTATGTCAAGTCTTGTGTTAGGTACTCACATAAGTTATTCCATGTAGTTCTGACAGGAGCTCCATGTATAAGAACCATTTTTAAACCCATTTTCCAGAAAAAGAAAACCAGTGCTGCGAGGACTAGGACAGCATGGCCAAGGTCAGAGTTTATAAGAAACAGGATCTATAAGAAACTATAAATTTACAAGTTACAAGGAAAGTGTAAAGTTTATCCCTAATCAATCTAATTCAATAATAAAACCTTCAAGAGGTCTGGAGAGGTGAGTGATGAAAAACGTGGCTAATAATTTTGAAATTATCTCCATCTATTTATATACAAACTATATTATGAAAGTTTTGCTTAATCCTAATCTGATGCTGGGAGGGATTGGGGGCAGGAGGAGAAGGGGACGACAGAGGATGAGATGGCTGGATGACATCACTGACTCGATGGACATGAGTCTGAGTGAACTCCAGCAGTTGGTGATGGACAGGGAGGCCTGGTGTTCTGCGATTCATGGGGTTGCAAAGAGTCAGACACGACTGAGTGACTGAACTGAACTGAATTGAATCTTAAGAAAAGGACATAAAGGAAATGATTATGATACGGAGAAGGGTGTTTGGTTTTTGAATTATGAAGACAAGCCAGATAATATTCTCTCCAATGATATCATATTTTAATGAAAGTTTACCCTAAGGTTGTTGTTGTTGTTCACTAGCTAATTTATGTCCAACTATTTGCAACCCCATGAACTGTAGCATGCCAGGCTTCCCTGTCCATCACCAGCTCCCAGAGTTTGCTAAAACTCATGTCCATCGAGTCAGTGATTTCATCCAACTGTCTCATCCTCTGTCGTCCCCTTCTCCTGCCCTGTATTTACCAGCATCAGGGTCTTTTCCAATGAGTCAGCTCTTTGCATCAGGTGGCCGAAGTATTGGAGTTCAGCTTCAGTAACAGTCCTTCCAGAGAATATTCAGGGTTGATTTCCTGTATGATTGACTTATTTATCTCCTTGCAGCCCAAGGGACTCTCAAAAGTCTTCTCCAGTATCACTTTCAAAAGCATCAGTTCTTTGGTGCTCAGCTTTTCTTTACGGTCCAAATAGTAAAGGATTCTAAGAAAAATCAAGGAAATATGCATAATAGAAACTGTTCCTCAGGTATGAATGTGTATTCCTACAGACTAATACCTTTTTCTGATCAGGTGACTTTGGGAGCACTCTGAATTCTGGAAACAGAGGGAAAGGAAGTAACATAGAGATGATCTATAGGAATTCTACAAGCTAAAGAGAAGCTATTTTATTTGCTCATTCTTAGAAGTCCAAATCGGAGAAGGCGATGGCACCCCACTCCAGTACTCTTGCCTGGAAAATCCCATGGACGGAGGAGGCCGGTAGGCTGCAGTCCATGGGGTCACAAAGAGTTGGACACGACTGAGTGACTTCACTTTCACTTTTCACTTTCATGCATTGGAGAAGGAAATGGCACCCCACTCCAGTGTTCTTGCCTGGAGAATCCCAGGGACAGGGGAGCCTGGTGGGCTGCCATTTATGGGGTCACACAGAGTCGGACACGACTGAAGCGACGTAGCAGCAGCAGCAACAGCAGAAGTCCAAATATCTTCCCACCAGATTCTAAGACTAGTTCTAAACTGTCACATCTTTGTGTAGCCTTGGGTTTGCAAGAGCAGTAAGGGGACAGGGGCTGCTTCAGCATCCTTCACCTTAGGTACGCAGCTTAAACTGGTACTGAGGCTGCTTGACAATTAATAACTTTTGGGGCAGACCTTAGCCTGGGGAAATATTTAATTTTGTAGATGTCTGGATTGTTTTCCCATGTTACTGAAAGAGTGGAAATCTGGAAGCTTTGTTCCTTGGGTCATTTGCCCAGGCTAGGAATCAGGATATTAAGTTCAGATATTCAATGCCCTTTTGACTGAACTGCCTTATCTCTGACTTCTATTCCTCTAAATTGGAATTTGCCAATATGTGAATGTCACAGCATGAAACACGAAATAGATTTACAGCAAAAAGATTAGAGACTGAGTTCACATGTTTTAGGTGTTGAAAAATAAAGGGGTAGAAAAATAAAGGTGTTTTAGGTGTTGAAAAATAAAGGGGTAGCAAGGTTTGTTGTTGTTCCGTTGCTCAGTCATGTCCGACTCTGCCACCCTTGCACCATGCCAGGCTTCCCTGTCTTTCATTGTCTCCCGGAGTTTACTCAAACTCATGTCCATATACTCTTGCTTAAGGAATCTGATGGACAGGGGAGCCTGGCAGGCTGCAGTCCATGGGATTGCAAACAGTCGTACATGACTGAGTGACTAACATTTTTTTCTTCGTCACTCAGTTGTATCAGGCTCTTTGTCACCCTTTGGACTATAGCCCAGTCTGCCAGTTTCCTCTGTCCATGGGTTTTCCCAAGAATACTGGAGTGGGTTGCCGTTGCCTCCTCCAGGGGATCTTCCTGACCCAGGGATCGAACTCTATTCTCCTGTGTCTGCTGCATTGCAGGCAGATTCTTTACCCACTGAACTATCAGGGCTTCTCATTAATCATCAGGGGAAATGCAAATCAGTACCACAATGAGCTGTTACCTCACACCTGTCAGAATAGGTATCATCAAAAAGACAAGAAAGAATAAGTATTGGTGAGAACTTGGTGAAAGGGAAACTTCATGCACTACTGGTGGGAATGTAAATTGGTGCAGCCACTGTAGAGAACAACGTGGAGGCTCCTTGAAAAGTTGCAAATAGAAACATCATCTGATCCAGCAATTTCACTTTGAGTATTTACTTAAAATAAATACAAATACTAACGAATAGACATCTGCATTCCCATGTTACTATTTACAGCAGCTAAGACATTGAAGCAATCTAGGTGTCCATTGATGGATGAATGAATAAAGAGAATGTGGTATATATACACAGTGGAATACTATATAGTCTTAACAAGAGGGACACCTTGCCATTAGGGCTTACCTGGTGGCTCAGCTGGTTAAGAATCCACCTGAAATGTGGGGGACCTGGGTTTGATTCCTGGGTTGGGAAGATCCCCTGGAGATGGAATGGCTACCCACTCCAGTATTCTGGCCTGGAGAATTCCTGGGCTGTATAGTCCTCATGGTTGCAAAAAGTCAGACATGACTGAGCGACTTTCATTTCACTTGCCTTTTACAACAGCATGGATGGACCTTGAGAGCATTGTGCTAAATGAAATAAGTCATGGGAGTTCTCTGGTGGTCTAGTGGTTAGGATTCCGGGCTTTCACTGCCATGACCCCAGTTTCAATCCCTGGTTGTAGAACTGAGATCCTGCAAGCCAAGCAGTGCAGCCAAATAAATAAATAAGTAAATAAATAGATGAATGTTGGCATGCCCAACCTTTAAAAAAGATGTCAAACAAGGGAAGACAAATACTGTATGATTTCTTTCTTTTTTCAATTGAAGCATAGTTGATTTACAATGTTGTGTTAATTTCAGGTGTACAGCAGTGATTCAGTTTTATATTCTTTTTCAGCTTCTTTCCATTATAGATTATTACAAGATATTGAATATAGTTCCCTGTGCTGTTTTTTTTAATATAGTAGTGATCTTTTATTTGTGAAATCGTTAAAAAAAGAAAAGAAAAAAAAAAAGACAAGCTCAAATCATAGATACAGAACAGACTGTTGGTTGCCAGAGGCAAAGGGTGGGGGGTTGAAGAAATGGGTGATGGGAGTCAAAAATAGAGTAAAACTTAAATATGGATTCTCCAATGGCTCAGTGGGTAAAGAATCCACCTGCAAGGCAAGAGACACAGGTTCTATCCCATGGGTTGAGAAGATCCCTTGGAGAAGGGCCATAGCAACCCACACCAGTATTATTGCCTGGGAAATCCCATGGGACAGAGTAGCCTGGTGGGCTACAGTCCAAAGGGTCACAAAGAGTCAGACATGACTGAGTGACTAAGCACAGACACACATAGCACAAAAAACATATATTTTTCACTGCCATTAGCCAATTTTGAAATGTTCACCAGCCATGTGTGCCAGTGACCACCTGATTGGACAGCTGAGGGAGACCATTTCCATCCTTGCTGAAAGTCCAGTTGGACTAGTATAGTGAAAACAGTACAGATTCTGAATTTAGACAAAATTCAATATCAAAATCAAGTTCTGCATCTATAACACTTATTTGGGAGATGATTCATTTGAGGCACAATTTCAATTTTTAATACAGAAATATTGTTTTCTGCTTTTTGTCATTGTTATTAGGATTAAATGTTGTGTCATAGATCAGGAAAGCCCAGTTTAGGGAGGCAGTATTGTCAGAGAGTTTGAAGCATGGACCCTGGAGTCCAAAGAACCTGAGTTTGAATCCAAGTTCAGCTACTTACTAGTTCTGTGGTTTGGGCAAAATACTTACTTTTCTAAACATTAATTCTACTTTATAAGGGTTTTATATGAATTAGGGGATTATCTGAGAAAATACAAGTATAGTACTTTACATCAGTTCAGTTCAGTTCAATTCAGTTGCTCAGTCGTATCTGACTCTTTGCAACCCCATGAACCGCAGCATGCCAGGCCTCCCTGTCCATCACCAGCTCCCAGAGTCCACCTAAATTCATGTGCATTGAGTCGGTGATGCCATCCAGCCATCTCATCCTCTGTCATCCCCTTCTCCTCCTGCCCCCAATCCCTCGCATCATCAGAGTCTTTTCCAATGAGTCAACTCTTTGCATGAGGTGGCCAAAGTGTTGGAGTTTCAGCTTCAGCATCACTCCTTCCAATGAACACCCAGGACTGGTCTCCTTTAAGATGGACTGGTTGGATCTCCTTGCAGTCCAAGGGACTCTCAAGAGTCTTCTCCAACAGCACAGTTCAAAAGCAGCAATTCTTCGGCACTCAGCTTTCTTCACAGTCCAACTCTCACATCCATACATGACCACAGGACATAGCCTTGACTAGATGGACCTTTGTTGGCAAAGTAATGTCTCTGCTTTTCAATATGCTATCTAGGTTGGTCATAACTTTTCTTCCAAGGAGTAAGCGTCTTTTAATTTCATGGCTGCAATCACTATCTGCAGTGATTTTGGAGCCCCCAAAAAATAAAGTCTGACACTGTTTCCACTGTTTGTACATGGTAAATATTAAAAAATACAAGCTAATAGGTGTTATAATGTTAGTCACTTATCATACACAAGGCAAATCTGTATGCTACAAAGACCTTCCATAAATCCCATAAACAAAAATATAAAAACTATAAAATGCTACCAAGTACAAAAGTAGCAATAATAGTTGTCACTGCTATTATTGAGTGAGATGTTCTATTAATTCAATTAGGTTGCTACTAAAACATTTTCCTCATATCAATGTTTTAAATAATGCTTTTTATTTCATAATTAGCTTTACCCAAAAGAAAGTGAAAGTGTTAGTCACTCAATCATGTCCATCTCTTATTGACACCGTGGACAGTAGCTGGTCAAGCTCCTCTGTCCATGGACTTCTCCAGGCAAGAATCCTAGAGTGGGTAGCCATTTCCTTCTCCTGGGGATCTTCCCAACTCAGGGATTGAACCTGGGTCTCCTGCATTTCAGGCAGATTTTTTACCATCCAAGCCACCAGGGAAGCTTTACCTCAGTGAGAATAAATTAATAAATAACCTAAATTGATGTTAAAATAAACTCAATAAAGTAGGATTTCTCTGCTGTAGTGGTACTTTTAAGTAAACTTTACTTTTGAGTATGCTAAGGTGTCTACACAGATAATGGGCAGTTTCTATACCACATCTCAGTTTTGAAGGATGACTTGCACTGTAGATCTTATGACCACAAGAGTTACATTTTGAAATGATGCAAGCATGGGATTATTTTATTTTTAGGTACTTCCATGCATGTACATTAAGTTTACTCCACGGAAAGTTCTTCAGTGGCTTTAAATTTTCTTTGGAAAATGCTTGAAACTTAAAAAGAAAGATTTCCATGTGTTGGTTGGTTTGTGGTTTTACCACCATGATTTTTATATGTGATGATTCTTTAGAGATGGTATTTAAACTTTACACTATGTACTTTCATATTCTCCTTTTAATCTGTAAACCTTTTACACTGTATATACTTTATTAACCATATTTTTGTGTGTGCATATGCGCATAATAGCTTAGAGCAATAAACTATATCAGAGAAATTTAAGGTAAAAAAGAAGTGATTATCTGCTTATTAAAAATTGTAATATTTATATAGTTTATATAAAAAGAACATTTAAAGTGGAAGATAAAAGCAGCTTTAAATTGTAAAGTCTTACTAGAAAATATGGGCAAAGCATTTGGTAGAGTATAATTATTTATAAACACTATTTTGAAAAGAAAAGAAAAGAAAAAAAAGTCTGTGGTGTTAGCAATTCAATATCATAGTTTCTAGGCTGACTAACATGGAAATGAATACAATCAATACTATGGTGAACTTTCTTAGCTTAAGTTGGAACACTCATGTTTAATGTCCTCCAGAAACAGTTATTTCCTGAAATGAAAGAGTACTACTACAGTAAAAGCCAACTTAAAGTCTCCCAGGGCTACTATTTTAGTACTGACAGTAGATACTATTAAATAAGATAAACTTCATCTTTATCCAGTCTTTGGCCAGTTTATGAATTAGACATCATCTTTGAGTAGAGAAAAGCACAAATTTTAAACAAGTGTCTTTTCTCATTGCTCCTAGATCATAATTTGAAAATCCTGCTCTTATTATTTGTCAGTTTTTTAAGTGAAGCATTCTTAGAAGGCAAAGGGGGAAGACTTCATAAAATCTTATTTTTTGGCTCTCTTTTCAAAAAATATCTCTGAAAGATCATTATATAATACATAAGAAAGTATTTTCCTTTATAGACTGAAGTTACCAAAAAAAGAGAGAGAGACAAGGGAATGAAACAATTCATTAAATATATCAATTAAACATCATTTGTGTCCAAAACCCTGATGTTAATCACTATAGTCTATACAGTGATAAATAAGAAAGAGTCCCTGGACATAAAAGGGTAGTCCAGAAAAGGAAAGTAGAATTTGAACTTGAAGGGCAAGAAGTAATAGGAGGAGAGTGTTATAAAGTCCTGGAAATGGCAAACATGAGAGATGTGCTGGGTATACAAAATATTTCAGTTTGATTGGAATATAAAATGTTAGAGAATGTTTGAAGTTAATTGAGAAAATGTTCAAAACTCAAGATCATAGAGAACCTCCATACTGGGTGCTATATTGAGTAGAAAGTTAAGAATCCTAAAATCATTTGGTCACAGGAGCAACAAGAACAGTGTTCTTTGGAAGCCTGAAAGAAACATTAAGGCAAGAAGAGATTAGATCTGAAACTTAATTGGGTGATTTTGCAACAGCCCAGAGACAAGGTGGGGTAGACCACAACCAGGAGGATAGTGGTAATGGCATTGAGAAGGCATGTGGAAATGTGCTCTGGAGGTAGAATCAGTAATACCTGGCAACCAATTAGATATGGGTAGCAAGAGATTTCCCTGGAATTCCCTGGCAGTTCAATGGTTAGGATTGTGTGCTTTCACTACCAAGGGTACAGTTTCAATCCTTGGTTGGGGAACTAAGATCATGTAAACTTTCTATGTAGCCAAGTTTTGGGGGCTTCC
Source organism: Oryx dammah (assembly GCF_014754425.2). Classification (NCBI taxonomy): domain Eukaryota; kingdom Metazoa; phylum Chordata; class Mammalia; order Artiodactyla; family Bovidae; genus Oryx; species Oryx dammah. Next base: position 105,861,749 of record NW_024070186.1, read on the forward strand.
TGGGTAGCTCAGACAGTAAAGAATCTGCCTGCAATGCAGGATACCTGGGTTTGATCCCTGTGTTGGGAAGATCCCTTGGAGAAGGGAACAGTTATCCTCTCCAGTATTCTGGCTTGGAGAATTCCATGGACAGAGGAGCCTGGCAGGCTACAGTCTATGGGATCACAAAGAGTCAGACACAACTGAGCAACTTTCACTTTCAGTTGAAAAAGAGAAAGAGAAGCCAAGGAAGTCTGATGATTTGGGCCTGGCATTTAGGAGATAATGGGAACACCAACAGAACGAGAGAATTCAGAAATGTAAATGTTAAGTGTTCAGGGGTGAATTGATGTGTTGAAATGATGAGCTTAATTTTTATTTGTACTTTTAACAAATATTTATTGACTTCCTATTATGTGCCAGAAACCAAGCTAAGTACCGGGGATAAAATACTGAACAGGAACAGATAGATTATATTTTATTAGGGGTGACTGCTGGGCTATTTGATAATACAAACAAATATAAACTTAAAAGTATAACAAATGTGACAAGCACTACCAAAGGGAGCTACCTAGTTACCTTTAAGGCTACAGTAAAAGGAGTGCTTTTGGCACCTCTAGGGGTGAGCTTCTCCCACTAGAATGACTGTTTATCTGATATCTGAAGACTAGGTGATGGGATCCAAATAGAAAAAGAGAGCAGCAAAGGGCCTTTGAAGTTGAGTGTGTGTGTGTGCGTGTGTGTGCTGTAAAAATAGCCACTATCACTGCTACAGCACCTTGTGGAGGAAAGAAGGGTGGCATGTGTGAGAAATGGGAAGATGGCCATGTCATGTTGCTGAAGTGGAGGCCGTGAGAGAAGGTTGGGGGTGGGAGGGTAGGTGTGATGTTGGACAAGAGGGTCAAGAAAGAACTTATCCATGCAGACCTTTGCTGTTGTTCAGTTGCTAGGTCATGTCCAACTCTTTGAAACCTCATAAACCAGCACACCAGGCCTCCCTGTCCCTCACCATCTCCTGGAGTTCACTGAAGTTCAAGTCCATTGAAACAGTGATGCCATCCAACCATCTCATCCGCTGTTGCTCCCTTCTCCTCCTGCCGTCAAACTTTACCAGCATTAGGGTCTTTCCCCATGAGTCAGCTGTTTGCATCAGCTGCCAGAGTATTGGAACAGACCCTTATGGTTTGTGTTAAAGCATCTCTGACCCTAAAAGCAATAAGATGGCTTGAAAATGTTTAAGCATGAAAGTATCATAATCAGGGAATGGGGCTGTAACACAGACTAGTGTCAGGGTAGGAGGCAGGGGAGAAGTGAGCTTGTTTAAGAAATATTTCAGAGGTGAAAAGAATAGAACTTTATGATGGTTTGCAAACTGACCATTAGGGAGAAGGAAGGGTCAAGGCGAGTTTCTATATTTTTGTATCATCCAATGGGATGGATGAGATGGGCATTAGTGGACAAGGTCACAGAAGAGAAAGAAACTGTGAGCTAAATTTTGAACATATGCAATTTAAGGCACTAAGAGGATTTCCAAATAGATGTATTTGTAGCTATTAAAATTGAAGAATCGATGTCCCTGAAATAGGTGAAAAATGCAAGTGAAGACTAGAAAGTGACTGACAGGGAAGTGATAGTTGAAGCTTAATTATTAGAATAAATAAGATCCTAAAATAGATTATAGAATGAGATGAGGGAGATCACATACAGAACTTTAGGAAATATCTACATGAGGAAACAGAAAGAGACAGAAGGTGGCAGAGGAGGAATAATCACAGAGGTAGAAGTAGAGCCTGAATAATGAAACACCATCGAGCTTCGTGAAAATATAATTGCCCACTGTTCATGTGTAATCCCTGTTATTTACTTAATGATACGAACAGTTTCAAAATGTGCAAACATTGCCTTTTCTTATCTTCTAGCCACCCTTTCCCCCACCACTCCAAAACACACACACACACACACACACACCCTGCTGTTAGTTAACTATGAATAAATGGTTATGAAATAGGGCTCTGTTCCTCAATAATAGGTCTATATTCAGACCAACAGGTTCTTCCCATGTTTTATTGTGATCTAAAAAATTAGAATAAACTGAAAAATTACCTCTAGCATTAAGTAGGAAGAGACTATAGCTATTATTTGTCTAAGCTTAATGTGTTGAGATATTGTGGCGTAGGGCCAGCTTAACTGAACAATGGATGGTATCAGTGTGTAACAACAAAGTCACAGGCTCACATGAAAACTAGAAAAGGATACTCACTGTATTGTTCATGCCCTTGGAATGCTTCTTCCTTCCTTTCCCGTTTTGTTGCTGTCATAGGATGTCAGCTCAGATTTACTGTCATTGTTGTCATTTGGCCAATGAATATCATGAAATGTAGTAGGCACTTAACCTTGGGTGAGTCCATGAGCAGGCAGTCTGAAGTCTGAGTCCTCTAAGGAGGTTATCACGTTGACTGAATGTTCTTGGAATACAGATGTGACAGTGAGGGTTGTCTTTTTTCATTGCCAAGGGAAATGCACCCTTCAGAAAGTTATAGCTTTGAAGAATATAACCTGCCTTCTCACAGATTTTCAAAACTCACCTATAGACTTAGGTAGCATCCTTATATTTCATAAAAGCTCCACTAAAAACAGAGACCTATTTCCATGGGAATAAACCTAAGGCCAGGTTTCTTAACCTTCGCACTGTTGCATCTTGGACCATATCATCTTTGCTGTGGGGGTTTGCCCTGTGCATTGTTGGATATTTAGCAGCATCCTTGTTAACTGTCATCTGCATGTTAGCGGCACAACTCTCCCAAGTTGTGATAATCAAAAATATCTCCAGACATTGTCATTGTGTTGCAGAATGGAGGACCCCTTCCAGGGCCCGAAACTGGGCTCTTGTCTAACACTTGGAAATGAATTGTCTGAGGAGACACATATGCTGACAAAGCAAGAGACTTAATTAGGAAAGGGCACCCAGGTGGAGAGCAGTAGGATAAGGGAACCCGGGAGAACAGCTCTGCTGCTTGGTTTGCAGTCTCTTGGGTTTTATGGTGATGGGATTAGCTTCTGGGTTGTCTTTAGTCAATCATTCTGACTGAGTCCTTCCTGGTGGTGCACACCTTGTTCAGCCAAGATGGATGCCAGAGAGAAGGATTCTGGGAGGTGGTCAGACATGTTGTGTCTCCTTTTGACCTTTCCTGAACTCTTCCAGTTGGTGGTGGCTTATTAGTTCCGTGTTCCTTACCAGGACCTCCTGTCATAAAACAACTCACACAAGTGGTTATTATGGTGCCTGGCCAGGGTGGGCAGTTTCAGTCGGTGTGCTTCCCCTAACAATAGGTTCCTGAGGTGGGGCAAGGGTACAAAATCACCTCAGGTTGAGAACCACTGGCCTAAGAGAAGTGCCTTAATATAAAGTAAGAATAAATAGATTTTGTAAGATATACATTACAAAGTATAATTGTACAAAGGATAAATCTATGGGTAGTAATAACTTCTTAATCTTTTCTGTCCTAATGAACAATTAGGTAAGCAGTCTGAGGTAGTATTTTTCCTGTAGTGTTTTATGTTTCATATACCAGTTTCATTCATTTATTCATTCAGTAAGGATTTACCAGGCTCCCTGTCTGCTCCAGTTGCTAGATGTTAGGAAAGACACAATGAGTGAGATAAACTATGGTGCTGCTGTTCTCAGAGCTTAAATTCGAGTGACAGAAAACACAGGGCACAAATAAAATGCAGAGAATCAAAACAGTTTGGTGTCATTGAGCAGACATTGGCAAACTATGTTGACCTGCTTTTACAGATAAAGTTTTATGGGAACAGAGCCACACTCATTTATTTACATATTGTCTATGGCTGCTTTCCTGTTGCAACACCAGTCAGTTAGTTGTAACTGTGAACATGTGGCCAGCAAAGCCTAAAATACTTGCTATCTGGTCCTTTATAGAAAAAATTTGCAGACACCTATAAGAGTGTGAGCTTGGGGGGGCCATTTTTGATTAAATAATTGGAGGACAGTTTTGATATTGAGATTATTGATAAATATGTATTTTGTCTTTGCCTGTCTTGGCAAACAACTCCCCAAAACTCTTGGAATTTCTTAAGTGGTTAGAGCTATAAAGGTGTCTTTTGTTATTTAGAACAAGCCCCTTTCAACCACACTTGGTTATTTATGTTAATGAGGAGACTTTGGAAAGTCCCAAAGGAAGGGGTTGACTGTTGGGGGAACAAACCAAGTAACTAGACATGATTAGATCCGCTTCAACCATATAACCCCACTTCTCACCTGTTAAATGAATAGAGAGTGACTTAATCCCCAATGGCCAATGATTTAATCAACCATATCTTCATAATGAATTCTTCATTAAAGACTTAGAAAAGGATGAAGTTTCAAGGAGCTCTGGATTGGTGAACAAGTTTGACACCCCCAAAACTCCACAGGGACAGAAGCTCCTGTGCTCTGGACACTTCTGTACATCACCCTGTGTATTTCTTCATCTGAATGTGCATTCATATCCTTTAATGTTCTTTGTAATAATAAACAGGAAATCTAATCAGTAACAGTTTTCTTGAGCTGTGTGAGCTGCTCAAGGAAATTAGTAAAACCTGAGGGTAGGGGTGGAGGGGGGAATCATGGGAAGCTCTGATATCTAGCCAGTCAGTCAGGAGCACAGGTATCAACCTAGATTTGTGATCTGTGTCTCAGGTGGGGGTGAGGTGGGGTAGTCTAATGGGACTGAGCCTCTAACCTATGGAATCTGATGCTAACTCCAGGTATACGGTGTCAGAAGAAATTGAACTGTAGGACAGCCAGCTGGTGTCCATCACAGCTGCAGAATTGCTTGATATGGGGGGAAAAAAACTCCCATACACTTAAGAGTAAACAAGTATTGAGTGAGTAGTAGAGAAATAACAGGTGAGTTTTTCCTAGACAACAGCATACTGCACAGATGACATTTAAACTGATAGCTGACTAGAAGGCATCCATTCTGAGAAGATGAAGGCAAAGAATAGGCAAAAGGAGAAATTGGAATGAAATCCCTAAGATAAAAATGAGCTGGCATGGGAGAGGGATAGGAATGGTCTAAGATGAAATCTGAAATAATTGGGGCCTGATTAAGTAGGCCTTGTAGGTAATACTAGAGATGAGGGCTTTTACTCCAAGTAAGAAGGGAAGTTGAATGAGATAGGAGAGTTTTGTGTGATGTGAACTGTCACATTTTAACAAGATATTCTGGCTGTTTTCTGCAGAAACAGGATATAGGAAAGGAAGGAAGATCAATTAGGATGCTCATAGTCAAGCCAAGAGACAATGGTGTCTTGGGCTGGGCTGTTAACAACAAAGACAGAGAGTGAGCATGAATTTGGAGTAAGTTTTGAAAGTAGAGTTTACATGACTTGCCAATAATGAGGATTTGGAGGATGAAGAAAGAAGCAGTGTCAAGAGTAGTTTCTAGATTTTTGTCTCAAGTATTTGCATGAGTTGTAATGCTGTTTATTAATGGTGGAGGTGAGGGACTCAAGGGAGGAAGTGTAACCAAGCAGGACCCTATGGGACCTTCTTGGGGAAGACCCTTCCCCCATATCCTCTGCTTTAGCTCTGCTCTGAAGGACCTAGGTAATAGCTTCTGATAACTATTTCCTGAGTTTTTCAAATGCTAAAATACCACCAAATGAAAGAAATTAACTACTTAATACTTGAGGATCATAAGCACATAACCCCCAGACCTTCTAGCACCTAAGGATTGATGACCATCAACCAAAAATCAGAAAATTGTGCATGAGCTGATCACACACTGGGACACTCCTGCCTTACCTTGCCTTTGAAAATGTTTTGCTGAAACCCTTGGGGATTTCAGGGTTTTTTGAGCATGAGCCACCTGTTTCTCTTGCTTGACACAGAAGTAAACCTTTATCTGCTCCAACTCAGATGTTTCAATTTGTTTGGCCTCACTGTGCATCAGACACACGAACTTGTGTTCATGAACAGAAGTAGCTTTGAGAGTCTATGATTATCAGAGGTTCTGTTTCAGGTTTATTATTCATTAAAGTGGAAATATTAAATACATACTTGGATATATGTGTCTGGTATTGCAGGGAGAGGTCAGAGTTGGATGTAGGTATTCAGAATGGATATATGGATGGTATCTAAGTCAATGAGAGTAGATGAGGTTGTTTAAAAAGATGTTGTAAATGGAAAAGGGCAGGAGGTGGATACAGGAGAGAATACTAGTTAGTTCCACATTAGAAATTACCTATAAGAGAAGGATAGAGTGGAAGACAAGGAGTAGCTGGGTAAGCAAAAGAAAAACTAGGAAAACTGTCATCTTGAAATTTTCACTCAACAAACAAAACACTCCATCGTCTTGTAAGACCAACATTTATGTTTTCACTTTACAAAAAACCTGAAGGTTAATGCGATTGGGTAGCTGAGTAGAACGTAGTGGTCAGCAGTGTGAGAGCTAGTTTCACATCTTACTCACCTCATTTCTTATAACCACAAGATACCTGAAGGAACACTTAATTGTTGTCCAGTTATCATCTAGACCTTTCTACTCCACTCTCACTCCATTGAGACTCGAGTGAGGCCTTCTGTTCAGCTCTTCTACTTTCTGGCTCTACGAACTGTTTGGGGGATGGATTCTTTATATAAACCAACCTAATCAGGGTCTTCTCTGGGAGCTCCCTCAAACTCATTGGGCAACAGAGAGACTTTTCACAGGGATAATAAGCTGTGAGAATGAGAAAAATTTAGAATTGCCAATGGCTAACTTATTCCCATATGGGGAGAGCTTGCTTACAAGTAGGACCAACAAAATGGGTGTTTGAGCACCTAGAAACCATGTAAGTCTGAGCCAAAAGCACCATTCCCTATACCCTCTTTCCTTATAATTTTACTTAAATGGATTTGAGTTGGGGTTTTACTACTTGACACCAAAAAATTTTGAATACATACTTTTTCTTGTTGACTTTTTACCAGCATACCTCCATTTGTACATAAAAGGTGCCCAAGAAATGTGCATTAAATAAAATTGAAATGTCAATGTTTAATGATAGTAACATTTTGATTTAAAATTAAGCAATCAATTTAACTATTTAACATAGATAAATTAAAGAATTTTGAAAGCTTTTCTTCCCATTAAAACTCAAAAACATTCAGTGATGGGAGAAAAATAGCTTCAACCAAAATTGTTGGTCTATTAAAAACATCAACATTTTGAGAATGGAATAGGTTAATTTCATTTTGATTTAACACCACTCTCTTCTTTTCCTCCCCTTTGATTTTATAGTTTGATGGACAGACAAATATTTTGAGGCAACATTCTCCTGATGGTTTCATTTGCCTTTCTATCCAATCTTTAAAAGTTTACTATCAAATTAACTCTCTTACCATTGCTGCCCTTAAGGTCCTCATCATGCTTTTTGATCCTTAAATTGAAAATAAATTTATAGAAATCAATTAATGTTATTATGACTGTTGACATAATGTTACCGTTATTATTATACCCAGCTGTTGGCCTGAAAATTCTGCTTCTGTAAGCCTGTATCAATATACTTTCAGAGTGAAGATAATTAGAGGTACAGGTAATTCATTGTTTAGAGAATGGAATAGGATTTTCAATTATTTATCATTTCATTGAGATCATAAAGAAAAATCTGATTTCTGTATCTAATCTAAGTTTCTGTCAATCTTAGGGTAAATATTTGTACCATTGCCTTAGTAGCATTATTTCCCTTCTGATATTATAGACACTGTTTCCTTTTTTGTTAACAGGGGAGAGTAATCCACTAATTTCTGGGACTATTTTTAGGGCAAAGATAATAAAATTTTAACACCCTATAGAATCTTTACTTATAAGTGCCCATCTCCAAGGCCTGTTAATATTCTGATTCTACCTACCATAGCCTTTATATTTCTAATGTCTTTACATCAGAAACTAAAAATCTGGTTTCTGGCTATGAGCAGTGTGGGTTCCATTGAATTGCAAGAACCACAAACCTCTACAATCAACTTTAGTCCCTGTTTAGCTCAATCCCTCTGCAGCTGTGTCTTCTTTAATCTAATAAAAAGTTATTAATTCAAGCTCTATTCACCCTTCTTCTGGCCTAATCTGATTCAGTTTTGTTTTTTTTTAACTTTTTATTTTCTGTTGGGTTATAGCCAGTTAACAATGTTGTGACATTAACAATGTTGTGATAGTTTCAAGTAACAGCAAAAGTACTCATCCATACATATATACACACCCATTCTCCCCCAAACCAAACTCATTCCATCAAGTCTGCCACATAACATTGAGCAGAGTGCTATTTGGTAAGTCCTTGGTTATCCATTTTTAATACAGCAGTGCGTACATGTCCATCCCAAAGTCCCTAACTATCCCTTCCTCCCATACTTCTCCCTGGCAACCATAAGCTTGTTCTCAAGTCTGTGAGTCTGTTTCCCTTTTGTAAGTAAATTCATTTGTATCATTTGTTTTTAGATTCCAAATATAAGGGATGCCATGCAATATTCTCCTTCTCTGTCTGACTTTTATTTTTAGCATGTTGTGTTACTGATTAAAATTACACTGAAATAAAGAAGTTTCTGTCAATCTCAGGAACCCTCTCTAATTTTTTCATTATTTGGAAAAGCTAGCATGTATTAATGGAGAAGGCAACGGCACCCCACTCCAATACTCTTGCCTGGAAAATCCCACGGGCGGAGCAGCCTAGTAGGCTGCAGTCCATGGGGTTGCAGAGAGTCGGACACAAATGAGCAACTTCACTTTCACCTTTCACTTTCATACATTGGAGAAGGAAATGGCAACCCACTCCAGTGTTCTTGCCTGGAGAAGGGGGAGCCTGGTGGGCTACTGTCTATGGGGTCGTACAGAGTTGGACACAACTGAAGCAACTTAGCAGCAGCAGCAAGTATTAAATACTTATTTTCACATATATTGTGCTTTAATGGCTGTGTTTAACCTCTGTTCTATTTTAGCATGTATTTTATGATACAAACATCATTAAGACCTCTTTGGAATGAATCCCACTCTTTCCATTTCAGACCTCAAGTAAACATTTTGTTTCTACAATGATATGCTTCCCTAACTAGTTAACTGTTACATATTAAAAGCAATCCTAAAAGACGATGCTGTGAAAGTGCCACACTCAATATGCCAGCAAATCTGGAAAACTCAGCAGTGGCCACAGGACTGGAAAAGGTAAGTTTTCATTCCAGTCCCAAAGAATTCTTTGGCAATGCCAAAGAATGTTCAAACTACTGCACAATTGCACTCATCTCACACACTAGCAAAGTAATGCTCCAAATTCTCCAAGCCAGGCTTCAACAGTATGTGAACCATGAACTTCCAGATGTTCAAGCCAGATTTAGAAAAGGCAGAGGAACCAGAGATCAAATTGCCAACATCTGCTGGATCATTGAAAAAGCAAAATAATTCCAGAAAAATACCTACTTTTGCTTTATTGATTATGCCAAAGCCTTTGTGTGTGGATCACAACAAACTGTGAAAAATTCTTAAAGAGATGAGAGAACCAGATCAACTGACCTGCCTCCTGAGAAATCTGTATGCAGGTCAAGAAGCAACAGTTAGAACTGGACATGGAAATACAGACTGGTTCCAAATCAGGAAAGGAGTATGTCAAGGCTGTATACTGTCACCTTACTTATTTACCTTATATGCAGAGTACATCATGTGAAATGCTGGGCTGGAAGAAGCAGAAGCTGGAATCAAGAGTGCTGGGAGAAATAGCAATAACCTCGGATACACAGATGACACCACCCTTATGACAGAAAGCGAGGAAGAACCAAAGAGCCTCTTGATGAAAGTGAAAAAGGAGAGTAAAAAAGTTGGCTTAAAACTCAACATTCAGAAAACTATGATCATGGTATCCTGTCCCATCACTTCATGGTAAATAGATGGGGAAATACTGGAAAGAGTAAGACTTTATTTTTGGGGCTCCAGAATCACTGCAGATGGTGACTGCAGCCATGAAATTAAAAGATGTTTGCTCCTTGGAAGAAAAGCTATGATCAGCCTAGACAGCATATTAAAAAGCAGAGACATTGCTTTGCCAACAAAGGTCCATCTATTCAAAGCTATGGTTTTTCCAATAATCATGTATGGAAGTGAGAGTTGGACTATAAAGAAAGCTGAGTGCCAAAGAATTGACGCTTTTGAACTGTGGTGTTGGAGAAGACTCTTGAGAGTCCCTTGGACTGCAAGGAGATCCAACCAGTCCATCCTAAAGGAGATCAGTCCTGAATATTCATTGGAAGGACTGATGCTGAAGCTGAAACTTCAATACTTTGGCCACCTGATGGGAAGACCTGACTCATTGAAAAAGACCCTGATGCTGGGAAAGACTGAAGGCTGGAGGAGAAGAGGATGACAGAGGATGAGATGGTTGGATGCCATCACCAACTCAATGGACTTGAGTTTGAGTAGGCTCCGGGAGTTGGTGACAGGGAAGCCTGGCGTGCTGCGATTCATGGGGTTGCAAAGAGTCAGATACAACTGAGAGACTGAACTAAACTGATGAAAAAGCACAAACCTAAAATATCTATACAGAATTAAGTATATTCTTCTCAAATCCTAAGTTCAGCACACCTCTTTATGTGCTATGTATATAGTTATACATGATAGACCACAGTAGTGGCATAGAGGCTACCTTAGTATTAATAAGTCATAGTCTATAAAATGGCTAAGTCCAACTACCCTCCATAATGGTACCATATTTGCAAGAGGCTTCATATCTGAACATATTTTTTTTTCAGATTTAAGAAACTTAGAGCAGTTTTAAGTTTATAGCAAGATTGAGAAGGTACAGATATTTTCCATCTGATCCCCTTGCCCCCAGATATGGATAGCTTCCCCCATTATCACCATGCTTTACCAGAGTGTACACTTTTTACAACTGATGAACCTACATTTACACCGTGATCACCCAAAGCCCATATTTTATCAAGATATCTTACCTATTTACATGTATTTATGATTTTAAGGGATAACAGATAAATTGGAGTGTGGTCAGAGAATAAACACCAAAAGGTGAAAGGATAAAAACCAGATACTTGAGGACCGACTTAAAGTCATTGATCCTAAAGACTAGAAGGTTCAGGGGACTCTATGCTGTTAAATTAATATACTGAAGAGCTTTCAACCAAAAGGAAACTTGCATTTTTCTCTATGTTCCCAAGTGACAGGATTGAGGTCACTGAGGTATCTCAGGCTACACAGGTTGTGGCCCTGTGTAAGGAAAAGCTTTATTCTCACGTTCAGTAGCTTTATTCCCACATCCAATGGGAATGGGATCTCCCCTTAATTTGTTTAACCAAAGGCTATTATACCACTAAGTGGGGTTGTGTATATTGAGTTGAAGCTTGGTCTTCTTAATATAGAGATTTCTTCTATCATATTTCCCCATCTATTAGACTGGTAATTATTTAGCCAGATATTGGTAGATATTATGAATAGAAGAAGACAGCGAATCTCTGTAAAAAAGATCTCATTAAAAAAATTTTTTTAAATCAGTTTTTATTGAAGTTTCGTTGTTTTACAATGTTGTACCAATATCTGCTGTTTAGTAAAGTGGCCCAGTTATACATGTATAGATATTCTTTTATAAATATTCTTTTCCCTTATGGTTTATAACAGGATATTGAATATAGTTCCCTATGCTATACACTAGGACCTTGTTGTTTATCCATCCTATATATAATAGTTTACATCTCCAATCCCACACTCCCAGTCTTTCCCTGCATCCCCCCCTCCACCCCACCCTTGGCAACCACAAGTCTGTTCTCTATGTCCGTGAGGCTGTTTCTTTTTTATGGATAGGTTCATTTGTGCTATATTTTAGATTCCACATATAAGTGATATTATTTGGTATTTGTCTTTCTCTTTCTGACATACGTCAGTATGATAATCTCTAGCTGCATCCCTACTGCAGCAAACGGCATTCCTTTGTTCTTTTTGATGACTGAGTAATACTCCATTGTATACATGTGCCACATCTTGATCTATTCATCTGCTTCTGTACTTGATCTTAACCAAAAGCCCAAGAAGTGATCCATTCATTTGTTAATGGACATTTAGGCTGTTTCCATGACTTGGAGCTTGTGACTAGTGCTGCTATGAACATAAGGGTGAGTGAAGTGAGTGAAGTCACTCAGTCGTGTCTGACTCTTTGCGACCTCATGGACTGTAGCATACCAGGATCCTCTGTCCATGGGATTTTCCAAGCAAAGGTACTGGAATGGGTTGCCATTTCCTTCTCCAGAAGATCTTCCCGACCTGGGGATTGAACCTGGGTCTCCCACTTTGGAGGCAGATGCTTTACTGTCTGCAAAAGACCTCTTTTATCACCTAAGATAGTCTCAAGCCTCAGTTCAGTTCAGTTGCTCGGTTGTATCCGACTCTATGCAACCCCATGGGCTGCAGCATGTCCAGCTTCCCTGTCCATCACCAGCTCCCAGAGCTTGCTCAAACTCATGTCCCTCAAGTCAGTGATGCCATAAAACCATCTCATCCTCTGTCATCCCCCTTCTCCTACCTTCAATCTTTCCCAGCATCAGGGTCTTTCCAATGAACCAGTTCTTTCCATCAGGTAACCAAAGTTTTGTAGCTTCAGCTTCAGCAACAGTCCTTCCAATGAACACCCAGGACTGATCTCCTTTAGGATGGACTGGTTGGATCCTCTTGCAGTCCAAGGGACTCTCAAGAGTCTTCTCCAACACCACAGTTCAAAATCATCAATTCTTTGGTGCTCAGCTTTCTTTGTGTCCTGTTCATTTTCTACCAATAAAAAGACTTAATTGTGCATGTTGTAATCTGCATTCCACAATAACATTGATTTCCTACTACATTAGACTAAAAATGTATGTGGTAATTTTCTGTCAGTATCCACAGGTAGGAGGAAGTGCTTCCATTGGGTGCATTATAGCTGAGAGGCACAGGATAAGTTATCTACATCAGAATTTAGACAAGAAGTTTGCTTGAAAGCTGAACGAGCCATATCAATTTGTTGTTTTTAGTTCTACCAAGAAAAGCTCATTTTGTACAAAAATTACCTTTACCCTGACCCAGAGCAAAGAGTCTCTGGCTCTTTTCTTATACACTGATGCAACAGTAAAATTATTTAATGCTTTAAAAACCAAGAAAAGAAGAACATAAGAAAAAGAAAAGAGACTTATAGGCTATGAAGAATTTTGCTTTCCTTCATTCTCAGCCCTCCCACCCACACCTGCTTTCTTCCTTTCTTTGCTTTCTCCCTTTCTTTGCTTTCTCATTCTTTCTTTCTTCCTTCCTTTCTTTCTCTTTTTCCCTTTCTCTCTTGTTTCTTTCTGACTTCTTTGTAACCGGAAAAAAAGACTTTAAAGATTTAACCACCAAGAAGAGATGAAGTGTTATTTTCCCCTAGAATTTTTATAAACGTTTTTTTTCAAATTCTCCTTTAGGAAATTGACTAAATTTTGCAGGTAGTAGTTAGTTTCTCTCTCTCTCTCTCTCTCTCTCTCTCTCTACTGTTGACATTCAATTCAAACAATCCTATCATTTATCCTTTTATGTACATTTAAAAAATCAATGTTCACAATTTTGATTGCCTTCTTAGCAATCTTCTGGTGACCTGTGAGAGTAAGATGGAAATTGAAGAGAGGTCATTTAGAGAGCAGGCGCAGGGGAAAGAAGAGTAAGAAATCAATTATGTTCATCACCTTACTCCCTTCCCAGAGGATGCCTTCCAAAATGCTGCCTTTTATTTTTGAATTCATTTTTCTTCATACTTAGATGCAACTGCAGCTATTAAGAGAGCTTTTGACCTATATTTCATAGGTAAATATTACTCATGTGTTTTCCTTTTCATTACTATAGAAAATATAAGCTGCACATATCACCTGGATGAAGTCTCTGCCTCTTTGCCTGCTAGCCATGAAACTGTATTTTTAAAATATGCCTGGTTTCACATTAATAACAAAAATTAGATAGCAACATGAAGCCTTTGTGATCTTCCTTTGTAATAACAGAAATAGATATTTTCTTCTGGTCGGCAGGCAGAACAAAAACAAGATGTGACAGGGAGAATAAGAATGTAAGTGGGCTAAGTGACTTCCTTTTGAGGAGGTGTCTGATGTGATGGTGATGGTGCTGGAGGGGTGCATGTAACCAAAATCTCAATCCTACTACCCAAGCCTGACACTGAATAAAACACTACCCAATGAGGACATCTTTATTATCCTGGAATAAATGTAATTACTTGGAAAAAGTAATACTTTGATCTAGGATGCAGGAGAATGGGGAAGATAGATGGAGAAAGAGAGAGAAGTGGAGCTACCCTCAAAAAAATCGAATACAATCTGAATACAGGGTGTACAGTGGAGGTAAACTGACATTAAAGAGCACAGATAGATGAGTCCTAGAAACTTGAGATTGGTTAAGTAAAGTGGATTTGTTCAGATGGGCCACACAAAGGCGTGTGTGTGTGTGTGTCTGTGTGTGTGTGTGCTGCGATGCTGGTAAATGTGAATGGGGTAACACTGTGAAGTGAGGATGGAGTGCTCAGTGGGAAACCATTGATAATGACCAGATGATTTCCATCATATTGAGGTTCGGTTCTTATTGAAAACACTGGAAATCTAGTTCATAAGTGGTGTAGTCTGATAACAAGTCTCTTGAAAACTGCAGACAGTTGGTGGAAAGAAGAGTTTTGATGATGAATTTAACACTGTTGATGTTTTTAGATGATTGGATGAGAGAGACTGCGCTTGATTAGTATTCCTTCTGATTCTTCAGCATGCAGCATCCAGTTAATAGAAATGAATGTGTGTTAGTTGCTCAGTCATGTCCTACTCTTTGTGACCCCATGGACTGTAGCCCACCAGGCTCCTCTGTCCATGGGATTTCCCCAGGCAAGAATACTAGAGTGGAGTGCCATGTCCCCCTTCAAATGGAAAGGAATACTGCTGGTGAATATATGCCCTTTATTCATAGGTCAAGGAATTAAAATGTCACATAGTTGGGCATGCAGATGGCAACCCATTCTAGAATTCTTGCCTGGAAAATTCCCACGGCAGAGGAGCCTGGCAGGCTACAGTCCATGGGGTTGCAAAGAATCAGATACAACCGAACCAGTCAGAAAGAATTGGCACAAAAAAGCACAGCACAGGGCATGCAGTAGTCTGGAAGGTTGTCCGTGGTGTATCCTGTCTCTGTATGCCTTCTTCTAAAGCCACTTTCTTTTTATGTGATTATTGTTTGATATAGCATCATGAAAGGGCATGTACAAAGTTCAGTTCAGTTCAGTCACTCAGTTTTGTCTGACTCTTTGCAACCCCATAAATCGCAGCATGCCAGGCCTCCCTGTCCATCACCAACTTCTGGAGTCCACCCAAATCCATGTCCATTGAGTCGGTGATGCCATCCAACCATCTCATCCTCTGTCGTCCCCTTCTCCTCCAGCCCCCAATCTTTCCCAGCATCAGGGTCTTTTCCAATGAGTCAGCTCTTCGCATCAGGTGGCCAAAGTATTGGAGTTTCAGCTTCAACATCAGTCCTTCCAGTGAAAACCCAGGACTGATCTCCTTTAGGATGGACTGGTTGGATCTCCTTGCAGTCCAAGGGACTCTCAAGAGTCTTCTCCAACACCACAGCTCAAAAGCATCACTTCTTCTGTGCTCAGCTTTCTTTATAGTCCAACTCTGACATCCATACATGACCACAGGAAAAACCATAGCCTTGACTAGATGGACCTTTGTTGACAAATTAATGTCTCTGCTTTTTAATATGTTGTCTAGATTGGTCATAACTTTCCTTCCAAGGAGTAAGCATCTTTTAATTTCATGGCTGCTATCACCATCTGCAGTGATTTTCGATCCCAAGTGGTTAGAATATACAAATGGATAAAAAGTGAAGCCTTTTAGGCTTTAAAATGTCTTTTATAATCTGGGGCAACTCATACATTTACAAGTAGTAAAATGAATTTAACAGCTTTGTTTTTTAATGTTTTATTATTTTGTGAAAAACATATAGCCACAAATATTTTAAAACAATATTTTATTAATGTGAGAAAGCACCTTATTTCCTATTTTACTTGAATCACTGGAATATAAAATTTTCAACAAAAGAAATGTAGTATTTAAAAACATTTAACCATACATAAAAGTATCTTGAGTGAAATGAAATGCCATGTGTAATAATGTGAACATTTTACACAAGTGCACGCACACACGCATGACCAAGTGGAATAATTTCTTTTGGGGTTGGATTATTATGAGATGACTTTCCTGGGAGGTTGAGGCATGCACCCTGTTAAAAAGATAACTCTCTTCTTTTCTATGTGCTGTTGCTTCCTTCCTGGCCCATCTCGAGCCCAGTAGTTCATCATCTGTACTACTCTTTCACCAAAAGCCTTGATCAATTTCATTCTTGTATTGGGTTGGCCAAAAAGTTAGTTCAGCTTTAGGTAAAACTAAGATACATTTTTCCTTTTCACCAAGAACTTTAGTGAACAGTGTATTCACTAAACGAATAACTTTTCGGCCATCCCAATATTTCTGCAGCATCTGCTCAATCAAAGTACAAAACTGTTTTGAAGCTACAACCTTCCTTTTTCCCAGAGGCTGGCTGGAGAAACTTATAAATCCTGCTAGGTTGGCACCACTACCCAATGCCTCATCTTCAAACTCCGTTGTATCTTTAGAATAGATTCTCAGTCTTTTATTTAATACTTGTCCTTTTCCTTAACTCAAGGTCTTCATCATTCTCAAGTTTCTCTCAATCTGAGAAGACAATTTTGTCTGTTACTTCATCCAGTAGAATTGGAAGCCATTGAGCATGGTTGGCATCAACTTCTTACCATCTCTAGAAATGTATTTATAATAAATCTACGCCTACATAGTTTTATAGATATCATTATTTATATATTTCCCTGTCTCCACTTTTTTTTTTATTTTTTATTCTCAGAGGTCTTTTTGGTTCATTCTTATGTGTCCTTTAATCTTTCTAATTTATGACTAAGCATAAACATTCACGCTGAAATTTCTCTCATTTTCCCATCCTTATACATATTCCTTAATAGACTGCTGCTGCTGCTGCTAAGTTGCTTCAGTCGTGTCCAACTCTGTGTGACCCCATAGATGGCAGCCCACCAGGCTCCCCCGTCCCTGGGATTCTCCAGGCAAGAACGCTGGAGTGGGTTGCCATTTCCTTCTCCAATGCACTAAGCTCTGCCTTTTGTTCATCTCCCATTCCTGTCATGGAGAAGGCAATGGCACTCCACCCCAATACTCTTGCCTGGAAAATCTCATGGACGAAGGAGCCTGGTGGGCTGCTGTCTATGGGGTCGCACAGAGTAGGACACGACTGAGCGACTTCACTTTCACTTTTCACTTTCATGCATTGGAGGAGGCAGTGGCACCCCACTCCAGTACTGTTGCCTGGAAAATCCCATGGATGGAGGAGCCTGGTAGGCTGCAGTCCATGGGGTCCCTAAGAGTCAGGCATAATTGACCGACTTCACTTTCACTTTTCACTTTCATGCATTGGAGAAGGAAATGGCAACCCACTCCAGTGTTCTTGCCTGGAGAATCCCAGGGACGGGGGAGCCTGGTGGGCTGCTGTCTGTGGGGTCGCACAGAGTCGGACACGACTGAAGAGACTTAGCAGCAGCAGCAGCAGCAGCATTCCTGTCAATCCATTCTTTAATTAACATTGTTCCCACCAAGGTCCCAAGTGATCTCTCAATTGCTAATGCCTTGGATATTCTGTAATCTTTTTTTTTTTTTTAATTGGACCTCTTCTGGGTTGTTAGCCTCATGGAAACATTGTACTTCCCTGGTTTTTAGTATAACCACACTCAACTGGTTTCTTGTGTGATCTTTTTTGTGTGTGCAATTTCTTTTTTTCTGTGCTTTTCTCTGAATGTTGATCCTCAAGGTTCAGCTCTCAAGTCTGTTCTCAGCTTATCCCACACAATCTCTCTTTATGACTTAAGTCTCAGATATTAGTCACTTGTCAGTGTTGCCAAACCTCTGATTATATATATGCCATTATTTAACTAAATTATCCTTCAGTTTATTCAATGGATGTCTTACATTTTTTATTTTTAGAAATCAAATTAGTTCTCCCTTTTCCCTAACTAGACTGTCTTTTCATATTCTTTATGCTGGTGGTTGAGGCTGTCTTTTGCCAAGTCATTAAACCTGGAATATTAACCATCATTCCCGACTCTTCCTTTTTCTGCACTTTTCCTATTTCTGTAATTATCAGGGACTACAGAAATCACTATAGCCATCATGGTCATGTAGCCATCATGGTCAACAACAGAGTCCGAAATGCAGTACTTGGATACAATCTCAGAAATGACAGAATGATCTCTGTTTGTTTCCAAGGCAAACCATTCAATATCACAGTAATCCAAGTCTATGCCCCAAGCAGTAACGAAGAAGCTGAAGTTGAATGGTTCTATGAAGACCTATAATACTTTCTAGAACTAACACCCAAAAGAGATGTCCTTTCCATTATAGGGGACTGGAATGCAAAGGTACGAAGTCAAGAAACACCTGGAGTAACAGGCAAATTTGGCCTTGGAATATGGAATGAAGCAGGGCAAAGACTAACAGAGTTTTGCCAAGAAAATGCACTGGTCATAGCAAACACCCTCTTCTAACAACACAAGAGAAGGCTCTACACATGGACATCACCAGATGGTCAACACTGAAATCAGACTGGTTATATTCTTTGCAGCCAAAGATGGAGAAGCTCTATACAGTCAACAAAAACAAGACCAGGAGCTGACTGTGGCTCAGATCATGAACTCCTTATTGCCAAATTCAGACTGAAATTGAAGAAAGTAGGAAAAACCAATAGACCATTCAGGTATGACCTAAATCAAATCCCTATGATTATACAGTGGAAGTGAGAAACAGATTTAAGGGACTAGATCTGATAGATAGAGTGCCTGATGAACTATGGAATGAGGTTCGTGACACTGTACAGGAGACAGGGAGCAAGACCATCCCCAAGGAAAAGAAATGCAAAATGGCTGCCTGAGGAGGCCTTACAAATAGCTGTGAAAAGAAGAGAGGTGAAAGCAAAGGAGAAAAGGAAAGATATAAGCATCTGAATGCAGAGTTCCAAAGAATAGCAAGAAGAGATAAGAAAGCCTTCCTCAGCAATCAATGCAAAGAAATAGAGGAAAAGAACAGAATGGGAAATAGAGATCTCTTCAGGAAAATTAGAGATACCAAGGGAACATTTCATTCAAACATGGGCTCGATAAAGGACCGAAATGGTATGGACCTAGCAGAAGCAGAAGATATTAAGAAGAAGTGGCAAGAATACACAGAAGAACTGTACAAAAAAGATCTTCACGACCCAGATAATCATGATGGTATGATCACTCATCTAGAGCCAGACATCCTGGAATGTGAAGTCAAGTGGGCCTTAGAATGCATTACTACAAACAAAGCTAGTGGAGGTGATGGAATTCCAGTGGAGCTATTTCAAATCCTGAAAGATGATGCTGTAAAAGTGCTGCACTCAATATGCCACCAAATGTGGAAAACTCAGCAGTAGCCACAGGACTGGAAAAGGTCAGTTTTCATTCCAATCCCAAAGAAAGGTAATGCCAAAGAATGCTCAGACTAGCGCACAATTGCACTCATCTCACATGCTAGTAAAGCAATGCTCAAAATTCTCCAAGCCAGGCTTCAGCAATACGTGAACCGTGAACTCCCTGACGTTCAAGCTGGTTTTAGAAAAGGCAGAGGAACCAGAGATCAAATTGCCAGCATCCGCTGGATCATGGAAAAAGCAAGAGAGTTCCAGAAAAACATCTATTTCTGCTTTATTGACTATGCCAAAGCTTTTGACTGTGTGGATCACAATAAACTGTGGAAAATTCTGAAAGAGATGGGAATACCAGACCACCTGACCTGCCTCTTGAGAAACCTATATGCAGGTCATGAAGCAACAGTTAGAACTGGACATGGAACAACAAACTGGTTCCATATAGGAAAAGGAGTCCGTCAAGGCTGTATATTGTCACCCTGCTTATTTAACTTATATGCAGAGTACATCATGAGAAACGCTGGACTGGAAGAAGCACAAGCTGGAATCAAGATTGCCGAGAGAAATATCAATAACCTCAGACATGGAGATGACACCACCCGTATGGCACAAAGTGAAGAGGAACTAAAAAGCCTCTTGATGAAAGTGAAAGAGGAGAGTGGAAAAGTTGGCTTAAAGCTCAACATTCAGAAAACAAAGATCATGGCATCCGGTCCCATCACTTCATGGGAAATAGATGGGGGAACAGTGGAAACAGTGTCAGACTTTATTTTTGGGGGCTCCAAAATCACTGCAGATGGTGATTGCAGCCATGAAATTAAAAGACATTTACTCCTTGGAAGAAAAGTTATGACCAACCTAGATAGCATATTCAAAAGCAGAGACATTACTTTGCCAACAAAGGTCCATCTAGTCAAAGCTATGGTTTTTCCAGTGGTCATGTATGGATGTGGGAGTTGGACTGTGAAGAAAGCTGAGCGCTGAAGAATTGATGCTTTTGAACTGTGGTGTTGGAGAAGACTCTTGAGAGTCCCTTGGACTGCAAGGAGATCCAACCAGTCCGTTCTGAAGGAAATCAGCCCTGGGATTTCTTTGGAGGGAATGACGCTGAAGCTGAAACTCCAGTACTTTGGTCACCTCATGCGAAGAGTTGACTCATTGGAAAAGACTCTGATGCTGGGAGGGATTGGGGGCAGGAGGAGAAGGGGATGACAGGATGAAGATGGCTGGATAGCATCACTGACTCGATGGACGTGAGTCTGAGTGATCTCTGGGAGTTGGTGATGGACAAGGAGGCCTGGCGTGCTGCGATTCATGGGGTCGCAAAGAGTCAGACACAACTGAGCGACTGAACTAAACTGAACAGAAATCACTAATCTGGTTAATTAACTGATCTGCCTCAGTTTCTATGTAGGGTCACCTGGGAAGCTTTTAACATTATCCTAGCTCAATTAAAGAAGAAACTCTGATATTGGGGGCTGGAAATTTGTTTTTCTAATGGGCTGCTGCTGCTGCTGCTAAGTCGCTTCAGTCGTGTCTGACTCTGTGCGACCCCATAGACGGAAGCCCACCAGGCTCCCCCGTCCCTGGGATTCTCCAGGCAAGAACACTGGAGTGGGTTGCCATTTCCTTCTCCAATGCATGAAAGTGAAAAGTGAAAGTGAAATCACTCAGTCGTATCCACTCTTAGGGACCCCATGGACTGCAGCCTACCAGGCTCCTCCATCCATAGGATTTTCCAGGCAAGAGTATTTCTAATGGGCAGACAGGAATAAAAACCACTTTTCCAAATATTTCTCACATACGTCACTCACTCATCTTTCATCTCCAGTTCCACTGTCTCATTTTCGGTCATCATCATTACTTATTGCCTGTGTCCTGACCAGCTCCCTGCCTCAGTCTCATCCTTCTGCAATCCATTATCAATCTGACCATCTTGTGAACATTTAGAAATATAAATATTAAAGTGCCATTTCCTTTGCTTTTCTAATGCAATACACTCTCCCCTGGTCTAAAATATGTAATGACTTCCCATCAAAAAAAGGATCAAACCCAAGTACTTCAGCTGGGTACCTGAGGCCTTATTTTAATTTACTCATCACTTGACGCATTTTGCCTTTTATTTACCTTTCTCTGCTTCCCACGAAATGGACTCACTTATTCCTGTACATAATGTGCTTATTTTCTTTCTTTTTTGCCCTTGCTCATGAGGTCTCTGACTAGAATACCCTTCTGTGTTTAACTTTAATCCTATTTACTTTGCAAGTCTTGACTTTGTGATCACTTTTTTCCAAGCTGGCTTAAGTGGCTTTACTCACTTTCTTGTGATGATCTCTGCCTGAAGAAATTACTGTTTTTGCTGCTTGATTTTATAATAATCTTTTATATGCCTGCTTTTTTTTTTCTGAAACAATGACTGGTACTTGATCATCTTTGTATTCCATGGGGTCTAGCATATATCAGATGCTCAAAAAATATTTATTGAATAAATGAGTCAGTGAGCAGTTAGAAGTTATAGCTGATAAGATATGGATGCCTAATAAATCTTGTGTCCTGAAACAAGAGATTTAAAATAGAAAAGAATAATTATTGTACATGGAGAATAGGAAATTTTGAAACCAGTAGAGAAGACTTTCTGTAGGGTTAGACTATATTATATCTTTATTGACATTATTAGAGTTACTCCTGCAGATAATTTATTCTGATTTATACATTCATTTTGAGAATCAGTAGTCTTTACTTTTTGAGAAGAAAAATGAATGTATAACCGGTCTGTATTAATACTGGTCTGATTAGCAGTTATATTTCCCACACAATTGTTTTTATACTACACATTAATCTCCTGTGAATTTGAATTTATTGTCTATGTGTTTTTAGGGTTCAATCATCTTGAATAAGTTTGTCAGTTTCCAGATTTGCCAAACTTAGTAATGTGATCAGCACTGTGATCCCCTTCAGCCTTGAAATTCTGAATTTACATCTTGTTTAATTGAAAAATAAAAATTCAATGTTGTATCTGTATGTTATAAATCAAAAGGTGTAAGGACTGTAGATAAATTATTGTGACACATTCTATCACATTTCACATTTTTCACACGAACTCTTGAGGGAAAAGAAAATTATTCACATTTCCCTGAATCAAGGCATTATTGGGAAATGTACTGTGAAATAAAAAAGAATGCAATCGGGATACAAAAGAATACAGACTGAGACAAAGCAGTAGGTTTATTCGTCACCCATATACTTATATCATATGTACCCTGTATATTTAAATATCTCATATACATCTCATATATAAACAAATATCAGTTCAGTTCAGTCGCCCAGTCATGTCTGACTCTTTGCGACCCCATGAATCGCAGCACACCAGGCCTCCCTGTCCATCACCAACTCCCAGAGTTCACCCAAACCCATGTCTATCCAGTTGGTGATGCCATCCACCCATCTCATCCTCTGTTGTCCCCTTCTCTTCCTGCCCCCAATTCCTCCCAGCATCAGGGTCTTTTCCAGTGAGTCAACTGTTCGCATGAGGTGGCCAAAGTATGAGTTTCAGCTTCAGCATCAGTCCTTCCAATGAGCACCCTGTATGTTTATATATACTATATAAAACATATATATGTTATTCTTGTATTCACATATATATATATAAACATACTATATAAAACATATATATGTTATTCTGGTATTTCAAATTGTTATTATCTCATGCCACCTGCAATCTCAAGTTGTTTTCAGAACTGATCTAATAATCATAAATTTATTTCTTGAACAAGACCTTTGTAATAGTATTTGCTGGTGTTTTGCTAAACATTTATTCACTTCTTTCTCTTTAGAAATAAAACTCAAAGTTTTAGCTGGCTATATTGCTTTCTATAATAAAAAATACATTGCTTTCCATACATTTTAGCAACTGAGTTTGGCCATCAGACTGAATTCTGGACTTAAGCTATTAAAGACAAATATTTGTGGGAGTTCTCTTAAAATTACTTAAGGGAAATTGATTCAGGGAGGAGTTTGATACACCCTTCTACCTTTCTTCTTAGCTTTTAACCTGAAAATAAGTGGTGATAGCTAGAGCACCAGCGGCCATTTTGGAACATAAGGTGATCTGAGGGTGAGAAAGAAGGTGCTGGGATGATACAGAGGAAACACAGGAACTTGGGTCCTTGAAAAAATTGTGGATCCATTATCCTTACCTGTACTTCCCAGCTTCAGACATTTTCTAGGTGTGAAAGAAATAAGATTCCTCTTGTTATAGCATTATTTATTGTTGCTTTTGTTGCTAAACAAGAATTTCAGTTGATCCCAAACTAGTATTCAGGCTCAGGTAATATCTCATAAGTTCATAAACGAGCATCCCTCACTGCTAGCTACTATATGTGTTGTTAAGGAACGATGGAAATCTATTCCCCTTAACAAGGTAGCGGTGGTAGTTTAGTTGCTAAGTCATGTCTGACTCTTGCGATTCCATGGACAGAGGAGCCTGGCAGGCTACAGTAAATGAGATTCTCCAGGCAAGAATAATGGAGTGGGTTGCCATTTCCTTCTCCATAACAAGGTAGACATGTAAACCAAAATATAACTAGGTAATAATCCACTTATCTATCTCTAACCTGTGAATCTGTATACCTGGGGGATTAATGTTTTGTGTTGTGTCATTATGATTTTGAGTTGGAGGGGCACTGTAAATCTACCTGGTAGGAAAAGTGACATCTTGTTTGAAATTGTGAATAAAGTGGGACTCTCCATTACACAGAAACAGGAAACCTTATACTTTCTATAGAATAACCTTAAACAGTCAATTCATTCAACAAATTTTTTTGAGGGGCTATTTATAGATCAAATAAGTTACAGGGAGACTTTGTTATTTAGTCAACTGGTCTAATATCACATGGGTCACCTGTGAATTTGGAGAAAGTAGAAAGAAGAAAAATTGAATCAAATGGAAAAAACTGTAAATGGTTTCCCCATAGGTGTCTTATTTTTTTTTTTTTTTCTCCAGGTTTAAAGACAGGATTCTAACCTGAATTTTCTCAAATGGCACCAGCCTGTACAAGCATTAACGTCAGGTATTAATGCTCAAATAACAAGGGTTCATGTCTGCCATTATAGTTTCTCAGCACCTCTGCCATAGCATCTCACAGTTTTTTTCTGAGAGTCCTGAGGGAAGGGTCTCATATAAACTTACAATCAGCTTGTTTATATTATTCACTTCTTGGCTGTTATGGTGCATGGAAGGAAGGCTCTTTGTTAGGAGTTACGCCATTCTCCCTCATGCCAGGATCCTCCAGGAGAACACTCCTCCCCTATAAAGGTGTCACACCCAAGTTCTCTCTAGGTCACAAATATCCATGTTTCTGAAGAATAGCACATTCACCTTAAAGTGCATCATGTTTGAGATCGACTTGTTCCATGTAGAAATGAGCAATGTATTTCTCTAGCCAATTCTGTCCCCTTGAAGTACTACTGCTTATGCTGAGTATCACAACGTCTCCTATGAAAACATTTCTTTGTGCTTTTATTTATAGCCCTCAGCATGCAGTACTTTATTATATTCTATCTCTTCTGTCTTCATTGGAAGCATCTGGGATGTAAAGTTTCATCCCAGCAGGTCTTTATTCTCCCACAGACATCAACTACTCATGCTAATAGTTTGCAGGGAGGGCTACCACTCTCTCAGTTCATCAGACACAAGCAAATCCTGAATCCTAGTTCTGGTTCAAATGGGAGCCCTGCTGCTGCTGCTGCTGCTGCTGCTGCTGCTGCTAAGTCGCTTCAGTCGTGTCTGACTCTGTGCGACTCCATAGACGGCAGCCCACCAGGCTCCTCAGTCCCTGGGATTCTCCAGGCCAGAACACTGGAGTGGGTTGCCATTTCCTTCTCCAATGCAGGAGAGTGAAAAGTCAAACTGAAGTCGCTCAGTCATGTCTGACTCTTTGGGACTCCATGGACTGCAGAGTACCAGGCTCCTCTGTCCATGGGATTTTCCAGGCAGGAGTACTACACCAGAACTTAACTTAGACTCAATATGATTTAATAAAATACCTGGTGGAGAATGAAGCTGTAATTTCTTGGTATTATTTATAATATATAAAATAAATTATGTATGCATTGTGTATATGTGTGTTATATATATATATATTATATATACATAAAACCATATCCCACAAAATTTGTAATTTGTATCAATGTGATATGCTTGATACCATAGTCAGTGCTATTTTCTTACTAAGTCATCTCTTTCAGTTGCAAAGCTAACACCAAAAGAATGCCACATGCTATAACATGTATTTTACTTACTCTGCATTTATCTAGATATGAATATGAGTTTAATATTAGAGTATATGAGTATAGAATATGAATAAGAATGTATATACTTAGTTGTAATGTTTCCTTAAGCTACTCTTTTCCTACATGCTGAAAAACCTTCTATACATATATTCTTTTGGGCTTTATTTAAAAGGTGACCCAATAAGTTTTTTTTTTTTTTCCTTTTGGAGTCTCTAGTAAATTTAGCTACTGTCACTATGTGTAAAGGAGATCTGCATGGGTGGAAGAGATATGGAGAAGCCAGTTCTTTTGTAGATAAACACAATGTGAAAACAAGGAACTACTCTTTAATTATTGGCATAGAAATAATGGCAAAGAAACAAAATTACTTCCTGAACCATATTTTATCACCTGACCAGGTGCAAAGACCACGTTTTGCCTGTTTTAATCAAATGAAAACTTTAACCCATCTGTATTGCGGGCTGTAAAGAATGTTAACAAGAAGTCAGGATCCTTGACAGTCATTATCACTGGACTAAAACGGTTATTTAACTAGAAAGTGGTTAGGACCATTAAGAAACATCTTATCAGGTTAACTGGTTAGAGAAATATTTTTAAAATTAACAAAATGTTACAACATCTGAGAAACCCAAGGTGTAGAGTTTATTCCACACTGCCAACTGAGGTGGAAAAAAATTCTGAAGCATAACAATCCAGAGCAATTGTTAGCACCTGTGGTGGGGCTGGAGCTAATAGAAGACATTTATTTAATCTATGATCTTGTTGAAAGAAGGGCCCCAGAACAGTAGCTTTTTCTTTTTAAGACTGGTCAGATACGGGCTTTTCTAAAGACATTGGGGTGGAGCCACAGCAAGATTACAAATGCTGGGAGAGAATGGCAGACACAGAGTAAAGGTGACTCAGACAAAATACAAAAGCCGTTTCCTCTTCAGTCATTTACACAGCAACTTGCAGTAAATAAAAAGGTGCAGTGTACACATTAGCAGTTCCTATAGTCTGGTTCTTTTACTGCCCTGGCATGATTAGTGCAGACAATTTGGCCTGCGTGGTCAATTGTTTACTTTTTCATCAACCTGATATCTGATCAGCAATTCCTCCAGAACTAAAGGCAAAAGGGAAATAAGCTCAGAAATTAAGGGAGTTTTGGTTGGCAATCAGGTGTTAACCCTAGTCTATTCTGTGAAAGGCTTATACTTCATTTTAGAAGCTGAATGATTGTGTGCTGTTTTTTGCTAGTCCACAAGAAGCCATGCTTTAGACTCCTTTGGCTGCTGTCCTGGGTAGAAGTTTGGCAGCCCTAAGGAGATGAATTCTTCAGCCTCGTATCCGCCCAGAGTAAAGAAGCAACACCCTCTCAGCCACTACTCTGTTGCTATGAAACAAAAGACTAGGAAGGTGAGCGAAGCAGGAAGTCCCGCCTTTTAGCCAGAGTCCGCTTTGGCTCCGTTTCCCAACGTTCACGCCCACCCGCCCACTCCTTATTGGTTAATTCCCTAGTGCCTTGCATCTTTTCTTCCATTTCCTTTTCGACTTTCGTTCTCGGGTGAATCCACTCCCCTCATTTGTCTCCTAATCCTTTTCCATTGGGACGTGTGGCGAGAGGGCCTTCCTCTGGGGCCATTGTGTACTGTGGGAGACGTGGACCGGGTGGTAGTGCGAGGAGGACGGGCGCCTCCCGTCCATTGGCGCCGCCCGCTGTCGGGTAGGGCATGGGTGCGCTGGATTGGCCTAGCCCCGAGCGGCCCCGCCCTCAGCCCCGCCCCACGCCTGGCTCTCGGTGTGTATCCTACAGGGGTGGGGTGGCCAGCGAGTGGTCTCCTCCTCCGGCTAGTGCTGCTGCGGCGTCCCGTGGCCTCCCTGAGAGTCGGGCGGGAGGGGAAAGCGGGCGTGGATTGGTTTTGACGGTAATTGTTGCGTTTCCCCACCTCGGTGGCCGGCGTCTCTGGGTCGCTCCTTCCTCGGGAGCGGGGCTTTTACGGTGATTACACACACCCTGCCGGGGCTACCCACGCACCCTGGGCTCGTGCGCGTAGAGTCGGACCCGCGCACCCGCGTGTCTCTACGGCGCCGGGACGCCGGGAGGGAAGGGGGTGCCGGGGAGGCTCGGCGCTGCTTTCCGCCCAAGGGGCTTGGGGCAACCCTACGTGGGCCTCGGAGGAAGAGGGGACAGCCCCGGTTTCCAGCCGCTGTCGCCGCCGCCGTCACACTTTGAAGAGGGGTATTTAAAGCCGGGACCCGGGCTGGGCCGGGGAAGGAGGAATAGGGAGTCAGGGGAGCCGGGGGCCTGGGATTGCAGACAACCCGGCGAGGAGCGTCCTCCGGGGAGCTGAACGCGGAGCGCCCCAGACGCACGGGGCTGCGGGTGCCGGAGCGGGAGGGGTTCTTCGTCCTTTCTCTGTCCACCTCCCCCGCCCCGCCAAGCTGTGGTCCGAGAGTGGCAGGGGAGGAGCCTGAGCCGGGAGGCACAGATGTCCCGAGACAAAGCTTTGGACCCCCTACCCCCACCCGACTTGGATGAGATGAAATGCAGGAAGCCTAAGAAATGAACTCTCTCTCTCCTTTCTGTGCCCGCTCATGTCAGTTTCTCACTCTCTTTTAAAATGGGCTATTTGTCTGTTGGTCCGTTTGGCTCTTAACTTGGGAACAACTCCTCAACCGCGTTATTTGAAGAACTGTGTGCTCGTGTGTTCCTGAGTCCGAACTTGGTGGTTTTAGCCGGGAAAATCCAAGTCCTCAGCCTTTGTTGACAACAGTCGTGCCCTTTCTGCTCCTGTAGAATAATCTTTACGTTTATATAACTTAGCGAAGTCTCACAGTGAAAGTGCGGTTTTTGAGTGAGGCTTCCAAAGTGTTTTCTAGGGGCTTCAGTTCTGGTCTTTTGAATGAGGGTTAAGTCAGGGAGGGGAGAAAACCGATGTGTTCTTACGTAGTTAGAGGAAATCTAAGTTTTTGTTACTGTTTTTTCTTAGTTATGTATTAATCAAACCTTCACTCCTTGCCATGTGAGAATGATGCATCTTTAACTCTTCGTGTGCCCAAAACAGATCTAAGGTCATTGCTCCTAAACCTGTGTGCTGTGTGTAAAGATTGAGAGTGAAAAAGTCACTCGCTATTGAAAAGTTGAATCTGGGACCCTGGATTTTGTTCTCACTGATGGAGGAGGATGTAATGGGTACAAGTTAACCTGTTTACTGTTGCATAAATATTTTCATGACCAACTAACTTTTTTTTTCCTTTCAAAGAGCTAAGATTCCAGATGGCAAATTCTATGAATGGCAGAAACCCTGGTGGTCGAGGAGGAAACCCCCGAAAAGGACGGATTTTGGGTTTTATTGATGCTATTCAGGATGCAGTTGGACCCCCTAAGCAAGCCGCAGCGGATCGCAGGACCGTGGAAAAAACTTGGAAACTCATGGACAAAGTGGTAAGTTCTGTCTGACTGTGTCTGTACAACAGCAGGGTTGACCCTGGATGTGGTTTCTCCAGTTTTGTTTGTACTGTCATTTAGTAATAATTATTGGTATGGCAACAGTCTTTTGATTCAGATTGACCATGTTTCTTATATCTGCTCTGGGTGTTTTGAAAAGTTGGATTCAGAGCCAAGACTTGTTTTTTTTTTTAAACTCTTGTCCTACTCTTCAAGGTTCAAAGTTCCTCTATATGACTCAGATATGCAAAGCTTTTACTGTTGGCTGCTCTTTGTTGGTGCATGGCTTAGAATCGTTTGGAAGTGTTTGTTCTGTCTTATGTAAGGTTGTGTTGCTCTTAGATAACAAAAGAGTGCATACAAGTAATTTAAGAAAAGTCTCTGATGGACTACTCATGACATCCACAGTGTGTGATGCTGAGAATGATTACTGGGGAAAGAACCATATTAGTCTTTAAGTGAGGAAGCAGTATTTGAGAGTTTCCATTTTCATCTTTGAGAATTCATCTTCATTAAGGAACTTTTTGGTTGTTGTTAATGGTAGAGTCACTGTGTGTTTCATCTATTCCATTTTGAAACAGGAAACCTTTTTGATTGCACATTGTTTATTGTGAAAGGAAAATTTATGATGGAGGCGGTGGGACTGAGAGTATCAGAAACCTCTGTGGTTTTTGCATGTTGCTTTCAGATGAACTACAAGTTACAAGAAGAAATGGTGCTGGATGTCAGTACCCAGACAAGTCTAGGAAAGCTGAATACTTTACAGAGGTCTGCTGAGAAAACTGTAGCTGTCCCTGTCCTGTCTTACTAAGTAGGATTATGAAATAAATATGATTAAGATGTAGCTTTAGTCACTAAGTCATGGCCATATGGACTGCAGCCCACCAGGCTCCTCTGTCCCTGGAATTTCCCAGGCAAGAGTACTGGAGTGGGTTGCCATTTCCTTCTCCAGGGGATCTTCCCGACCCAGGGATTGAACCCCAGTCTCTTGCATTGGCAGGTGTGTTCTTTACCACTAAGCCACCAGGGAAGCCTAAGATGTAGCTTGCTGCTGTGCAAAATTAATACTTTTGCTTTTGCATCAGTAGTACTATAAGCTATATATTGGTAAATGTTTGTAGCCCTTTATAGTTTCATTTGATAGATATTTGGGACTAGTTATAAAATTAATTGATGCAGGGCTCTTGATATCTTTATACCTGCAGAAATGGAAGTTTTAAAAAAATATTTCTTTGTAGCTGTGTGCTAAAGCCTTCATGAAGTCATATTATGAAGAGTAAAAAGTAAAGCAGTTACCTTTACTTTTTTCATAACTGTTCAAATATTTTCCACGAAAAGCCACTATTGGTGGTGGTAGCAATACTGGAAGGGGATAAGATTTACTTTATTTTTGTTTATCCTTATGAAAAGCACAGATGGGTAGATGAACGATAGGCCTGGCATTCTATGGCTGGTGGCACTAAAGGCAGAGCCAGAATACTTTTGTCAGATAAATATCCTTAGTTTTGGGCTTCAGTGTGACCTATTTAAACTTCTGCCAATTATTCAAATTGTGATTTTAAAGTACTTCAGATAGAATGATGTCATAGTGTCAGAACATTGCAACTTGCTGCTTGAGGTCAAGTTTTCATTTTAACATTGGATACTTAAGAATGAGGAGTATGCAGTTGGAAAAATTGTGTATATTTGGCAGGCACAATACTAGCTGTCTTTGCTTTTCTGAGGAGTAAGCAATTTAAAGTCACTCATGCTTGTATCACTAGTTGGGCTTAAGAGGAGAGTCAAGGTTTTTCTTTAACTTATCTGTTATATGAGTGGGCAAAAATGGGTCAGGTTATACTGGGGAGGTCTCCTCTCTTTCCACCCCCTTCTTTGAGTGGTCAGAGTTTGTACAATTGTAAGTAAATATTAGAACATCAAATGAAAAAGATCTGTATGAGGAAGTGGTAAACTATGGTTAATAGAGTCATTATTTTTGAAACGTAATTTTGGCCTGTAACTGATTGTTGACCTAAGTTTTATTCTCTCTTAATTATTTCATCATGGGTTATGGTAAAATAGATGGGTTATGGTTAAAAAAAAATGGCTTCTGCCATTGTTTATTTTATTAACCCTTTTGTGGGTTTGCGTTTAGCCTCTCCAACTGAGAATCTTGACTCAGGAGGAAATCTATTACCTGAAGTCTCTATTTAGTGGAATGTGGGTACAGGTATTGGCAAAGGTGCATTGTGTGGCTTTCTCTATTTGTCTTCATTATCTGTCAAGGCTGAAAATTGTTGTGTTCGTTTATGCATTTGTGGGCTTTGTGGAGGGAAACCATGTAAATCATTATGAATGTCTAGTACGTTTATTGTTACTCTATCTCACAGTAATAAAAAAGCACTGATAGGTACTAATTGGAAGAATATTTTATTTAATTGTATAGTGTAGAAGAACCCCCCACATGTGTTTATCTTTCTGCTTGTCAGTGGTGAAGGAAGTGATTCATATTATGAACACTGTCCTGGTGATTACATCAGGAACTTTATTATTAGTCCAAAAGGTAATCCCTTGACACATTGCCTAACTGTTTTGTAAAATAACTGCCATAGCTGGAGTTTAGCTTGTGAATAACAATAGTAACTTTCAAATCTAACTGGTAGTTATGTAGAAGAGAGGATGAAGTATCCAGCATTTTTCTTTATAAAACCTCTTCAATAAGGTCAAATCTTCGAAGTGTAAATTTGTAAACAAGCTCCAAGTACAGTATGTCTCAGCTACCTACAAAGTAAAATAACTTATCTCACAGGGCTTATGAAGCAGTCTTAGACTGTAGGGGAAAAACCAAGTAAGTGTGTAGTTACACCATTCCCTGGCCTCTAGAATTTAAAACAGTCAACTGAGATTCCAGTTCTAGCTAACTGTTATGTTTTCAGAGGGCAAGCTTTCTATGCAAGGTCACTGAGAGTAGGAGGGAGTAATTGCTCAGTTGTGTTCCTTGTAAGGTGTAAAGTGTTTTGAAAGAAAACATCAGTGGCACAAACTTAACATGGTACATTTACTGAGGAAAAGAATAGTAACAGAATAGTAACATATCTTAAAGCATCTCATTTATTTTAGATATCTTTTCTGGTCTTAGCTCCATGTGTCAGTGGAAGTCAATAGCTGACCCCAAACTGTTCAGATCAGTGGATGCCTCTCTGATACAGAGACAGAACTATTAGTCATGAATACACAGTGAGGTTCATATACACCTGAAATGTGGAGTCTGTTCCAAAACCCTTCCAGAGATGGAGGTTCTTAAACACTTAAACATTTATTGAGGACCTACTGTGTTTTCTATGAAGTTCTTGTTACCTGGAGATGCAAAGCTAGACAAGATATAAATCTGCCCTACACCTGTCAAGGAAGCTCCAAGACCATTATCAGAGCCAGGCATGTAAGTGGGTAATTGCCATGTCATATGGAGAGGTCTGTAATACAGACCTATACAAAGTACATTGGGAGCAGAGTCAAGAACATCTGCCTTGTTTTTCTTCTGGCCACTGCTTAGCCTGTTGTCTGTCTGGGTTCTGCTGGCCACTGCCTTTAGGAAAGGCATTATTGTATTCTTGTTGAAAATGCTGTGGTGAGGGTAAGGAAATGATTGCTAATCAGTGTGTAGGAGTGATGATTTATTAATGTGAGGTTCCTGAGTATGATTTTCACAAACATCTTAGCCAGGTGATGGAAAGTGGAAGAAATAATTTTCCATCTAATAAATACTAAATGTACTGAGCATACATGGATGTTCAGGAAATTAAAAAATAATTAATTGATGCCAAAGAGCAAAACAAGTTGAGTACCTGCCTATGTTTTTGTCTTGCTGTCCTTGTCACTTATTTGAAATTATATTACTGACAGAGTTTTAAAAGCATTTAAAAAGTGATGATGCCAAACAGCCTTTTCCTGCCTTTTGTCCTCAGTGCATTTAATACATTTGCAAGCTTGGAATTTAATTTATTCTCTGTCTTTGTAATCTCATTTCAACTATAATATATTTTAAAGCTTTTCAGTCAAAATGTCTTAAAATACATACAGCTATTAAAAAATAGTCAGTATTCTTTTCTAAGTTAATTTACTCATACCTCTGAAAAATATTGCACGTAGACTAAAACTTTATTTTCGGATGCCAGTTGTTTGTGTTTGATGGGTTTGAGAATATCACCGTCCTTGGGCTCTTGGAATAGGGAATATCATTTATTTGAATTATTCTTCACATATTTCATTTTCCTCATGAGGTTGTTCTCTATTAGCAGGATCATGGGCCCAAATAGGCTTGGATAGAGGATAACGCGATACATATCTGGGTTATTTTGTTTAGTACTGAGTTAGGTTTTTGAATTTGTGCTTAGATAAATGAAGTGATCCCAAAGTTTGCTTCCTGTCCTTTCTAGGTAAAACTTTCGGATAAAGTAAAAGATGTAAAGGAATCTTCCCAAGAGTTCCCTGGGTTTATCCTTGTGATACAGAGCATACCTTTAATAGAAGGCTTCATTAGTTAGTAATCATTTAACTCCTATAAAATTATAATCATTCAGATTTTTGAATCAACTTCTTTCTTTCAAATTTGCTTTCTGTGCTATTAATGATTTCATCATTCATTAATTATATGCCAAGTATGGAAAGATAGACAATCATAAATAACTATGTTATCCTGGAAGATATAGTAAGTGCTGTAATACGGTGTAAATAAGGATGGCATCATCTTCTCAATGGACATGAGTTTGAGCAAGGTCCAGGAGATGGTGAAGGACAGGGAAGCCTGGTGTGCTGCAGTCCATGGGGTTGCAAACAGTCTGACACGACTGAGGGAACCACAAAGTGCTGTAATGTAGTATGTGAGTATCGTTGGCTAGGGTGGAAAGTTGGTGTAGGCAGTATGGTGTAGTATAGCTGGTAGTGTTATCTAGCTGTTTTTTAGAGGGTGTTTTGGATTCCAGTGAGGTGGAGGACACATCAGGCTGAAGGAGAGATGGGTAAAGGGAGATGATGGAGTGAGCGAAGGAAAGTTAGAGAAGGTTAAAGAGACTTTGAGTGTTTTGTTAAGGAATTTGGACTTTCATTTAGTAGGCAGAGGACCACTGAAATGTTTGAGCATAATGAGAGAATGTCAAGGCAGTGTTGGTCCGTTACTTTCTTGACTCCAGAAAGGATGACTTAAGAGGGGGAAAACCCCTTTAAAGGTAGAACTAATGACCAAGAGAAATTAAAACAGACTGGGTAAGAAATAATACAGGGCTGTGCTAGAAAATTGACAGTAGATATAGCAAATGTGGGAGACATTTTGGAGTAAAACCTAAGGTCCTGGTGACCCTTCAGAGATAGAGGATGAAGGAGAAGTTGAAGTGAAAGTGGCTCTTGAGGTTTTCAGCTTAGTTGACTCTAAAAGCAGTGATGCCCTTAATGAGATAAGGAACATACGAAGAAAAAGAGGAAGCTTGGGGCCTGGTGCATGATGTTTGTTTCTTGGCCATGTTGAGTTTGACATGCCAGAGTGAAATATCCATTTTGAAGTCACAAAGTTGAATATGCAGTTAAAGAGAGAAATTAAAACTAGAGGTGTGTGTTTGGTAGATATGCCCATAGAGATGGTATTTCAAGCTGTAGAACAGCAAGAGATTTGGAAGGCAGACTAGAAGGTGAGAGTTGGGGAGAAAAAGTCAGAGATTGGAATTTTTGGCTGTATTGGTTTTGTATATATAATTAGATGGTGGTGAAGGAGAAAGAATCCTACAAAGAACAGTGATGGAACAGATAGGAAAGGAATGAGAGCATATTGATTTCCTGGGTACAGAGAGCTTTATAAGGAAGTAATTTCAACATCTAAGAAAATTAATAAGCTTAAATGGAAAAATCCAAGCTGAATGAAAATTTAAGAAATCATTACATTTCTTGAGTCAGGGCCATTGTTTATCTTTCCATGTCACATCAATGACAGCTAGATTAAATTCAGTATGTGAATTCAACAAAATTGTTCTAGAACTGGGACAACTAGCATAAAGAAAGAAAGTTATGATAGCTTGAGGATTTGAGCAGAGCACAGCCTTGTGTGTGTGGGGATGCTATTGTAGAGGTTCATAGAATTGAGGGGAAGGAATATAGGTAGGGAGTGATTTAAGATGGAAGAAGAAGTAATTGATAAAGTAGTATTGTGGATTACATTGTGGGAAGGAAAGGCTCAGAACAAGTAGAAAGGTAATCCTTGGTAGGTAACTATTTATATGTAGATAAGAGGGAAATGAGGAAATATACAGCAAAGTTATGGAGGAATTTGTAAATTTTACTTAGGGTTGTCAGGAAGTGTTTTAACTCATATTTGTAATATTTAAACCATATTTTCAAATTGCATATTATAGATTAAACAATATATATTTAAGCTAGTTTTCCAGCAGTTAACTGTGTATGTAAGTTAAAAAAACTGAAATGGAAATCAGTCCTGAACCTTTATATTAAGATCACCTTAAAACATGCTGCACCTTAAATGACACCACAGTATTGTTTGTGTCTACTCTGCTTGGGCACGTATTTAAGATTTTTTTACAAATTTATTTGTAAGATTCTGATTTTCTCCTAGTCATTAAAGAAATGCTTGGAAAATATCTGACTAAATTTTTAGCTGTTTAACACATTAAATAATTGTTAAGCTTGCACTATTTTTCATTAGGAATTACAAAAATACTACTTCAGTATTCTACCTTTCAAAAGATTTCAGATCAGCTGAGTACCGATGTACTGATTCCACATGAGGAGTAGTGACCTGGTCTTATTTGCTGCTATTCTGCCCAAAGCAGGAGACTTTGTAAGGATTTCAGGTAGTATAGCAAACTTTAGGAACTAATTATGGCCTTCAGCAATGGCTCAGTGGTAATGAATCTCACCCACGGGAGACGTGGCTCCAATCCCTGGACCAGGAAGACTCCCCCTGGAGGAGAAAATGACACGCCACTCCTGTCTTCTTGCCTGGAAAATCCCATGGACAGAGTAGCCTGGCTGGCCATAGTCCATAGGATGCCACAGAGTTGGACACGACCAAGTGTGCACATGTCTACACACACATGCACTAAATGAAAGAACTTTTAATGATCCCCAATAAGGTGGCCAGTGCCTCTGGTCTAATTCTCCTGCCTTTGCAAAACTTGCAGTGGTTCTGCTGTATTGTGGTTTAATATGGAAGGGGAAGAAATCCTAAAAAGTTGCCAGTGCCCACTGTGTGCCAAGTGTTGTGTTGAGCACTTACTTTTCCTCTTCTGAGACTTTGTAACATCTTTAGAAGTTTCCATGGTTTCCTGGAGAAGAAACTGGCCCAAGGTTGTAAAGCTAGTGAATGCCGGGGCTAGATCCCAGGTCTGACTGATTCTCAGGCCTGTGTTCATGGTATGAAGATTTAAGCACATATGACTTATGCTCATGATATGAAGATTCAAGTATGTATGACTCTTCCTGTTTATGCAAGAAATAAAAGGACCTTTACCTCTGTATTTGTAATGATCAAGTTCTCCAAGCTTTGTACACATGTCGACAGATTTATTCAGTATAGATGGGGATATTCTTTTTGTAATAGGACTTCTGAGAGGTTCCTCCTTATTTTGTTTCTTTCCTCCATATCTTCCTACTTCCCTCAATTGAAATTTTTTACAGCTACTATATGCAGGATCTTATATTACGTGATGGAGAAAGACCAGTGAGACAGATATACCCTTCACCCTTAAGAAGTTCCATCCTCATATGGAGAGATAGTGAACAAATGAATAAATAATTGACCTCAATACAACCAGACAGTTATTTAATGGTGCTTTTTAATACATTAGTCTTCTAAAGAAAACTTTGAAAACCATAAAAAAAGTTGGTGGTTTTCCCAGATCCTACTATGAGTAACTTCCAGATTCATAACCAATTATATGTTAACCTTCTGGTTTTGCCCAGTTAATACTCTTATGTAGAAAGAGTTCTATTTTATTTTTCTATTTTTTTACATTTTATGCTGTACAAGTTCTTATACTTTTATATACTTAGTGGTGATTTACTGAGATAAAATGTAAAGAATCTGAAGAACTCATAGATACTTATTATCATAACAACATGCTTTTAAGTAACTGCAATAAGGAATCTCTTAGAACAGTTAGTTACCTGGGAAGCACAAATAAGGATTTCTTTCACACTTCCCATACTGTCTTTAAAAAATGCGATATTTCACTTTAAAGGTATAATACTTGATTTAATACAACTGAGTGCTTCATGAAGTGAGGTGTACGTTATAATGAATGTCTGCTGTGGTATACACCCAGTTCCTTACTGTTGAAGTTTCCATTTACTTCAGTAAAATTTTTTTCATAGATTTCAGGGGTTGGTTTGAATCTTGTTTGCAGGAAATATGTTAGCTGACCTAATACTTCTTTGTTACCTTTTGGCTAGAAATTTTAATTAAAGCACAGTCAGGAAACTGTTTAAATGCGAGAATGTTCCAAAAATAATTAATGGCTTTGAGAATTCTTATAGCACTAGTAAATCCTGTGTTTACATTTGTGCCTTTGCATTGATATGTCTGAATATATATTTTATATATCTGAATACATATTCATGTATTTATTGAAATACACAGTGTATATATAATATATATAAAATGTATTTTTGATGTGTGTGGGATGATGTATATATAGACATACACAGAGAAGTCTACTTAAAAATCTTTAAACACATTTCAAGATTTACATCAGGCAGCTGTCTACCTTTAAGGAGAAAGTGCCTCACTTGTAAGTTCAGAAGGCGGGGTTCTGAGCAGTAAACTCCACAAAATTCCATTTCTGTGTTTAAGTGTTGTCATGTCACAAGGAAGGAGTTGGTCTCGGTGCTCTCCAAAGTCTTCTTTAAAACCCTTTGAGTCACTGACTATAATGGAATTTTTAGCCCAATTCCAACACTAAATGTTTTACCTTTCAGTTCAAAAGCAAAGAGTAATGAATCAATCCTTTTGTGTACCAGTTGGTGCCTTAAAAAGTCCATCATTGTGTAATGTGACTGTAGATTTGTTCTCCGTGAAAGTTCTTCTGTGTTGGGACCTGCTGTCATTCTAGGGAGCAACTTAGACAGTTCTAGAAGACATCTAAGTCATTTGAATTTGAACTTGAACCTTGTGGTGAGCTTGATTTTTCTCCTTAAAATACTGTCTTTATAAAAGCAGTTTTTATCTCCCTGGCTTTCGTAGTTCCTTGCACATAGCAGGCACTCAATAAATATTTATTGAATTGAATTGAATTTGACCTGCTTAGAAGTAGTAGTCCTGGTATAAGGTTATTCATTTTCTGCAGGAGCTGTCATAAATCACAGAGTTTAATACTAATCCACCTGATGAACTGCACACTTAGTGGCCTACGGTAGTAGTTCAGCATTTTATGTTGCGCTTGCCCAAGTGCAGATTTAGAAAACTGTGTGGCCTATAAGGGCTGAACTGACTCTAGCCTATTTCAGAGCTCCTCATTCCACTCACCACGGGCTTCCTCTGCGTCCACCTTTTAGAGTGATTGCATTGACTCATTTTCACATACCCTGCTCTCGGGGGCCTCTCAGCCTTTGCACATCCCTTTGCCTGGAATGTTCCTTTTGCAAATTTAGGTATGCCTTTCATGGTACTGCCACATGGACGTGTCTGCTTCATTCCTCCTCCAGCACTTTGTACTCTCCTCCATTACAGCGCTCCCATTTTCCTGTCATTCTTTTTCAAGCCACTGATTTTTTTTCACTAGAAAACTCCTTGAGGACAGGTCTTTGATTTATTCCTTGCTGTATTCCCTAGGGCTGGAAACAATGCCTGATGCACCAACATTTGTAGAATTAACAAATGGGTCCTGAAGTTCATGTAAATTCACAAATGGAATAAAATAAAAATGTAAATGAGTTTAGCCAGGGATCATTAATTATATGCCCAATTCTAATTAAGTTGTGATATAGTTAAAAGGAAGACCAGCCTGAGATTCATAAGATGCAGACTCTTGTGTTGGATTAATGATTTTTTAATAGTCCCTTAATCTTTGTAGTTCTTAGTTTCTTTATCTGAAAATGAATGGATTGGACAGGATCTTTACTAAGATCCCTTAGAGCAAGAATTACATTGCTCCTAAGTTAATTATAGAGAACTAGGTCTCTTCTGCCAGACTCCTTAAGGCAGGAAGTGTGCTCTAGTCATCTATAATTTCCTGGCACTGAGCTCAGTACCTGGTATATAGTAGTTATCAAACAATTTTACTGAATAAAGCAATAAATTCTCAGATGGAATTACAGTTTAAATAAAGCAAATGAGAAATAAGTTCAGGTAGCGAATAGGAAATGAAAAATCTGTAATGTTTAAAAGAATCTATTAAACTACAGTACTTTGCAATGTCTGAAAAAAATACCTGAGAGAATTTTTTTATTTATCAGTTAAAAAATTCACCAGTTAGAGGAAATGAATTTAAAGCTGCCTGGTCCCCTAACTGCAGGTTAATAATTTATCAGTCTGGTGACATATTGTACAAAGTTTTATGTTGCTAAAATTAAATTACCTGTTGTAGGATATTGTTGGTGATACTTCTGAAATTTGTATATATTTGTGATACTATCTTTTAGTTTTAAGAATTGAGAAACGTTCTTGATTTAACCAGAATTTGTTAAGTCATTGATATATTTGAGACATCATCAGTCTTTAGGGGGGGAAAAATTATGTATAATTCAGTCATGAAAATGGGAAAGTAATATAATATTTGTGTGTAAAAATATATATAAAGAATTTCAGAATCAGATCAACCAACCATTTATACATCCGTTTATTAGTTCTGTACTACATGCTGGATAATCTTTAGGAGAAGGGGACGACAGAGGATGAGATAGTTGGATGGCATCACTGACTTGATGGACATGAGTCTGAGCAAGCTACAGGAGTTGGTGATAGACAGGGAACCCTGGTGTGCTGCAGTCCATGGGGTTGCACAGAGTCGGATGTGACTGTGCAACTGAACTGACTGATATGCTGGATAATTATTTTAGGCACTGTATACAAAAAGGAGGGAGATAAAATGCCCATTGTTAATGTGAGAAATGTTTGTCTTAGGAGCTGATGCTTGATAGTTTGAGTCAGATTTTTCTCCTCACAAAAGATGATATGGTTATTTCTCAAGAAAGCAATTGAGAAAGTAAGTTTAAGAGAGCTTTCTTCATTTGTTGTTTCCTTGATTCATTGTGTTTGTAGTTCTTAAGCAACTCTTTTTCATTTAGTCCCATCACTTTTATGGGTACCCAAAAGTGCATCCATGTTTTGTGGAACCTGAAATTTAGAGTGGTCTTTTAAAGAGAAAAAAAAATACAAAATTGGGTGTGAAAGTGTATTTTTTTAGAACAATAAAAAGTCACAAGTTATAAATTAAAAAAAGTTAAGTCCACAAACATCAGAGAAGTAATCTAGGCTCTGTACACTTTATGCTTTGACTCTCTTACATTGCTCACATATGCCACCAGTCCCGGGTACCAGGAAATTCGAACGTGACCTTTCTACTCCTGTGCTGGGCTGGTCAGCATCAGAGACACTTGAAATGTTCCTGAAGCCATTTTTTTATCACAGCTGCTGGCAATGATTTAACTAGTTTCAGAAGGGACTGTGTTCTTTACATTCACTTTCCATTAAAGTCAAACTAAATGTATGTTCAACCCAAATTTGCATTAGCCAGACTCCAGACATGACCCCCACCACTTCAGTGCCACCCAGTAGAAGGCTCGGTTTGACAGAAAGGATGTCACACTGGGAAAAAGACAGAAATCTTAGCCAGCTGTGTTTAAAATACCTTGCTCTTGAAAACTTTGCAGAAAGATTTATGATGAAAGCTTTAGAAGGGGGCCAAGTAATCACAAGCTTCTCAGTAAATCTGCCTTTAGGTGTACGTTTTGCCTTTTGTTAAAGTGGGCATCTTTATGTACACACTCATGCAGTTCCCAATGATTACATTTAAATGTTGAATTGGATGGCTCTTTATACTGTGGTTGGAGGGGTAAGAATGAGATGGGTCAACTTACTCTTGACTAAATCACATGAACGTGTACCAGCGAATGTAGTAGTAGAATTCAGCCTTTTTTTTTCTAACAGAAGGTATTTTCAGTTCTGCACTCGGCCCTGAATGCCCCAGTGGTTGGGTGACGCCTGATGGAATGACTGAACCGTTATGTAGCAGGTGTTTCTAAGCCTTGGATGTAATGTAAAGAGGTGGAAAAGACTTGTTCTGACCTAACACCCATTTGCTACTTAATAATTCGGTTATTAAAATCGTACCTGTTTTAGTCTCCTCAGTGTTTCGGAACGGCATACCAAAACATAAAATAAATCAAATAGCTTTAGTTGGGAAAATAATATCTGAATGTGAGACTTTAAGATAGGCCAGCAGGTGAGGCCTGTTCCCTCATTTTTGTTTAAAAAAAAGACTGTTAGTGATGTACAATAACTAGCATGTTGGTGTTCTGTTAAGCTGTGAACAATGGGATATTAAAGAGAGGATGAAAACTTTGGGGTTGCAAGTAAAGGTCTGACAGAGAAACTGAATGAGAGCAAAAGAAAATAGGATTTAATTGAGAACAGTTGAGAATTTAATTCTTTGTAGGTTGGTGATTATAGTTTTAAAGTCAAAATTTGTTTTATGCAAAGCAAAGAAATAGTACATAGTTTGTTAATTTTTCAGTTTTTCTGTGGAAGAAAGTGTTGCAGTTCACATGAAAATGTTTTATTTCTGTCCTTGTTTCTTTTAGGTCAGACTGTGCCAAAACCCCAAACTTCAGTTGAAAAATAGCCCACCATATATACTTGATATTTTACCTGATACATATCAGCATTTGAGACTTATATTGAGTAAATATGATGACAACCAGAAACTTGCCCAACTCAGTGAGAATGAATATTTTAAAATCTACATTGATAGTCTAATGAAAAAGTCAAAAAGGGCAATAAGGCTCTTTAAAGAAGGCAAGGAGAGGATGTATGAAGAGCAGTCACAGGACAGGTAAGATTATTTCAGATTTTATTTTTCTTAGTGTTAGTCGATGTTGCTTTTTATTTCATGGTTAGGATAAATGTCACCATGTGTGTGTTTGAAGGGAAATATTGCATTTGTGTATTTGCTTTACACACTATTTAAACCTTGTAATTTTATACAAGGTTTGCACAAAATTATCTGTGTCAGGAGCTAGTTCATGAGACGATGTTCTTATTTTTCTGAATAGGCATTATTTTTCAGAGAAGTTTTAGTTTTCAGAAAAGTTGTTCAGAAAGTAGAGTTCCATTTACCTCCTTCCTCCAAGTGCCAGTTTCTTCTTAACAGCTTGCCAAGTATGGTACTTCTGTTATACTGATGAACTGATATTGATACAGTATTATTAACTAAAGTTCATAGTGTCTGTTAGGGTTCACTGCTTGTGTTGCATGGCTCTATGAATTTCCACACAGGTATAATTAGGTCATGTATCCATCTCTGTAGGATCATGGAGAATAGTTTCACTGCTCTAAAAATGCCCTGTGCCTGACCTGTTCATTGTTTCCTTCCCTGCCTGCCTCCACCACACCTCTTGAAGCCCTGGCAGTTGTCATCTTTTTAGTCCCTATCGTTTTGCTTTCTTCAGAATGGCATATAGTTGAAATCATGTAATATGTAACCTTTTTAGACTGGCTTCTTTTACCTAACAGCCTGTATTTAAGGTTACCCAGTATCTTTTCATAGCTTAATAGTTGATTTCTATTACTGAGTGATATTCCATTATGTGGATGTAGTACAATTTGTTTAACCCACTCATCTATTGAAGGCGATCTTGGTTGCTTCCAAGTTTTGGCAGTTATGTATAAGCAGCTATAAATACTGATGTGTAGGATTTTGTGTGGACATAAATTTCAGTTTCAGCTCATTTGAGCAAATACTTAGGAGCATAATTACTTGATATTATGATAAGCCTATGTGAAGTTTTGTAAGAAGTTTCCAAATTGTTTTGCAAAGTGGCTGTACAGTTTACATCCCCACTGGCAGTGAAGAGTTTCTGTTGCTCAACTCAGCCAGCATTTGGTATTGGACAGTGTCTTTAGGACAGAGTCTTGGTTGGATGTGTGGGTGTGCTAGATATGAGTGGCAGATGTAACTTCAATTCCTATTCTTTGTTAAGCGAGAAGCTGGAGTGTTGATGCCTGAAGTAACATCAACTGAATCCTCATTTCATAGCCAGAATTTTTGACTTGCAGATTCTTCATTAAAGTTTGTTGTTTGGCTTTTTCAACATTAAATTTCATGATCTGTCTTTAGCTGAATAGAAAAAATAATAGCGTTTTCCGTTTCTGGGACATTTATATCTAGAATATATCTAGATAGTGATCGTCTATTTATATTTCCGGACTGTAAAACAAATATTAATTAAAGTATATAATGTCTTAATGTAGTTGAGGTGAATTTTAGTTTAAGACTCTTAATGTCTTTGGATTTTAGTTTCCTTAGATAGTGGAAAAACTTCTAAGAAATTTCTATTACAGGTCAGAAACAGTTGCCTCCTTTAGTCTAATGAAATATAAGATTGTATAACAGAAAATTCAGTTATCTATGTATGTAGACACTGAAGTTGTAAATACCAGCCAAACAAATACCCAGAGTGAGGAAAACCATCAAATTTAAATGTAGGAAAACCCTCTGCCAAAGGTAAAATGGCATGAATGTTTACTTATTTATAATTTGCTCTCTAAACTAGTGATGAATCCTAACATAATCATAGGAGTCTAACCAATTATGT
This sequence comes from Oryx dammah, assembly GCF_014754425.2. Lineage (NCBI taxonomy): Eukaryota > Metazoa > Chordata > Mammalia > Artiodactyla > Bovidae > Oryx > Oryx dammah. The sequence continues at coordinate 105,905,798 of NW_024070186.1, forward strand.
AGCTGTGGGCTCATCACTTAATATTATTGGACCACAGTTTACACATCTTGAGGGTGGTGAATCTTCCAGTTAGTTAGTTGCCTTTTAGCTTCAACTCTGAGACTCTGTCCAGGCCTATTAATGGGAATTTGAATTGCCACAGGGTTCTGGAAATAAGGAAGAGAGCTATCATAGTGTTGGTTTCTTACAGACTTTCCAAGAATGGTCCAAGGTTAAGGAAAGACACGTTTGTGTTTAAAACTGTATTTTTACCTTGTAATTTTGCCATTGATCTAATAAAATTAAGTTGTTTTAGAAATATCTTTCTACATCTTAATCAGATTTGGTAGCCCTGAAATTCTTAACCTAGCAGTGCATGGTTAAGAATTTTACTTTTTAGGTTATCAGGTCAGTGAGAAAGTGTATAACTTCTAGGATCTAGGAATTCAAGTGAATACAGTGTTTTAACTGGATGTAGTAGTATTTAATGGGGTTAGCTTTATTTCATTTTATATCATTTTTAGAAACTTGAAATATTTTTTAGCTCAGGAGATGTCTTATAATTACCATTTCATACATAAGTTTTGATTTTTTTGGCTTTTTATGTATGAGTGTATCATGGTGAAATTTTATAAATTTCGATTGATCGTGTATAGATTTCCATAGATGATGACAGATTGCATGTTAAGTGATCATATTGAGGCAACTCTGTAAATTCTGTGTTTTAAGTATTCAAGTAAATTTTGTCACTGTTTGAAATTCAGCCCTACACTTACTAGCTTCTGTGCTGGTGTAGCATATTTCTAATTGGATTTTTCTTTCATCCATGTTCCATTTTCTGATAATGTTCAATGGCCGCTGTTTATGCAAAGCTTGCATTTGATAGATGTCTGATCATAATTCATAATGATGTACTGTCCTTGGTACAGTGTAACAAGATGCAGATTTTCTATTTGTGTTTCTTTTAGTGGTAATATATTTTTAAACAATTCACTCTGTATTTCCTTAGTTTTTCAAATGTTAACTCAGGCTTAAGCGTGCCATTGTACTTGGAGCTCTGGGATGTCTCACTCTATAGAATTGGAAAGAAACATAGAATCTTCTCATTGTTGTTAGGCATTTGAGTATTCTGTTTAGTATCATGACTCTTACCTAACATGTATGATACACTGATTACTGGGAATATTATAAATTCTCTGTACAATATATTTTTTTAAATTTTGTAAGTAATGTTGCTAGGGACATCAGTATTTTTAAGCTAAAAATGAAGGACAGTTAAAGTAGACATAGTAATTTGGAGATCATTGACTAAACCAGCATTTCCCTGAAAGATTCTGTACTTTATTGAAGAAAATTGTCCTGAATGAATACATGAATCAAAATTTTATTTTAATGTTCCTGTTGTATCAAAAATAAACATCTTTGTGGATTTCTTTTAAATGTAGGGATTAGTGGGGAAAAAAATCAGTCATCAGCTTTGAACCAGCTGTGCTTTAATTGATTGCTTAAATATGAGCAGCCTGAATTTTTAAGACAGTTTCACATAAATGTGATAAATATAGTAACAAATAGAAAAATAAATAGATATAGCAAATGGCATGCAGTGTATTCCCTGTGTAGAGGGTGAGAGGTAGAAATTAAATACATTTATTTGCCATGGAAATAGATATTAAGAGCACATAGTTCAAGCCTCTTGCTTTGAGAATGGGTGGAATAATGCTTTCTGGTAGAAGCAGCCTGTATGCCTCACTTGAGTTTTATAGTAAACCTCTTTCTGCTCCAGAATCACTTTTTTCCCATATCCCCCCTCCCCAAACATTTGAACCTCACACTGAGTTGGTGCTTCCTGAGCAATGTCTACACCATTCTTAACTGGTATTTCTGGTAAGAATAATTCACTGGCCTCTGGCACACACAGCATTTGCAAATGTGGAGTAGGAGTCATGTACAGAAGGGACAATTTATAGTTTCAAGCACAGAGAAGAGGAGAAACTTTATAGCACATTTCTTAAGTTTTAGTGGCAAAAGTCAAAGTGGGTGTGAAGGTAGTTACAGGGTGGCTACAGGTGACAATTGTGAAATTGACGGGAGATGCCTCTCTTCAGTGATGTGCCTGGCAGTTTCATCAATTGATCATTTTAAAAGAAAAGAGTTTTCTTTCTCATATAAAAAGTTATGTATTAATCACCTGTTCTTCACACCCTGGTTTGTTGGGCACTGTTTTTGTAGAACACCCAGAGGTGATGGCATAATGATAATCAGATTTTCCATGTTTTAGAGCTGCTTCAGTGAACCAGAGTGCTACAACCCATTTTTCCCTCCTACACTCTGGTTTGCAACCACTGAAACAAAACCAGAAGTCAACTGAGATGGAAAAATAGCTCTGCGTTTGATAGCCTATCTGAGAAGAAAATAAAGGCTCTAAAAAAATTCATGCCAAAGAGTAATACATAGAAGTTGTCTTATTATTAATATCATGTGAAAGCCCCTGGGTCATTCTTTATGTACAGGTATTGTAGAAAACAAATCATAGTGTGCATAGCTAGTATAATAATACTCATTCCAAAAAAAGATTTTTAAAATGTATTTTGACATTGAAAAATTAATTCTAGAAAATGCTAGCCTTTGTTTAAAATTCATGCAGGAGCATCAGGCAAAAATCTTTTTCTCTCTTGACCATTTGGCTGAGCAAAGAAAAATGTATAGCCTGCTCCATTAATAAAGTGCCTTTCTCCTTAAAGAACCACAAATCACTATGTTTGATGTTTATGCCTGTGTTGTAATTCATGAAATAGTGTACCAAGAACATTTTGAAACTGATACACTAAAGATAAGTTGAATCAAAACAACATCAGCTACAACAACAGCAGCAACAATAAGGGCAACAACAAAATACAAAGCCACAAACCAACCTGTTTGCATTCCTCATATAGCTGTATTGCAGCATTGCTTTGGCTGGAGACTAGTTTTGTATTAACTGAAATGTTTAAATTAGCATAAACATGAGTACATGTTAGCAGTTTTGAAATTCCTCATGGGTTTTCCATCTCACCATATAAAGATACCGACCTTTGTGTTCTGTGTAGTAGTTTTAATTATTGCTGAACCTCATAGGTTAGTGGCCTTGTTTATAATCCCTCATCAAGTTCCACATTTTCTCCTGGGGAGCCCTGGGCATTGTGAGAAGGACGTGAGGGAAGAGTGCAGGAATCTTGTGGTCTGATGCCATTTCTCCTCCAATATTCTTTGTAACCTTGGTTGCTTTCCTGATTGCAGTATGTGTTTTTTAGTCTTTTATTGTTTTCTGGATATTCACAATATTTGTTGGTTCAGACATTTCAACATCAAAAAATGAGGCTGTGGTGTGTTTCAAACTAAATGTCCCTGTTGCTCCATTAGTTTCTTAAATATTTTTTCAAATCCAATAGTAGTTTCTAGTAAAAAATGCTATTTTTTGTTATTACAATAATCATTTGCAGGAGAGTTAATCTTAGGAAAGTTATGTCTTCTGTAAATAATTTGTGCGGTAAATGCATTCCATTTGTTTCATGAAATACCTATTGTTTAGGGATGCACAAGAAGGAATGGTTTATCTTCCTTTAAGAAAACAATTTTATATTTTAAATATTAATTTAATCTTTCTATTTTCTTTTTTTTTAACTAATGGTGAAAATTTCAATTCTTTTGCATTTCATGAGAACAAGGGAGAAGCTGCATGTAGAAAAATATGATTTCTAAATAAGTCATAATAGGTTGTGGATAGATTTTTGAACATAAATATTTTAATGTAAACATACTCCATTGCTATTTAATTTTTTATATGTGTCTGCATTCTAGGCATGTTTTCCTTTTCAGTGTAAGAGTAGAGGAAGGAAAAGATTAATTTGTGATATTTTAAAATGATGATATGTAATTTGGATACAGAGGAAAATAGTAATCAGTCCAACTGTGTCTGCCAAGTAGGAAACGGAGTTTTCTCTAGAAAAAGTGAGCATCTTCCTGAGATTAATTTATCATCAATGAATAGTTTATTTAGTCTTGATAAGAATGCTTTCACTCATATTTCAAGGATCTGAGAGACATGAATATACTTTTCTAAAGTTTGGACATGAAAGGGCTTTTTTCTTTAATATTCTATGAACATAGAGGCCACAAGAAAGTTGTTTAGATAAATCTTTCAAAGTTAGACAAAAGGAATCTGTTAGAGTGGGCAGGTCAGAGCTTGCAGAATCTTTGACTGTTAAGGACTTTATGACCAACTAGATCCATGCTGCTTTTGCTAACTGGATACAAAGTAGTTTATTTGTTGATTTTCATACAAGTCAAAAGAGAAAGGGGTTTCTTTAGCAGTTTCCTCTTTGGGATATATTTTCAGAATGCAAAATAACACAAATTATTCTGCTATCCAGATACTCAAATTTAAAGCTGGATCCAGTGCCCACTCCTTTTAAATTTTAACCAAAATGTTTACATTTAACCCATTTACTTGGTATTTATTTACTTTCTTTCCCCAGCCCTCTATTAACACCATTCAGTCTATAACACCTGGTTTATTAGGTATTAAACATTTCATTGCAATTTATTTAAATTCCTCCCAGGCCATAATATATATATTATATATACATATTTTGATTTTAAAATTGGAGAATTTTTACTTGGAGTTGATTAAAATTTTTGAGTAATAACCATTGTGTCATAAGACAGTAAAGCCAACTCACACGGCTCAAGAGAACTTGGCTTTACAGTTGAACACCTTTTATGTTTTTCAGTCTTAAGGCAGCTTATTAAAATTGATGTTGTCCTTTCAGTAAATATCCGGTGACATTCAAATTTGATAATTAAAATCCAGAAGTACTCAAGAAAGAATGCCTGTTTTCAGTTTCATAATAACAATACTCCCACAAAGAAGGTTGATGAATGATGTGTTTCAAGTGGCAGATTTGTTATTTATTGATAGTTAAAGAGAGCTCCTTTGGCAGTTTTTTACAAAATTAAATTGAAGTCTGTTTATAAAACAGAAAAGCTGCAATGATAATTCTATAGCCTGAAGAATGCTTGGAAATCTTGCCCAAGAAGCATTTCTTTCTTTCTTTCTTTTGGTGATTTAATATAGAAGTGGAGTTTCTGGGAATCCAAACAGATTAGCATCCAGCACTAATTGGTTAGGTCATAAAATAGTCCTCATGTTTCACTGTTTTGAAATAAAGTGCTTCAGGAGTATTCAGTGTTCTAAACCCATTTTTAGTATTAATCTTTTGTCTCTTAAAGATCATTATTGTTAGAGCATGAGTTCTTGTTGGAGTTTTCATTTATGCATGAGTTGTTTATAGATAGATGTATTAATTGTAGCAGGTTACACCTAAGGTCATTGCAGAAGGTGCCCATTTATAGATTTAAATTATAAAGATTGAGACTGCTTGTCTCATTTGGTAGAACCACTGAGGAAGAGATTAAACTCAAAGATAATTTAGATTTATTATTGAAATGTGTTACTTTGAACATCTGGTCATGTGATGTGATCACATGTAATCACAGATGTGTGACTGTATTGATTTCCTAGGGCTGCAGTAATAAACGACCACAAACGGAATGGCTTAAATTGTGGTATATGTTGCCTTAAGTTGATTCTCTCACACTTCTGGAGCCTAGAGCCTGAAATCAAGATGTCCAGAGGGCCATGCTTCCTCCAACCCTCTAGGGCAGGGTGCTTTTGACTCCTGGCAGATTCTGGTGGCCCCAGGCACTCCTTGACTTGTGGCCATGTAACTTCAGTCTCTGCCTCTGAAGACTGTCATTGTACGTGTGTGTGTGTGTCTACAGATTTATCTCTTAGGAAGGCACCAGTCACCTTGGCTCAGGACCTAGCCTAATGACCCTATCTTAATTTTATTACATATACAGAGAAATAATATCCAAATAAGGTCACATTCCTAGGTAGGGTTGAGGCTGGGATTTCAGCATATATTTTTAGAGGGCACAGTTTACCCATAACACGGATCAAATATAGCAGTGTAAAATTTTTACTATGGAGGTGGAAGCATATTGAAATTTATTACAATATATGTCATGAAAGAGTGAAAAACTGCTCAGTAGAAGATAATGCCAAACAAATTACTGAAAATTATTTTTTGAAGGATCTGTAGCTCCAATAATTTTGTTTTTTTTTCAGGTTTATAATGAAAAGCTCTGTGAATTAATTTATTAACTTTTACACATATTGAAAACTATGATGAAATTTGACTTTAATCAATAATAAACTTATATAAGTTGAAATAAATGAATTCATAATTACTTTTATTTCAATGTATAAAATGCCATCTCAAGAAATTATTAGTACTATGAGTATGTATATTTAAGTTATAATATTAATAGCCCTGATTATCCCTTGATTAAGAATCCCTGTTTTATTCTATTATTTTGTGATAAGCTCTGGAGTATTAATTAAAGTGGTTAATTATGACTTACTTCATTATCATTAATTCTGTTTAGGATGTTTTCTGTATTGCAAATTTAAAAAAAAAAGATGTGGGAGGTGTTTTCCTTGTTGGTGGCATAGAGGCGGTTATACTTCATGTTCATTTTGTATCTTTAATATCAGTGGTAAAGAATCTGCCTGCCAATACAGGAGACACAAGAGACATGGGTTCAATCCCTGGGTCGGGAAGGTCCCCTGGAGTAAGAAATGGCAACCTAGTCTAGTATTCTTGCCTGGGAAATGCCATGGACAGAATAAGCTGACTGGCTACAGTCCATGGGGTTGCAAAGAGTCAGACATGCCTGAGCGTGACTGATTCTGAATTCTGAAAAGTCAGTTACAAGTATGATTTCAAATTAAGATTTTAAAAAATAAACTCAAGAATATTAGTAAAACAAGGGTAGATTATTTCTGAAAATGACAGGTTGAGTGACTTAAACCAGGGGTCAGCGAACTATAGAACTAGACAGTAAATATTTTAAACTTGCCAGATGGTCTTTGGCAAATAGTTAGCTCTTCTTTATTATAGGAAAGCAGATATAGACCATATGTAAATGAATTGGAATGGCTGTGTTCTAGTAAAACTTTATTTAGAAAAATATTGTGGTAGACTAAATTAGCCCTGGGGGTTTTGGTTTGCCAACTCTTGGCTTAAAGTAGGGTTTAAATTTTGTCCAGATTTTGGACAGTACAATTTTAAAAGCATTCTGTCAACATAAGCTGAGTATATAAGTTGCATAAATTAGGAATGTGTTTGGATGAAAGTAGTAATATGTGAGCAACAGTTGTTTACATATATAGGGATGTATAACTCTCAGCATGCTGTCGGAGACCCAAGCTCTTTTTGGCTTTGTAGTTTACTTCCTTAGTGTGTTGGGTTCATCTTCATTCTCATGGTTGAAGTCACCTCTCATGGTTGTAGAATTCCTGCTGCAGTGTCATTTTTTTTGCCTACAACACTGAGGAAAGAAGAGTACCACTGCCTACGCCTGTCCTCTTTCTCCTGTCGATCAAAAAGCTGTTCAGGAACCTTTCTATCAGCTTGCTCCCTCCAAGCAGGTTCTTAGGTCTTTTTAGGCCTGAGAAATTGTTGTATCCAGAACAGTAGACATATGTTTTTTCTCTTCTTGTTGGCTTTCTAGAGGAAGATATTTAAAATTAAAGGAAGGAAGACTAAGAGTTTCATCTTGAACTCATTATCCTTTAAAAGAGAAAACAATTGTTTTCTGTTTTCATTGAGTAATACCTCATTCTCTTCTAAACTTTGACAACTGGAAACTTAGGTTCAGACCCACTTAATTGAAAGCGAGTAATTAGTTTCAATAGGTAAGGAAGAATGAAATTCTGTTTTATAGGCCTCGTATTACTGTCTTTGTTATCAAACATGCCTCAGAGATGAGTGCTAAGTATTCCAATTCCATTTTCTATATGGAGAAACTAAACTGATTGGAGGTTACATGACTAGACAGGAATTGTATATATTCAGATGCGATGTGTTTCTAAATAATGTCTTATTACCAGTCAACACGTGTGAGCCTGCAGCTGTCGGCAGCTGCAGGGTATCAGCATTGCAAGCCCTTTTCAACTTTCTTTTAGAAAGACTCATTTGAACAATTAGCACATTTTATACTTGTGAAAAGGAGGTATTTCCTCATCTTTATGAAGCCATTGTTGCTATATGTCAAATGGTCAGTAACAGAAACTTTTTTTTTTGCGAGACAGCATATATTAGTTAAATTCGGGATTGTTTGTTGAAAGCTTCGTTTCTGGAATATGGTTTTTTGTTGGACTTATCTGTGAGAGACAAAAGTTGCCTGTGACTTTTAAAACTTTTAATTCCTTTGAGGAAATAGGAGAGGTTACTTAAATATTTTTGGCTGAAATATATTAATGAAGGTAAAATGTTAACTCATCTTCAACATACTGAAAACATTTCAGTTTTTGTTCTGAAGGTTTTTTATGGAGTGTATTGATTTTCAGTGATAGTAGCAGCATGTGGAGCTGTCAGTTTTATTCTTTTCCAGAAAAATTTAGAAAATTTTAATTTGACTAAAGATCTCTGTTCTTGTCAGCCAGGTCTCACTTATCCAGTTAAAGTAGGTTTGCCCAGATTCAGTTAAATTTAATTAAATTCTTCAATATTTAGTTAAATTCTTTAAATTTAGTAAAATTCTTAATTCTTATTAATTTCTTAAATACGAAACAGCAAATTCCCTTTAACCATATTTTTGGTGTGTTTTTTTTTCCTCTGTATAATTCTAATTTTAGTTTATTCTCCAGAGTTGGATATGTAAGATTCTTGTTTTTTTATAAAGCAACTGAAGTAAAGTTGGTAATTTGTCACAGTCTTTTCCCCACTTTATCAGTATATGGTAAACTACAGCCCATAAGCCAGATCCAGCCTGTGCTGCTTTCTGTAAATAAAATTTCAGTGGTACGTGGACATGCCCTTCTGTGGCTACACTGACAGAGTCAGTAGTTGCCACAGAGACTGTATGGCCCACAAAGCTGAAAATATCTACTGTGTGAGCCTTTACTGAAAAAGTTTACTGACCTTTGCACTGTTGATATAATCTTCGATGGTAGTCTTAGAAACTTGGCATTTTTAACTTAAGCGGTTTTTTCTTCCTCTTGATTTTTGTTCTGTTCTGCTAGTGATGCTTTATGCATTACTGATCCTTGTGATATTCTGAGGACAGTAAAATGTTAATGGAAGGGAGTCAATGATTGAGAGCTAAATCTTTATTAGACCCCCATTTTCTGTCTTGTGTCAGTATGATGTATATAAATTGTATAAAGTTTTAATGGGTGATAAATTTAAACTTTTTTCATAGGGTATCTTTTGAAACATGAGATACGCAAGATCTATTATTAATGTTTTGGGCAATCATCTAATCTAGTGGCTTCTGTACATAGCCCAGGCCAAATGATGCGTTCTCACCCCCTAGAATGGCTAAGTATAGATCCCTGACTTTCTGCAGTACCTCTGCCTTTACCAGTTGAATTCTAAATGTATCCACATTTTTAAAAAGTGCCCTAGTTATTTCTGATATTCTGCCTGCTCTTAAGATTCCCTAAGTCAAATCATCTCAGTTTATGTGTACAGTCCCCTGGGATCATTGAGATGGCACAGGTGAGGCTAGAAGAATCCCAGATCTGTTCAGCACTCCTTTCGCTTTACTGAACTTCCTTTATCATCACTGTAGGTAGATGACCACTCCCAGTTGTCACTCAGGGTCCCAAGACAGGTAAGTTTCTGAAAGGCTTTTGAAAGAGTTTTGTTGGACAAAAGGGATTGGAATTCTTTTTCATATTCTTCACAGATTGGCCTAATCACTGTCCTTGAAATTTACCTTCACATGCAGCCTTTTAGCCTGCTAATTCCTCTTCATCTTCCTATGCACCCCCCATTTCTGCAGACCCTTTCTATTATTATATAGCTGAAGCTCCCACTCTGTCCCATCCCTATCTTATTTCCACATTTTCTGATCACTCCAGGATCTTTTTTCCTCTGATATTTATCAAGACCTTTCATGTGACCCTTAACCACATATTGTCATCTTTTTAAAATGGTGATAAGACAGATCATTTAAAATGCCTCAATGTAAGTTGTTTAAAAGCAAAAAGCACTCCTGTGTTTCTCCCACAGTATCAGGAACAGTGCTCCCGAATTGGCCAACACTCATAAAAGTATAGGATTGTTTCTCTGGAATTAGTGTAAACTTATTTGAAGGTTCTGATTTATTCCTTGTTTATGAGCTACTAGGGCCTAGAAACATGAGAAAATGAAAGTGTTACATGGTCGGCGGGGAGGCCAGTGAAGTGTCCAAAGGCTTAGTTTTTAGAATTTGTAGATAAACTCTGAATGTCAGCTTGTTCAGATTTGGCAATAAGTGCCATTGACTTTAGAAGGAAAACTGTCCATAAGCACAGTAATACCACTATTTATTATAGAATGGTTCTATTTTACAGCAATTCTTAATTCCTCTCTCTTCGAACCCATGCTCCCTGCAATGAAAGTGCAGAGTCTTAACCACTGGACCACCAGGGAATCCTCAATACTTAATTCTATGTATATGCAAAAATGTCCTTAATGTAGTGATATTTTTGGATAAATTGGTAAAATTACTTCAGTTTGTAAGCACTCTAATGGAGTGTCTTTATGGTTACCCTTAGTACCTATGACATAAACCCCTGAAAAACCCATTGTGTCACCATTCTGCCTGTTGCTGCAAATTGCACATGGCAGTGAGCATATTTCACAGCTTTTCTATTGACATACTAGTTCTCCATCTGAACTCCTATGAATGTTTTCACTTCCTCTTCCTTTACCGTTTCTTCAAAGACTGTTTTTGTTTTTATGCTGTGTTGTATTTATGACCCTGAATACCCAGAACTTCTCAGCAACTGGGGAATCCTCCAGAAATCTATGCTTTTGACGTGAATAGTCCAGTTTTGTTTGATATATATTATTGACAGAAGTGCTTTATCCTCTTTACAGCTTGCTGTGCAGCAGATGGTCATTAAATTATTTCATGACTCTTCAGGGAGTGCATAAATACATGTGCACAAATGAAAAAAGTCTTTATTATGGTGGTCCTCTTGTGTTTTTACTGATGGAATTCCCTGTTACAGATAAGGATTTTCAAACTTGAAAATTAGTTTTCAATTTTTAGCTAGGAGGTTTTTTCCTTTGGGCATTTATATATATTTCCTTAACTGCCAATTTTTTTTCTTCCCTTTTAAAGGGCAGGGTTGGGCAGTTAGATCTGGAATTCCTGCTGTATAAGCGGAAAGCTTTTTTCCTTTTTTTTTTTTTTTTTTCCTTTGGCATGAGCATACCAGCTCAGAGGGACATCTGAGACATTTTGAATATGTAGACAGGGCTTTTAAAGAAAGGAATTGCTGTTCTCTTACATCAACCATGCAGACTTAGAAACAGACTTTAAAGGAAAACAGAGACATGTGTGTTCTCACTGTGTATTATTATTGCGCCCCCTCACATAGCTGTGAGGTTTTGTCAGCAGTTTGTTTTGACTCACTGTACCAAGGTGGGGGTGGTTTTGTGTGTTTTTGTAAGTTAACTAGTGTGGGATGTCAGTAATCTCAACTTTACCATTTTGATTGGCCATGATCCATCCATTTCTCAGGCCATATTTTAATACTGAAACTTGCCTGAAAATCTTTGCAGATACTTTCCTCTTCCTGTAACTGTGGCAGTCCTTAAGATTATAACCTTTTGTTTTTCTGTTTTCTGTTGCCTCTGTGATGCTTTCATAGCATCTCCTCAGACTAATTTAGGAACCTCTTAAGTTGTTCTTTTCAATTTATCTTAATAGTTCTGCTTACATAATAAAATTTAGTGTTATTTAGTCATTTCATTTCATTTCCCGGGAGGTGGTTTTAGACACAGATAACCATGATACATTATTTTGATCCTGGATGAGGGAGTCTTTAGTGGCATCTGAAGGAGAGGACATGGGTCCTGGACTTGACTGAATGGGTCTTCTGATTTCAGAAACCATTGACAGAGTGAAGGCGGCCCAGGCAGATGTGTCTCGATGCTTCTACTCTTTCCTAAGGGAAGTGGTGCTCCAGGAAGTTGTGCAGCGTGGTGGTTCTAGCACATCTTTGGCATGACTTTAAGGCCGGAAAGTAAAGTCTTGTAAATGAGACACAAAAGGCAAACATTATTTTCCTCTAGTCACCCAAAATACCCATTACATTTAAAGACAGTGTGGATGTCTTTTGTCCCTGATAACTTTCCATTATGTAACTGCTCTTTATTTACTTCCCGTGCTATACATGTGGCATGATTCCCACAGCAAGTTGAGAGTCTTCTTAGTATGCATTTATGGTAAACTGTCATTTATGTGGGAGTAAAATAACTAGAATTCTTCTCGCATTTTCAGTACTTGACATTTAAGGAGGAGACAGATGGCAAGTAAACAAGGTGAGAACGGGACTTTATTTGCTGTATTACAATCCCAGGCTACTGTGAAGAATTTTAATTAGATGTTACTTCAGTAAGTTTCCAATTCACTGCAGGTCACTGAAGCTTTGAAAGAAGCAGAATGTACACCCAGTATTTTAATATATCAGCAGTCTACTGCATGTAGTTGAGAGTTCATCTGGAACTAGTAGGTTATATCCTTAAGGGTGTGAAAATTTTCCTGGGTCTCAGTATGCCTTAGAATGAAAGTATTTTTCTTTGTAATTTTAAATAATGTTATTTAAAATTTCTGGTTGGAGTTCAGAATTAAGTTGGTTTAAACGTTTAAAAATTCCTAGTGTTGTCTTACCTCTCCTTTTTACTAAGGTCATGTTCATTTTTTTTCATGGTGATTATTTTTAATTTTCCATAGCTCTACTGGAGATTTTCTTCACTATGAGATAGTAACTGTGGACAGATAATTCACAATTCAATTCTTTGGTTTTCACAAAGAATTTCTGTGAAATATGACCTAAGGTTTTTTTTTTTTTTATTTTGAAGATAGTTTTTAGAATGATTTATTATAGGAAAATAATTCATGTATGATGCCTTCGTAGGTTATTCTTTGTAGAATTACATATTGCATCTATACAAATAATATGAAGATCTTGAATAAACATTTGCTTCTCACCATTAAAGTAAAAATAAAGAGCCTTGGAAAATGGCTGGTGCTGAGAGTTCATGGGGTTAACAAGTGATATGCAGAAGGCAGACTATCCTTCAGTTGCAAAGTGTTACAGTTTGTACAACTGACCAGCATTGGAGATAACATGTATTCATAGTTTAATTGGTAAATAAGAAAGCTTCCAATGAAAGTTCCAGAAGATGACTTTTCCCCTTAAGATTATAGCACTTCTGAAGAATGTAGACTCTCATAATAAGGTATTAGTAAAGTTAAGATTGAAAAGCGACCTTCTTAATTTGTATACTTATTTAGAAGATAACATAATTTTGAAAAAAATGCATGCACTGTGTGTGTGTGTGTGTGTGTTTAACATGATTGAGTCCTTTTTGTTTCTCATTTTGGGTTTGTAATTCACTTACACAGTGAATTTTCTGCTAAAAATTGTAAATACCACATCGTATCAATATTATATAGCCCCCTCCCCTCATTTAGTTATTTACCCTTCTGGTTTCTCTTCAGTTGTTAGGAATATACTTACGTTTCCTTCGGCTCTTTTGTTGTTTTTTCTTGTTTGTTTTGTCTTTTAAATTTTGTTTATTTTTGGCTTCTCTGGGTCTTTCGTTGCTATGCAAGGCTTCTGTAGTTGCAGAGAGCAGGGGCTGCTCTCGTTATGATACGTGGGCTTCTCACTGTGGTGGCTTCTCTTGTTACGGAGCACAGGCTGTAGAGCGCATAGGCTTTAGTAGTTGCAGTTCTTGGGCTCTAGAGCATAAGCCCAGTAGTTTTGGTTCACGGGCTTAGTTGCTCTGTGGCATGTGGGATCTTCCCAGACCAGGCATTGAACCCGAGTCTCCTGCATTAGCGGGAGGCTCCTTTACCTCTGAGCCACCCTGGAAGCTCTTCTTTTGTTGATATAAGTAGCACTTAACATTGCTTATCTGAGTAGTACCACCTGCTGTGTATGACTTTGTAGAAAAGTAGTTTTTTGGTTTCTGAGTGAAAGGTTTAGGAGAATTACCATCAGAAAGTTTGCTGTACCATTGAATATTACAGAATTTTAAGAACTATTTCTCCAGATGAAGTCAACACAGTAAAAGAAGTGCAGAGTCCTGACATTCTTATTAAGGCTTGATTTTGCCTATATAATCTTTTCTTTTATTATTAGAGGTTCAGTTCAGTTCAGCTCAGTCGTCTCCGACTCTTTGCGACCCCATGAATCGCAGCACGCCAGGCCTCCTGTCCATCACCATCTCCTGGAGTTCACTCAGACTCACGTCCATCGAGTCAGTGATGCCATCTAGCCATCTCATCCTCTGTTGTCCCCTTCTCCTCCTGCCCCCAATCCCTCCCAGCATCAGAGCCTTTTCCAATGAATCAGCTCTTCGTATGAGGTGGCCAGAGTACTGGAGTTTCAGCTTTAGCATCATTCCAAAGAAATCCCAGGGCTGAATTCCTTCAGGATGGACTGGTTGGCTCTCCTTGCAGTCCAAGGGACTCTCAAGAGTCTTCTCCAACACCACAGTTCTGAAGCATCAATTCTTCAGCGGTTAGCTTTCTTTATAGTCCAACTCTCACATCCATACGTGACCACAGGAAAAACCATAGCCTTGACTATTGACTAGGTGGACCTTTGTGGCAAAGTAATGTCTCTGCATTTTAATATGCTGTCTAGGTTGATCATAGCTTTCCTTCCAAGGAGCAAGCATCTTTTAATTTCATGGCTGCAGTCATCATCTGCAGTGATTTTGGAGCCCCCCAAAATAAAGTCTGTCACTGTTTCCATTGTTTCCCCATCTATTTGCCATGAAGTGATGGGACCAGATGCCATGATCTTTGTTTTCTGAATGTTGAGTTTTAAGCTAACTTTTTCACTCTCCTCTTTCACTTTCATCAAGAGGCTTTTTAGTTCCTCTTCACTTTATGCCATAAGGGTGGTGTCATCTGCATATCTGAGGTGATTGACATTTCTCCCAGCAATCTTGATTCCAGCTTGTGTTTCTTCCAGTCCAGCGTTTCTCATGATGTACTCTGCATATAAGTTAAATAAGCAGGGTGACAATATGCAGGGTTGACATACTCCTTTCCCTATTTGGAACCAGTTTGTTGTTCCATGTCCAGTTCTAACTGTTCCCTCAAAATCTGTTCTCATTATACAATAGTATCTGGTAGAAATGAATGAAACTGTGATGGCTATAACCTTGAGTAAGCAGTATGCAAAGCATTGTTTATTCCTATGAGTGGTTTATCTTTTATATTTCTTCATTCATGTTTCTCTAGACCCATCTCAAATTAGTCTTCCTCAAGTCTTTTTGCTCCATCCACTTCCCATCTTTCAGTGTTCTAGGCCTGCAGGACAATATCCACATCCACATCTTTATCCATCTGAAATGTTTTCTACTATCTATCTAACTCTTGCAAATCCTTCAGATTGTAACTTAAAATGTCATTTCCTAAGAGAGGCCTTCTTTGACAGATCTCACTAAATTATTCTGCATATTATTTTCTGTCATGGTCCTCTAGTCTCTTCTTTCCAGATTCTCTAATGAACTATATATAAGGTTCCTTCTTGTCTGTGCCACTTTCTCCCCAGTGCATACTCTGGTTCCTGCATATCGTGGATGCTCAATAACTGTGTATTAAAGGAATGAGGGTGTGACTATACTCTGATACCAACCTAGATGCTATTTAAGCAGCATCATGAAACTTTGCAAGCATCATTAAATCTGTGCACAGGCAGGAGCTGTTGTTAGTTTTTATTATTGTTCAGTTTTGTTTTCTTTCTGGGGATGGAATCAGAAATTTAGTAGTTGTTAAGCTGGAGAAATTTAATTGCATTGGGTTTGTTAATCTGGTATGGTCCAGAGTTATTTCTTTTAATCAGCTGAGGATTATGTTTTCATGTGATGTTTTAGAAAGGATGAAAAGGGCCTTGCAGCCACATGCATCACTCTTTTGCCTGCTGATCATAATTAGAACCAGGGTCCAGAGTCTGTTTTAAAATAAAACCACCAATAGCACAGAGACTTCAGATTTACAAGTGAAACTACTTTCCACATACTTAATTATTTGTTGTACTTTACTTAAATGCTTAAATTACCATATGCTTAAAATTAGCATATTTAAAAGTTGTACGGAGAAGCATGAAACTGGAGCTTGATATATCCGTGTTATATTTCTTCTTAATGCAAATTACATAAACTTTCAAAATCCCTGTGACAGAAGCACTGTTGGGTGGTTTCTTGGTTATTACTCCGAAGTTTATGAAATATATGAATATACGCAGGTGTCTTTGGTACACAAGTCTCTTCATGAGGCAGGTGAATAGTATTCAGGTGTTTATACCTTTTTGAAATAATTGTCATCTTTTTAAAAAATAATTTTATATCATGCCAGATTATTTTTTTAAACAATTTTTTAGTTGTTCCTTTTTTCCAGTTGTATCAATCTGAAACACTTTAGCTTTTTGGCTCCATCCTACATTTCTGAGCCATATTTTGTACTTTCAACCATTGCACAGTATCTCATATGACAGTATTCCCTTCTTTTAACTTTGTTTGGCTCTGTTAGTTTGAAATTGTTAAAAAATATCATGTTACTCACTTACTTAACTCTTGAATAACTTTTAAACTTTAGCCTCACTTGCCTGATTTCAGTTTCTGGATTTTGCCAAGACTTTTTGTACCTTGTTGCCTCTTCAAATTGCTTCCACTTCCTGAAAAGCTCTTCCTCTGAGTCTTCACATTTTTAGAGTAGGGGCAGAGATCCAGGTGTAAGTATCACCTCCTTAGATGGGTCTTCTTTGACTACTTTATCTAAAATAGATTGTCCCACTCAGTGAGTGTTTATTGATTGGTTTTTTTCTTTTCCCAAGTGTGTTACCTATCTTTAAAGGAATAATTGAAGTTCTTATTTTTGAAACATTTTCTGAATAGTGAGTGCTAGCATGTGAGGTTTTTGTTTTTTTTCTTTTTTTTTGACTTTTTGCTATTTGTCAAAGCATTGTAGTTGGTAGTGTAGAAGCAGAGTTCAGTCTTGGTTCTTCGATGTACGAAAACTGTTAATATTTGAGGGACACTTAGGGTCCTCAGGACTCACAGGAGAGTAGCTGAGCTCACCTGCCGGTCAGGGCAGAGTTGGGTGAGGAGTTACGTAGGAGTAGCAGCTAGATACAGGCAGCAGTTGTGTCATGGAAGATGTCGTAAAGGAGTATGGGAGGTCACAGCTAGCTCGGGAGTGTGTGAAACCATACTGTGTTGGGGTTCTGAGGTGTTAGGTATCTCAGCAGGGTGGGCTTCTGGGGATTTTGGTTGTCTTTTTATACTTTTCTCTTTCTCTAACCAAGCTGTGAGAATGGTTACGTTTCTGATGAAGGGTAGAGGGGAGAGTATATATCAAGAAGAAAAGGTAATTAACAGTGTATCACACAGTTTCACATGTAAATAACTCAAGCTTTGCACTTTGGGTATTCACTGTTGGCTGCTCATTCTGAATTTTGGTGTTACTGATTAGTACGTTTGGTGCTTCACTCATCGCTTTGTACTAGATCATGTGCCCTATACACGCAGGGGACTCAGTGAGCATCTGAAAGAATAGACCAGATTTTGTGAACAGAATTTGCCTTTTAAGTTTGACGAGTTTTCTTCATTGTGCCCTAACTCAGTTTACACTACACATTGTGCTTTCCATTAGGCTCCACATGAGATAAGCATTTGATTATATGCAGATGTATATCTTACTCTGAAACAGTTTTGTCTCTGAAATGATACAGCCAGATATTTTTCTGACTTATAACTTCAACTTTAAAATTTTTTCTTAGCCTGCAGGATTGTTTGTTTTGAAATAAACTTTCAGAGACAGAAATGGTTCTTTAAAAGAAAAAAAAATGTAGTTCTTATTTGTGACCTATCTCTCACAACATAATCTGATTGATCTTTCTTATTATTCTATGATGTTTTATATGTTTGATACTGTATCAAGGTTACCAACACAGAAAAACTTTAAAGATTGTTGTGTTGCTGATTCAAAGGAAGTGTAATATTACATACAGAGGAAAATCCTTGGATAGGAAATGCTGCTTCCTCTAGGAAATGAAGTATGAGGATCTAATGTCTGTCATATAAACAAGGGCTGACCTTACTAGGCAGTTTTGGATACCTAT
Organism: Oryx dammah; assembly: GCF_014754425.2. NCBI lineage: Eukaryota > Metazoa > Chordata > Mammalia > Artiodactyla > Bovidae > Oryx > Oryx dammah. The sequence goes on from NW_024070186.1 coordinate 105,924,027, forward strand.
TCAGTAGTTTTATTGGAAGGCTTTTCTTATGATTCTTGAGGATTTATGCACTGATTATACCACAGACAGTCTAACTAGTTGTTTTGATGTTGACAGCAGTGCATTATGGCAGAGGAGGAGAAAGTACAGATTTTAACTGTACATTGTTGCTCTCTTATTTGTTTCTTAACATCTAAAGCAGTAGAATTCCTCAGTAAGGGTTCCAGTGAAAGTGGAGGCAAGTCAACCACATTTGATTGTTAGGGTCCTTGAGTTTATAGGTGTGCTGACTCACTCAATATGAAATGAGGTGTATCCCTTTAAGTTAAAGCTGTCAGTATGTGCAGATATTATTTCAAATACTGTTATTAGGACTGTATTGAGTTAAATTTCCAGCAGTGATAAATAAATTTGCAACTCCTTGTAATGTTTTTCAATGCAGGAATTTCTCTTCCACGGGGATGATCAATAAGTGTGGAGAAATGTTTCCAGAATAGTAATAGTGTATCTTAAAAATATTTGTGTACTATGCTAGATTGATAGGAAGTTTTATTTTACATTTTTTTTATTTTTAAAAAATTTTATTTAATTTTTGGCTGCCCTGGGTCTTTGTTGCTGCACATGTTTTTTTTCCCTAGTTGCAGAGAGTAGGGGCTACTCTCGGGGTTCACGGGTTTCTCGCTGTGGTGGCCTCTCTAATTGCACAGCGTGGGTTCTAGGCTCACAGGGCTTCAGCAGGTGCAACCACGGGCTTAGTTGCTCTGCGGCATGTGAGATCTTCCAGGACCAGGGATCGAACCTGTGTCTCCTGCACTGGCAGGCATATTCTTATCCACTGTGCCATCAGGGGAGTCCAGGAAATGTTAAGTGAAAGTAACTGCTAACTTTGAAAGAATTTTTGTTTTAGAATTTAGATTCACCCTAAAGATAGTTGGGAGAATTGTGAAATAACACAGGATTAGGAATTACTAATTACTACTGATACTGTGTCTTCCCACAGAAACTGAGAATAAAGAGAGAATTTTGATTTTAGAAGGAGATCTTCCATATCATGCAGATAGCTGCAGTTTTTGTGTGTAGGAGTTGATCTTCTGCCTTCATTGTGAAAAAACAACTGTATAGGAAAACAGTATTCATTATACTTATTTCACCTGAGTGTTTGATGTTGAAGTGTTCGTCATAAGCACAAAACCAGATTGAAAAGGTTACTTCTATTTCCTGAAGTAGGCATATTTCATGAGCCTTATAAAAATAATATTTAAAAATTTTATCATTAGAGGATATTACAATGTCTCTTTAGCAGTTACTGTATAAGAAGATAGAAGAAAAAAATTGATCCCTTAAATTGTTCTTTGTTTGCAGGAAGGCAATAAGATAAAAAGGATTGGAGCAAGTTGTTCATGTTAAATTTTCTGGTCTAGAAATTTGGCATAGAAGTTCCCTAGAAGCTTCTGTTCCATTGTGGTTAAAATGTTTTCTCACCTTTGTGAACGACCTCATTACTGCCGATGTAGGTGAGATGTTGAAATGTGCCTGGAGAAAGTGGTGTAAAACTTCCTTTGACCTTTTCTGGACTCAGGGCTGAGATAACTTAGACCTGCTGCTTATTTTTAAAATCAAGTATGTTGTGTTCAGATGGTAAAGTTGATTTAAGAAACTTCAATTTGTTTTATATATAATCATCTTTTGCTTCTAAATTTATCACTGAAAGAAAGGTAAAGAATATTTTGCCTCAGGGTCAAGAGTAATGTTACTTAAATTTATTGATGCACAGTTGTTTATTTTCTGTTCTATGCTAAAAAAAACCCCTTGAGACTAAAATGAGAAAATACTCATTTTGGTGGTAATAAAAGTGTTTAATATTTCATATAATCCTGCTTTTAATGTAGTTTGGCATCACTGTTAATTTTTCTTTTTTTTTCATTTAAGGAAAGACAATCTAGTTTGGCTTATTTCACTCAGTGAAATGTCATTTAATGTCTAATGAAAATCATTTTGGAATTTCCATTGCTCTCTCTATTAAAGACAGCTGCTAATTATTCAAAAAACTCATTTTGCTACTTTCTTTCATAATGTGTGCCCCCATTTTCATCCACCCATAGTAAAGAGTATTTCCTGGGCTCGTGTGGACCTGATGTGGCCTTGTGAGTAAGTTCTGACTAACTGGATGTGAACAGAAGTGAGGCTTCTAGATCATGTCCTTAAAGGGAGTCCACATGTCCCCCTCTCCCTCTTTTTCCGGGTCACTGCTGGGTGCAGTGAGTTGAGTCACCTTGGGCCACGTGGAGGGGAGCTATGGCATAGGAATGACCCAGCTCCAAGAAAGAAGGAGCCCCAGTCAATGACTGCGAGCTCTCTCGCAGATGAGAGCTGCTATATATTTTTAGGTGAGAGAGACAGAAACACCAGTGGAAGCTGCTACTGTTCTATCTCTGCCACACGCAGCCAAAACTAGATGCCAAAAGCCACCACTCTGCTGAGTGTATTCATCGTTTCTGCCACATTCTTTTGAGGTTGTTTCAGATTTCTATAATCGGAATAAGTGAAGCCATGGGCATATGAAGTAGAGCTTTATGAACTGTGCCTTGCTTAGCTAAAAACTAAGCCCTGGATTCATGCTGATGAGACTTTTTGGTATTATATTGTTGTGATTTATAATGCACATTGAGTCTACGTTAAACAAATTTATGACCATTCCTAGTTGTTGGGTTTTATGACACATTGAGGGTTTAACAGGATATTGTCTACTGATGGTCCAGATTTCCTGTGTTTTTGTCTTTGTGTCTGCTCTCCTATACCTTCCTTCCTTTATTTTTGTCCCCAGGTCTTTCTCTTCTACTTCTCTGTTTGGCCGGTGTCTGGGGAAGCTTTTGGTGCATGCTCTGCCTGCCCGGTTCACCAGAGCTCCAGGACCTTACTAGAGACCAGGTGCCTGGCCCTGATCCTGAACACATACACACTGGTGAAATTCAGCTACTTGCCTGGGGAGTTGGCGGGCTTCTATTATAATGGATGGAAAAATGCCCTCTACTTTGCAACCTTTTAGACTAAATAATACCACTTACAAGAAATTATGAATGTTTATAGGAACCACCAACTGTGTGGGAGATGAGTACCAGGAAAAAAAAAAAATGTTTCAAAATGATGAGTGTGAAATTTTCAGAAGGCATTGTTTGGTTTGTCATTTTGAGTCCAAAAGGCAACTTACATCTTCGCAGGGGAGATGGGTAGAGCTTCATTGAATGATCTGGTTCAGTCTCAAGTAATTTAGTTATGTTTCATTATAATATTAAAGTACTTTGTCCTTGCAAAGTAATCATGAATTATGTGTGAAGCCCTAGGTGGGGAAAGTTTGAAGGAGGACAGTGTTATAAGAACAACCCAAATCCTCTTGTTAATGTCCTTTCTCATGTCTTATTTTTATGGCTCTGCCAAATTCCATCGCATTCTGTATGCATATATATAATTGCATGCAGATGCTGGACATCTTTCATTTTAAAGAAAACTAGAGGATGGCCAAATGTAATCTTCCTTGCCTGTGATTCATTCACATTTTGAAATTTAGTGTATATAGGAATGGAAAAGAAGGAACATTTCATTCCACATCAACCTATACAAACTTTCAAGCACTATGGTCTATATCCTGATCCTTGAGCAATATTGAAAACCTCTCATTTTGCTGGAGCAGCTTTTAGCCCAAAGCTCTTCTCTTCACGTTCAGAAAGTTTTCCTGTCAAGGCTTCCAGAGTCGTCTGACTCCCATTGCGATCACATCCTTGGAGATGTCAATATTAGTCTTCATTGTGTATTCTAGTGTTTAAATGGGACTTTGCCCTACAGTCTTTTTGACACTTCAGATGCAACTGTGATTCTCAGCTTGTTGACTTCACTGTCAGGAACTCTTATCATTATTCTGCTCAGCCGTGTATATCCCTGGCCAAGTCCTGCTACCCTCAGGAAACTTTAATTCCAAAATCTCATTCTGCAAACTCACCCATAGTCCTTCTGCCTCTCTTATTTCCTTGTACCCATAAAATCTTCCTTTCAATTTTATTGATATTCTCCATTATTCGTATTCCTTTCTTTGGTCTTTTGAATGTCTTCAGGCTTCTTTCATTTCCATACTCATTTTGGATCACACTAATCATTAGCTAGACGGATCTGAGTTCAAACTCTAGTTCTCCAAGTTATTTACGGTGTGTTGATATTAATAATATGGCTGATTCATGTTGATGTTTGGTAGAAATCAGCTTTACAATACTGTAAAGCAATTATCCGACTAAAAATAAATACAAAGGGCTCTCAAAGAATAGTAATTTACCTAGCTTCTCTGCATCTCAAAATTCTTACTTGTAAGAAGTATAATATCCATCTTGTGGAGTGGTTGAAAGTATAGGATATAGAAAAGTGTTGGTTAACTGCCTAATATAGTTCAGGGCCATTAGTTGTTATTAATGTGAGCTTGCTTTTATCTTCAATATTAGTTAAGAGAATGATAAATGAAGAAAAGGTGAATGAAGTTGGGGACAGAATAATACAGAGCTAAGGAGTATAGATTTGTAAGTTCTTCAGCAGTGAAGTAGCACCATTTAAAATTGATGTGAAAGGTTTTCCCAAAAAAACAGTTTGTGTGATAGTAATAAAGACAAGAGAACAGAGTAGGAAGTTTGCTGTCTGATATTTCTAGGTCAGCATATCTTGTTTCATATTTTATCTTTTAAAAATAGAGATCATGTTCTATACTGTACTGTTACACTTTGTACCACATAGTTTTGTTCTTTATGGCTGACTTATTAGAGAACATTTTATGTATGTGGTACATGTGAGTTTATTTCTGTAGTCAAGGAGATAATGGGTTTCTTTTGACGTATCTACTGTCTTGTTGCACTAATTGAATTGTGCGATGAACTTGTGTCTCCATAACTAAAACTAGGGACCAGTCATGCTGGAGCCATTGAAATGCCTAAAGTGCTTGACTTTAAGTTTCCAAAGCATTTGGATATGTTGTTTAGGTGCTAAGTCAAAGCAGTCTCCTCAGGAACATCAGTCTTATTAAATTGATGTCTAATCTTTGTGAATATATATGTTATCAAAATACTTTCAAAGGTGACATTCATATTTGAAATGAAATATGAATGAAAAGACTGAGGTTCACTTGATGATGTTGTACATTGTTTATTATACTACAGAGTGAATGCTTAACATCAGCCTAGGATGGTGATGTCATACTTTCTTATACTACTGTTTTCACACATTTTCATCAGGATAGGTCAGTGAGAAAAGATAAGAATTTCAACTAATGGCAAACACTTTGTACCTTTTAATAAGAAGTTGTTTTTAATTTGAAAACTGAGAAAAGAACTGCATGGCAGCTCAGTTGTTAGTTTATCTTACCCTCAAACTTTTATGAATTCATTTATTTATTAATTGGTTCCTTAATATGATCTGTTGAACACCTACACTGTCCTGACCCTGTTGTAGTTACACAGACGAGTTGTGAATTGTTGAGCCTGATTCCTCTTCCATATGGATTAGAGAGTGGATAGAAAATACCAGAAAACCTGAACAGTATCTGCATTTTGCTTTGAATGTTTTTTTTCTGTTCTCCTTTTCCTTCTCCCTTTCGCCCTTTTCCTCTCCGTCTCCTTTCCATTCCAGCGCTTCCTTTCTTCCCCATCTCAGGGCTCAAGAGATGAGGAGATGGGACCTTGGAGGGGAAGACAGGTTTAAGGGAACTATTTTGCACCCGTGAGTTTGAGTCTCATCACAGTATCTGATAAGCCATTAGCTGCAGAACTTTGAAAAGAAAAGATAGCCATGACTGACTTGGTCTCTTCATTCCACTCTTATCTGGTAAAGGACACTCAGGGTGCCAGTTATGCCCCAGGCTTGAAGAGTCACTGGTAAAACTGTGCCATCTGTCCTTGTGGAGTAGACATTCTACTGGGAGAGACAGACCACAAAATCAACCTACACAGCATGTTAGAATCTCACTTGGTGATACGTTCAAGAAAAAGAGTGATCTCTAGGATAAGAGGCTGGGTGGTTACACTCTAGGATTGTTGGCATGGCTCTGTCATTTCCTAACACTTGCCCAAGGTGTGTGGACACGTCCTCTTCTTGTGAGTCCGAGAGGGAGAAGGGAGAAGAGTGAAACCTCCCTCTCGGGTGGTTGTGAAGGGGAAGAAGGTTGGAGGCTGATCTGTTCTCACTGCCTCGCCACCCCATCGTGGTTCCTGTATCAGCCTGAGCTGTCAGCTTCTCCTCTGTTTCCACCACCTGGATGTCCCCAATTCGTATAAAAATCCTCTTTTAAGTTGTTAAGCCAGTTGTGAGTAAGAATGGGCTAAATGATGGGCACCAGGGAAGGGCACAAAGAAGAAAGGGGCCCAGAGAGCAGAGGGTGGAATTCACTCAAGACAGCCTGAGTCTGCATCACAGTTGCCCCGAGCCAGTGCTGTCCAGTCCAGCCCTCTTAAAGTGACAGAAATACGTGGCATTTGGTTTAGGTTCTGTTGACTGACTGATAAGTGTAGTTGATTTCCAATGTCATGCCAGTCTCTGCTGTACAGTATGGTTTAGGTTCTTGGTACACGTTTGTTGACTATAGTGGCCTTGCGTAGATAGAAGAATACCAGCCGATTGTCCATTGTACACATATAAACGGGGGTGTTTGACATTTGATTTCTAGGCTGTGGTTACAGTCTCCACAAATTGTACCCTTTGCAAGGCCCCTGAAACATAAACGTGGCTTTTAAAGAAAGAAGATGCGGCTCTTTCACATTCATCCCTGAAGAGTGACTAGGGCCATAGAGGGCATTCCAGGGGATTTGAGAACCCATAAACGTGGAGTATGGGGAATACAGGAAGAAAACACTACTAGGCTTAGGTTTGGAGATTCCCAGTTAACTACCTGCTTCTCTGAAGACTGATGATGGGGAGAAGAGTCATGAAAGAGGGGGAGTTTTAGGGAACCTCTGAGTTCAAAGGGTAAAGTAGGAACAGAGACCATATAGGAAGAAATGGGGAGAAAGAAGCTTATTGATTTTTTTTTTTTTTTTAAAGAAAGTGAAGCGTGGCAGGGACATGGAGAGTCAGCTATTTAGCAAGGAGATGGAGAGTCAGCTATTTAGAATTAGTAGTAGAGCCAGAGCTGGGGAGGGGCAGGCATTGAGGAAGGTGGATAATAGAGAAATGATAAGCCTGGAAGCTCACAGGCGCCCTTGCAGGGTGCTTCCTACCCTGAGCTGGGGAGAATTTCCAGGCTCAGAGTTTAGGAGACCTTGGCAAGTTAGAGCTCAGCACTAGAGAAGATTAGTTGCAACTTCAAACACAGAGGGTAATTGTGAGCAAGACAGAAAAGCATCCTCCTTTCAAAGGTCAGGACTCAGCCCATGATGGTCAGTCAAAGAGTAACCGAGTTGGAAAGGCATTCATAGCCCAGTTTCAAAGTGTGCAAGTGGCTGAATGGGGAGGTTTGATAGACTGATTGATTTAGAAGTAGGATAGAAGCTATGTAATCCCGTAACCTGAAACCTTCGTGTGTTCCTTAAACTGGTTACTTTGAACTCAAGATTTTGATATAACGTAAATGTGGTCTATGGAACTGAAGATGTCTGTATTGAACTGCTTTGGGCCAGACACGGGCCTGGGGTACCAAGAGCAGTGCCCATCCTAGGGGTTCTGTTTAGAGGGGAGACTGTCCTTCCCCAACTTTACCCTTAGTGGTGTGAGCAGAAGGTCTCCAAGAGAAGCAGAGTAGAGGTCAGGCCAGGGAGCCTTCTGTGCTGTGTGGTTTTGTCAGTGACACTGATCATAGCCAGAAGTAGCTGTTTTAGTGAAGTTCAAACTTGCTCTCTGATTTCAGTAGAAGCAGGAAGAATGTCAGAGGCGATATTTGAATTTTAGGGCCTTTTATAAGGGCCTAAGATAAAACTGTTTAGGCCTTCTGTCCTCTGTCATTTCACTTATCAAATTCAAGCACAGCCTTTTAATTTCAACACACTTAGTTTCTGGAGATGAATAGGGCATTGAACGGGTTCTATAAACAAGTACATATTTCTGAGGCATAAACAGGAACACGAGCAGCACAAACAGCATGTCAGTAGGACAGGGGCTGTGCTGAGAGGAACAAGGCTGCAGCCCTTTCTTTGCTCCAGTCTGGGGAAGCAACTCTGTTGTCCTTGATTTAAGGAGCATTGACGTTGTAAATCAGAAAATGCTGATGTACCTACCCACCATTACTCAGGTCTGCAGACAGTGCCACAGGGAGATGATATATGAGTAATATTATAGGCTGATTAAACACACGTTGCTTTTTAAAGAAATCACAAGATGAAATGGCAAAACCAAATGGATAGAATTGTTAGGGTACTAAGAATAGTGGAGGAGACTCTGAAGAAAATTTATACTTCTATCACATGGGAGGTCTATTTTTTCATCCTTCTCTGAAAAGGTCCCTTCACTCAATTTTAGATTTAAATTGCTTCCCTTGGCTCTGATTGTGTCTAGCAGATATAACAGAGTGGGAGCATTATTTGGGTTCACTCTCAAGAGGATGAGATCCCATTCATGGTACCCCAAATTGAGAGCCCCAGTTCATTCCAAAAGTGACCAACCATGGAAGGACTTAGCATCTTTGCCTTAGCATCTTTGCATGCTCATCCTCAGCATAGGACCGGAGCTATTGGAGTTGTTGAAGAATTATCATGCCTGAGAACTGTCAAGGCATTTTGTTTATTTTGTATTCATCACCTTTTCTTGAGCAGTTTTCCTGTGCCTCTTGTGTTTAGAGATACTGTTCAACATTATCCCATTCAAAAGTGTAATTTGTAGTTAGATAGGTTAAATGCATGTGACTACATGTGTGTATGTGCGTGAGTGCCCCCCCCCCACTGTATTCATATATAAATGCATGTGAATAAGATAATTATAAATTAAACTTGTAATTTAGCAGATCACTGCGAATTCATTAAAGAAATTATCTGTCAATACAGTGAACATTTATTGATACATTTGTAAAAGTAAAGTTGTGTCTGTATTTGCTGGTATAGAACGATTTTTAAAGGTTTTACAGAAATAAAAAGAACACAAAGCAAGGTGCAGCAGTGTGTTTAGTATGATAACATGATGTGAACAGGAATATATACAGACAGGTTCACATCTACGCTTGTTTACATTTGACTATGAGAAGAGGTAAAATGGGATGGAGTCATGACCTTGGAAGTGAGAAGCTGTTTCTTAGTAGAGAAGAAGTTGAATAAAGATATAGAGAAATATTGAAATACTGAAAAATTAGTTGAGGAATAAAAGAAGGGAAGTTAGGGCAAATTCTGTGTGTGTGTGTATTTTAAATGCACATCTTAATTCCTGGGACTTTGGAGAAAGCTGGGTCATTGGTCGGATGATTGCAGCACCTTCTTCCATGTTCAGGTAAGAGTACTAATACGTGCTGGGCATTTGCACGCTGAAGTGCGACTCACCATTGTAAATCAGTTTCTTTTTCTACCTGCCTTGCAGAAATTTTCTTTTCTTTTTTTCTTTGCAGTAACATTTATATGAATCTGTATTCTTACTGTGAAATTTCAGCATCCGGTCTGTAGACTTTTTTTGTGATAGGATACTGCCTATTGGTAGAACTAGAAATGGCTTACTGGTTAGTCATTTTCTCTGGTATTTGACCTTTAGGAGGGTGAATGTGTAAACCTTTGAAACTGTTTGGCTCTGAAATATTGATGGATCTCTTAGGCAGATAAGTATTTGAATAGTAGGTTATATGTGATCTTTAAGGGACTAGGATTTTGAATAACGTTAACCAAGCACTGAAATTATTTTGTGTTTGTATCTCAGGGACAGCAGAATGACTACCCAGATCACTTTTCTGAATCTCATAAAATTAAGAAAATAGCTGCTGCTGCTGCTAAGTTGTTTCAGTTGTGTCCGACTCTGTGCAACCCCATAGACAGCAGCCCACCAGGCTTCTCTGTCCACAGGATTCTCTAGGCAAGAATACTGGAGTGGGTTGCCATTTCCTTCTCCATAAGAAAATAGAAATGATGGAATATTTAATTTTTATTTGGCATTTATGTAAAAATTAAATGTTGGCAATCACTTCATGTCCTACCTTTAAGGACCTGGTAAAATTTAACCTGGATTTTTATGAACTTCCATTAAAATTTTTGGATTATTGGGTTTGAAATTAAAATTCCTTTTCCCCCACTAAAGAACAAAATGGAATGGGGAGTAGCAAAGTTGGAAAACAGACTTTCTAGGACTTTTAAAGCCATATGAATGCTCATCTTATCAGTTCTGTTGATTTTCTTGGTGGGACAAAGTCTGGCTTTTCTGTATGTATTTTCTTGATTTTTACAATAAATGATTCTTTAAAATCATCTTAATGAATTTTTTTCTGTAATTCTTGAGGTTTTACCTTTTTGTGTATGTGTGAGATTCATATAACTTAGTTTTGATATTGGGTTTAGAACAAATGAGTTGATGTTCCCTCTATAAGCACAAACAGGTTATTTTCCTGTGTCATTGCAAGAATAAAGAAGGGGGTGAGTGGGGTAATTGGGAGAGAACTGCTAACTGATGAGGATGAACTTTGATATCTTAGCCATGCATTTATATATGACATTTTTTTTTTCCTAGAATCAAATTATATGTCATTTCCCTCACTCCCTCACTAGTCTTGCTTGTACTACTTTAAACTTTTTCTGCTAGCTGCTTCTAAGTCTAATAGCTTGCATCTGTGGATTTCATATATAAAGATAACATTTTCATCTTAGAAATATTTTTTCTATATAATAATAGGAAAATAGTGTATCAACAGAATTTTAGATTTATTTGATATTCCATATGTAGGGTGAGTAAAACTGAAAGGAAACATGGTATCCATTTAAAGAATTTTGCAGTGTAGTGATTTAGTGAAAAGTTCTGATGATACTATATTTCTAGAGATGAAAACTGAAACTTTTCAGGAGCAAGGAAACAAAGACACAAGAAATGCAGCAACAAAAAAACCATACTATTGCTTACTTCTGGCCTGAAGCTGAGTTGTAAAACCCCTCAGGCGTGTAGAAACTAGTATTAGCTACTTCCACCTTATGTGTTTTTGGGTCTGTTCATTTGATTTTCTGCGAAACTTCATGCCTCCACTTTAAATATTTATGTTTATACTTTTCAAGTGGTCTCCACAATGGTTGACTATATATAGCTGATATATGAGTCTAGATTTAGTTAAGTTATATCTAACATTTTACCTAGTATGTTGGAAGCATATTGGCTATATGTAAGTAGAAGGCTGACAGAGGTTGAGATGGTTGGATAGCATCACTGATTCAATGGACACGAACTTGGCCAAACTCCGGGAGATAATGAGGGATGGGGAGGGCTGGCATGCTGCAGCCCATGGGGTCGCTGAGTCAGACATGAGTTAGCGATGGAATAGCAACAACAACAAGTAGAAGGATTTCTGTTTCGCAGATTGACAGGTGCAGTTGTGAAGTTAAGTCAGAGAGAGTTAAGTTGAAACAAACTTTTTCATTTTCCTTTTGCGCTTGAACATAACAGGTTTCTCTGAGGATTTTTTTTTAACAAGTTAGTAGCACCAAGAGATCCTTATTTTCTAAATCTAACTCTCTAGTCTTTAATTTTTCTATGTCCTACCCTATACTTCATGATCAAAGGCTTCCCAGCTGGTTCAGTGGTAAAGAATCCACCTGTCGTTGCAGGAGGAGCAGGAGATGTGGGTTTGATCCCTGGGGTGGGAAGATTCCCTGGAGGAGGAAGTGGCAACCCACTCCAGTATTCTTGCCTGATAATCCTCTGGACAGGGGAGCATGGTGAGCTGTAGTTCATATGGTTGGAAAGAGTCAGACACAGCTGAGTGACTAAGCATGCACACACACATACTTCATGAGCTGTTAACTTAAGATCTTAAAGTGAGAGAGTAGCTTAAAATAACTATATTTTATTGTTTATGACTATTTCTCACCATTAACCACTTTTCTAAACTTCTCTAAGCTTTCTGTAATTATTAAATAATTCATAATTTCTGTTGTGTTTATAATTAAACAGTATTTGCATTAAATTCAGTGCTGATGCACAGTTGAATTTATTGCCTTAATTAAGAAAAAGTCTATTTCAAAGCATTTGTATGATGTACAAAAACTGTGTAGTCATTGTGCTTTATTTTTAAATTGCTTTCTTACTTTCAATAGAGAACCCATTCCATTACCTTTACAATGTCTTTCAAGTTTCCTTAACTACAGTGTAAATCAGTACCTGGAGATTTTATGTTTTGGCCATACTTTTGTCAGTATGGGAATATAATCTTAATTAGTTGATTGTTGATGATGGTGAATCTTAAAATTAATGGCTTATTTACTGTATTGAATTATTATGGCTTTAAGTATTTTTGTGTTTAAGTGTGGTGTCTGATTTTATAAGATAATACCTGTAAATACATTTTTAATATTACCAATTTGTTAGTTTCCATTTTTTGTAGTAATTTTGTCTGAAATTTTTTTAGGATAAGTTTTCATTAAGTTGACGGAGTTAGTGGTATTGTGACATATTTAAATGAAAACACATGGATTTCTGGAATCTAGGATATTTTAAAAAGCTATAATTTAATTCAACCTTTTGAAACAACAATTGTTTATTTTCACAAATGTATTTTTATTCCCAAGTTTCAGCATAATGATTTAAAATGATAAATTGGTAGACATAACACATAATAAGGCAAAGTAGATTTTTATTGACTGTGTTCTTTGCTTTCTGTAAATATCTATATATCTTTCTATATAATACTTTAGACATCCAAAATGCTTATTAAAAAACCAGCTTCTTTCTCACATCAAGCTGAAAACTTGCATCAGTCACTTTTCTGCCTACCTTTCTTTATTGCTAAACTAGTGGTGCACACAACTCTTCAAATTCTCCTAAACAATGCCTTATGTTATTTCTTGGATTGGGGCTTGTTATATTCCAGTTTCCAGAACTTGCTGTAAGATTTCCTTTGACCTCATGGTTCACCTCAGTGGCTTGGCCTCTGCTGCACTGCTTACTGCTTTGTGAAATATTCAAGACTCTGGTTTTCAGTAATGTTTATCTGTCTCAATTCCTTTCTTACCTCTAAACTATTCCATTGGCATTCCTTTTTTGGAATTCCTAAATGCTGGTATTCCCCAAGGCTCAGTCTTCAACTCAGATCTACCTTTTTCTAGGTGATTTCATTTAATTCTTAACTATCTTTTTGTCATGCTTATGGTTCTCTTGTTTCTAATCCTTTCTGTTCAAACTAAGTGCTTGTTCCATGTTGCCTATAAATACATATGCTTGGAAGTCATCACACTGACTCAAATGAATGGGCCTGAACTCCTCCTCATACTACCTGGTCCTTGCTTCTCTTAGTGTCATCAAGCTTCATGTCATCTACGACTACTCGTCCTTTATATTTATTTATCCTATTCATGTAGTCCTGATTTCTGTTGAATCCTATTTTAAAAATAATCTTTGCTGCAGCTTCTTGTTCCCTGTTCTTGCAAATGAGTAATTTCAGCCTTCCTTCACTCATGGTTAGATCACTGTCAATGGCTGGCCTTTAGTATCTGGTTCCTCCATTGTGCTAAAGCTAGGGGAGTCTTTTTTTCTTTTAACACTTCAGTCCCCATTGGAGGCATTTGCCTTTGTTGGACAAGATTAAACATCTTCTTTGTATGCTGGTTTACCTATCCAGTCTCATTTCTCACTACTTCAGACTTGTCACCATCTCTTTTTTTATTTGCTCATTTTCTTAGAAACATGTCATGCTCATTCTTGTCTCTTTGCCTTTGGTCATGATTTCCCCTCCCACCCATCTGGGATTTCATCATACCGACCCATTTCTTGTTCCATTCTTCCATGAATCCTTAGACCTTTCTGATTTCTTCTTTTCCTGAAAGAATTTTAGCTCTTAAAAGCTGGATACTGATGTATGCCAAAGTATACTTTATTTTACATTGCTTGCGGTTGTAGTAAACCTGTCACTTTAATTGGAATTCTGGTATCCCCTTCAGTGGGGCTTCTCTGGTGGCTCAGACCATACAGAATCCACCTGCAATGAGGGAGACCTGAATTCGATCCCTGGATTGGGAAGATCTCCTAGAGGAGGGCATGACAACCCACTCCAGTATTCTTGCCTGGAGAATCCCCATGGGCAGAACAGCCTGGTGGGCTACAGTCCATGGAGTTGCAAAGAGTCGGACACGACTGAGTGACTAAGCACAGCACAGCACAGCAACCCCAGAGATCCAGTAATGCTGGATCTCTGTTTTGGTGCTCAGTAAACCTGATGGTTGATTTAATTGATTAAGGAGGTGATAATTCAACATTCATATAGACTTTGTTTCTTAAAAGTATTTAGCTGGATATTGGGTGAACAGACCATGTACTAGACAGACACATAAAGCAGAATTCAGTTTATGCACAATTGACTCCTGTAGCTACTTCTAAAAGATACTTTATGCCTGTTTTAAATTTTTTTTCTGGAGCGCTTTTTTAAAGAAAATGTTTTTAGCATAGGGAATGATGAATAGTCTTTGTAAGAGTTCATTAATGCACTTGGAACCCTAGGTGTACTAAAAGAACTTAACAAGGAAAAATTAAATTTTGAAGGAGTGAGAGCTTAAGTGCTAAATATGAAGATTGGGCAAACATGCTTAGTAGTTGTCTAAATGGCTTAGATGAAACTGACAAGTTTACTTGACGTGACTTGGAGGTAGTCAGCTTGCTCTTATTAATTATATAGGTAAGCACAGTGGAAGTCAAGACTGTCAGAGAAGTCAAATGACGACCATGAAATCTTTGTATGTTTCAGTGGAATGGATAAAAATTATGTATTGATATTTCATTGTAATATAAATCTATTAATAGTCTTTATTCCAGTGGTTTTTCTTGGCATTGTTTGAATGAGATGGAAATGCTTTTATTTCTCTCCTTTCACTACTACACTCAAAGGAAGGAAAGATATTTTTATCAATCATTTAATAAAGGCATGGGTGTCTACAAGTGTATAAGGTATATTCTCTCTAGATTTGAAGCTCCTTGATATCTGAAGGAGATATCAATCTGGAAAATAATGTGGGTATACAAGAGACATTATGATTTTGTGTAGAAGGGTGCTGGTAATTGATTTGAAAGAAATACAAAGAATAAACTCCTGAAGAGAGAGAGATTTCTTGTGGCAGGCTTGCTTGTTGATGTAGAGTTTTGTGGAGACCATTTGATTTCATCTCATGATGAAGTTTCATCTCATGAGGAAATCAAATCACCATTTGATTTCAGATGAGATATTGGTGGGTAGAGGATGGGAGATGGAGGGACTGAACTGTGTCAGCCACAAGTACAGCAGACACGAGGTTTGTTGTGGTTCTGGGGTGGGGAGGGTAGAAAATTTGGCTCTGCAGGTGGCCAATACCAAATCTTGGAGGTCCTTGAATCTTAAACTAAGGAATATGTCTCATTTTCATTAGGACGTGAGAAACAATTGAAGAGCAGTGATGTAACCAAAAGTGTGGTTATGAGGATTGGACACCACTCTGCAGAGTACACTGGAATCTGATGAAGTTGATAATCAGATACCGCTGTGCTGGTGCTATATGACATAATTGATGCCTACATTTACGACAGTGGCAATGAGAATGGGAAGGAAGGGATGAGCACAAGAGTGATTTCAGACGAATCTGCCTTGGTGCCACATCCCTTTACACTTCCATGAATCTATTAAATTTTTTTTAGCACTAATTATGTCTGTGTGTGCTCAGTCATGTCTGACTCTTTGTGACCCATGGACTGTCGCCCACCAGGCTCCTCTGTCCATAGAATTTTTCAGGCAAGAATACTGGAGTGGGTTGCCATTTCCTTCTCCAGGGAATCTTCCTGACTCAGGGATCGAACCCAGGCCTTCTGCATTCTCAGGTGGATTCTTTACCACTGCGCCACCAGGGCATTTATACATTTTATACTATTCTCCTCAAATGTGGTCAGTGGTGGAAGATACTTCATTGATTAAACGATTTTACTAATAGCATCAAAGTCTGTTTGTTCTCATGACAAATAACTTAGATTTGTCACATTTAAATCAAGTTAAATATAACACTTTTATAACAGCACATAAAACTTTGAGATAATTTAATCCTGTCCAAAATCCTTTTCTGATTTTGAGTCTTACTCCTACTTCTCAAATTCTGGGGCGTGACTTTGAGTTTAAAGCCAAAGATGATCTTTCTTTTCATTTTCATTAGAATTAAAAAAAAAATCCAGAAGTGCCTCACTGAACTTCATTTTAATCCAAACAGCATTTATGTTTCAATATACTGTCAATCAACTTTTTCTCTCCTAGGATCTTGCTTCATGGGGGAATCTAATAGGCTTTGCAGGCAGAATGTAAGACAGATTTTGTTTACTGAAATGCTGCCATTGATGAGAAGGAGGAAAACGTATTTCCCAGGAGAGGGGAAAACTAGCAAAATAGTCACAGTTTTCTAAAAGTAGTTGAGTAATACCCAACTTGGAGTTCTTGTTACTGATTTTTTTTTCCTTTTTTTGGTATAGGCTTACCAGTTATCCCTTGGTAATTGGTTCTGTATGTGTAGCTGTTTACTTGTGCCTCAGATGGAAGTCTTCCTTCGCAAAATTATTTATTTTCTAATATTTCCATGATAAACTATAAATGCAGTACTCTTTTTGGCCTTTGGGGACTTAACCTTACAGACCTTGAAAGACAAATTTGCAATTGTTATTTGGACTAATTTTACTCATTTTTTTACTCTGTATAAAAATTATGTTATAAATAAAGTGGTTAAGAAGAACCTATATGTATCTAGTAAAAACTCAGAATAATCAAAGATACTGTCTGCGAAGTGGGTTTTTTTTTGTTCCCACAATTATCTTTACCAATATTTTAAAATACTTTTCTCCACACAACAAGCCAACAGAGATATGCTCGAAGAGACCCATGTTGTTTTGTTTGATCTAATTTATTTGACTTCTTCCTGTTTTATGTTTGTATCACTCAGAAAGAATGTGCTATTATATAGTGAAATGTTTTCCAGAGTTTTTCTTAATCATTTTATCATCCTTCTTCCTTCCATAGAAAATGATCTACCATTGTTTCCTTCTTGAATTTGATGAGCTAGCTGAGTTTTACCCATTTAAAAATAATTGTTTTGGTGGGTTAGTTTCGATAGTAGTTGAAAGGGTTTTGAATGCATAGACCACTATATTATTTGCTTCATCCTTTAAAATGTGATTTTCCATTTAATTCTCTCAGTACCTCTGAGATATAAATGGGCTTGGTGACTTTATTTACATTTTATAGGAAAATTGATAGGCACATTTTATAAATAAGAAAATTGATAGGCTGTCAGCTTAAGTGAGCTGCGTAAGATGACTAAGTTGAAATTAGGAATCAGAGGACTCTGAAATTAAGATATCAATTTTATTTAAGTTAGTTGCCAAGGGGAAGCTTAGCAGTCTTCTGCATACGTTTTTTATAGAAATGGGAAGAACAAAGAAGAACAATTCCAAGGCTTTGGTAGGTCTCAGATCTGAAACGTAACCTGTAAGGGCCTCCCAGTTCTGTCCCTCTAGCTTCATCTTGGCAGCAACTTTTTTTGTTTCTTTGGGGCATTTATGCTGACTCTTTTTCTAGTCCCTTGGAATTGCTCTGTTCCCTTTTACCACAGAGCTTTTGAAAATGTTCATTTCTCCCTGGAGCAGTCATTGTTTTTCTTTCAGTATCAGCAACTCCAGTTTATTTCTCAGATCTGATCTTTCTCAGGAAAGATGTTTCAGACTTCACCAGTTGGACCCTTTTGAGTAGTCTCTGGTCTGGCTGCAGTGGTGGTTTCGTTTGCCTGATAGTTCGACTCCTGCCTTTCTTATGCCAATCTGTTCTTTGAAGACTTCTGCGTTTGTTTTTATTCACTCTTGTACCCTGCGGTGACTGGCATAGACACTGAGACGTAATGGGTGCTCAGTAAGTATTTTTTAGATGAGTGGATAGGTTTATGAGATTAACTTTGCTGAAGTTTCCACCGTAACCTTTTAACATTTATAATCAACCAGTCCTTATCGGTTTCTGCATTCACTTATGAGTGCCACGAGCAGCAACTCAGTAGTGTAGCTAATACTAGTAGGCTTAAGTCATTGGAGAGTAAGTTCAAACAGCAAACAAACAAAAGTTTAAGAAAGGGGAATGGAAGAAAGGGAGGGGAACAAAATAGAAGAAAAAAAGCAAGTGATTTTTTACGGGGTTACAGAATTTCAGAGCTAGATGGAACATTGGGATTTATCTAGGCAAATCTTTTTTCCCCCAGATTTTTATTTTTATTTCATCCAGCTCACCCCAGTGTTAACATTTTGCATTACTGCAGCACAGTGTCAATAGCAGGAAATTGGCTTCATCCATGGAGCTTGTTCAGATTTTTCTACTTAAGAGCACAGTCATTTAAGAGAGTGTGTGCGTGTTCACTCTTGCATATGCGTACATAGGTCAGTCATTTTTAACATGAGAAAATGGGAACTTATAGACTTGTTTCAGTAACTTGCTCAAGGTCACCCAGCCAGGAGACAAAATAATTTTTAAACTCTATGTTGCTATATGTCCATCAGCCATGAGTTCTAGCGTGGAATTCTGCAAGTATCAGGATTGTTCATTAGCATTAGTGCCAAAATTGGACTAGTTTTCCTATATTGAAAGATATAACTATGCCTCTTAGCCAACTATGTTCATATGGACTCAAAACATTTAGGTTTATCAACTTGGATCTGTGTCAAAAGTTGGAATTGAAGACCTACTTTTGTTTTTACCCAGCAGGAGTCCTCTGGTATTCAGGGAAAGGCTTAATTAAGGTTTCCTGAAACTACTCTTTAATCAGTTGGATTCAAATAAAAAAGAAATGTTTTTAATCACATATGTATCTGCTAATGCTTTTCTTCTGTAAGTAATTGCTTTGATAATATAAAGTAGTAATAAAAGTGGAGGCTTAATGGATTTTAAACATCTGGTTTTCTGAACTATATGTTATAGAAAATGCATATTTAATGCATTAAGCAGTGTTTTAAACTTACACCTATGAAGTGCTTAAAGTTTAAAACTGATTATTGGGCAACCTCAGCATTTCTTGGAAGTAGCAGGCCTTTAATCTTAACAAAAAGTATAAAGAAATTATGAGTTTGATTTGATGTTGGAATCTGATATAAAATCAAATTCTTCCTGTGTTGCAAGTAATTCTACTTAATCATTTCTACATTTTATGATTATAGAAAAATGGCTTATAACTATAGATTATTTTCTTAAACTGGGATAGCTTTGATTTGAGTAGTTAAGTGTTTTACCATTTGGCATGATGGAGACAGTGTTTAGGCTTCCTTTGATTTTCAGTTTTGAGGTTTAAAAATAAAGTTTTACTAGGTTTGGTTTATTTCTCCCCTAAATTCAAAGTACACCTGTACAATAGCTTCTAATTTTTTTAAATTTCACTAGGATAGGCTTCTTGGTGAACTACAGAATACAGCTTGTTTTTTAAAATGTGTGATTCTTATGAATTTAAAACAAAAATATTAAGCTGCTTTAAATAAATATAATTCACAGAAAATAATTCTGTGTGTTTCAACTGAATGTTTTACTTTTTTGTAAGAAAAAACATTTTAAAGAGTTTGGGCTAAGAAACTTTTATTTTAGTAATAAAATAGAGAATACTGTATTGAATAGAATCAGAAATATAAACTATGTCATTAATTTCATTGAATAAAAATGAGGGAAAAGCATTTCCCAATAGAAAATGTCTTTGGATTGATTATCTCTGTTTCTAGGCAATATTGATTTTAAATGGGCATAAATCCATAGCAAAACCAGTCTCACTTAATATGTAGCACTCCCAGCAAGACTTAAAGCATATTTCTAGATGTACTTGGTGTAGCATTAGCTCATATTTCTTTCTTTTTGAAGCTAGTGCAAGAAAAAAAAATTGTTTCTTCTGATATCTACAAAAATATCTAGGAATTTTAGACTTGCTATTTTTGGTATGCTATCTAATGCTTTATTAGATACTGCTGGTTCCCTGTCTCTAAAGGTCCCATCTTTATTTTTACTGAGTCTCTTCATTTCACGTGAATAATAGTAAGACATTAATATCACATGTCATTTACCATTGCTTTTTTTGTTACAAACCATTAAACAGTGTATGTGGCCTTTGCCCCGTCTGAGCCCTATCTGTTTGAGAAAGAAGTTAAGCAGCCAGAATTTGCAAAGAAAACAGTAGGAACAGTGTTTGGCAGTTTGCTGTGTCTGCCTGGGGTTTGTACACATTCCTATCTCTAAGTCCTTGATTTTATGACTCACATAACCGAAAACAACAGTGAGCTAAAGCAGACATTTTTATTAGATATGTTAAAATTTAAAAAAAATACAAGACAGTGATGAGATTATTATTTTTTAATTGACTGTACTTTTTTAGGTTCACTGTGAACTTGAGGGGAAGGTACAGAGATTTCCCATATACTCCCTGCCCTCACACATGCATAACCTCCATCATTATCAACATCTCCCACCAGAGTGGCATGATTTTTGTAACTGATGAACCTATGCTGACATGTCATAATCAGCCAGAGCTCATAGTTTACGTTATATAGTTCACTCTTGGTAGCATACGTTCTGTGGGTTTGGACAAATGTATGATGACACATATCCATTATTATAATTGCATAAAGGGTATTTTTACTGTCCTAAAAATCTTCTGTGCTCTGCCTGTTCATCCCCCTTTCCATCTCCACTCCTGGGTTGTCAGCCCCTACACCCCTAGCAACCACTGATCTTTTTACTATTTCACTAGTTTTTGCTAATAAGTGATTTTTTTGCCTTGCTATTCTTGACAGACTATGTGTATGCTTAAAAATAAGAAGTCTGAAGGCACTGTTCATAGACTTATGGGTAGCCATTACAAATGGCAATGCAGTAGAAACATGGTATGAGCTGGTTGTGTGGTCTTCTGCGAACACTGTCAGCTTTTAGGCTTTGACATAGAAGTCAAATGACTGCTGACAGAAGTAATAGTTTTCAAGTAATAGTGCTGCTTTCATGTCATTCAATTGGACTGTTAACTCAAGTTTTGTATATAGTTATTTCCTGAGTTCTTTGTAGGTGGAATATGTGCTGCTTTTATATATATATATATATATATATATATATATATATTTTAAAACTACCTCTGATTTTGTTGTAGCAGAGTATAATAAAACCAAAGTTATTTTTTGTCTGTTTTCATTGGATTCTCCATCCATTCACTTATCCAAGTATTTTATGTCCATTCACTGTTATATCACTGTTGACCAGAAGTGTGGTTGGTGGATGACTCAATAAGTATTTGATGAATGAATGAATGAGTGAATCTACTTAAATGGTAGGTTATTTTGTTTTTTCATTTATCTGTAGGGAGATAGCATTGATTCTGATCTTATAATCTAAAAGCTACAAGGATATTAGCTAATACTTAGTTTTAGAATATTTTTCTTAGTTTACCTTCAGCAATCCTAGTATTTCAATATAGTTTAGCCTTGGATTTGTCCTAAAATGATTTTTTAAATTGTCACATGAAAGCATTTGCATCAGTAGTTATTGACTTCTTTAAAGAAAATAAAACCAGCTAAATAAATAATAATTTAATATTTGGAAATACTGGAAACAAATAATATTTACTAATGTTATTCTTTAAACTACTTTAAACTGAATGGATGTTATTGTTGGTGGCTCAACAAGTGAGATCTAAGTCATAGACTCTGTGAGAAGTGTCTTTAAGACCAGCTAGTCAGCAGTTACTCTGTACAAGGCCTGTGGGGCAAAACAAAAAAGTAGAAATTGTGATTTCCTTATGATGCCTCGGAATATAGTTGGGCAGAGTGCAGTGACATAAAGTTGAAGATGGAGTTATACTGCATTTTCCAGCTCGATATTGATGTATTAGAGTCTACTTTAGAAGCAGTACTTTTGAATAACCTCTGTATTAACAGCATAATCCTGAGGTGGGGGGGCTGGAACCTCTGATTTTTAAAAAGCAAATAAGATTTTTTATTTTTTGGTTTTGTTGTAAATTTTATTATGCTTTGTGCTATGTTTCTATGCTTCTATGCTGTTTTCCCTTAATTGTGTGTGTTTCTCTGAACACTGTTAGGTAATTTCAGAAATAAAACTACGTGTGTGTGTGTGTGTGTGTGTGTGTGTGTGTGTGTGAACATTGTTAGGTAATTTCACAAATAAACTCATGTGTGTGTGTGTGTATGTGGGTGTGTTTTGTCGTGTCTAGCTGTCTGTGACCCTCTGGACTGTAGCCTGCCAGGCTCCTCTGTCCATGGCATTCTCGAGGAAACAATACTGGAGTGAGTTTCCATTTTCTCCTCTAGGAAACTACATAAGAAACTATTAAGTGCTTACTAGACATATACAATTCCTTGGGATTCTTTACAAGATTATGTTGCAGGTTGCCCTGTCCTGTCTGACTCTTTGCGACCCCGTGAACTATACAGTCTGTGGAATTCTCCAGGCCAGAATACTGGGGTGGGTAGCCTTTCCTTTTCTAGAGGATCTTCCCAACCCAGGAATCAAACCCAGGTCTCCCGCATTGCTCTGAATTACTGATAATGGAAAATATTCCTACCCATCATAATTTTTAATGAAAAGTAGAATATTTAGGAAAGAAAGTGATTGATCTTTCTGTAAAATTTGATATAGTTAAATTTATTCCAGTGATATTTAGATTTATAAATAGAAATTTACTTAGAAAATGTAAAGCTTTCTCTAATAGTATTCTATTAGATATATGTATGAAGGGCTGTTAAAAGTATTAATTGACTTATTAAAGATTTAGTTAGATATTTGTTTAAAAATATGGTTGGACAGTGAGTAAGCTTAAAATAATCTGGATTTGTTTCTCTTAGTAGCTTAACCAAAAAGCTCAGTAATTCATATGGTTCTACTTTAAGATTTGTCATGAAAATGAGTTCCTTCAAAATAGGGTTTAAAAAAATTTTTTTGGAAGTTAACAGAAATGTTTTATACAAATTCATATTTAGTTTCTTCTGGTTAAGTTAAAATTTAGTTTCTAAACGTGTCTATTATTGATTTATATTTTAACAGTTTTCAATTTTTTGTTTCTTTTTGTTCTATCTCTATTTTGAAAATTTCTATTCATTAAGTTTTAGCTTAAAAATATCCTGGTATAACATGTGCTATTTTCTGTGACATATCTTTTTTTTTTTGCTTTTCAGCTTGCTATTTGGCAAAGCCTAGTGAGGGGTTTAAGGCTCAGCATATCTTTGTGACCTTTAAAAAGAATATCCGCTTGTTGATAACAGATAAGGATCTCAGACTTTCTATCTCTGCCTTTTGTGAGATGTTTTAATGAGTCAGTTCATTAGACCATATGAGTAAAGTATCAGGTTCTACTTTTACTTTGAAGTGGAGTTGGTGAATAGTTGAGAACACAGGTAGCTGCCCTTGAGGACTGTGTTCATTATCCTAAAATTTCATTTGTGCACTAACATGGTTATGTTGTAAACAAGGTGTCTATCTACCTGATTGTATAGAGAAGCTAAATCATTTATTCATTAACTCAACACGTGCTATCCATAATGCCAGGTTAAAGTGAGAATTTAAATCTCTTTGAATTTCTAATTTTTTAAAACCTGAAATTTCATTCACATTGTTCTTCATTGAGCAAACATCCTGTTGAGTCCCTGCGATGTGCAGATCATGGGAATCGGCGCTATAGGAACATGGTGCTTCACATGATCTGCTTCCTATTAATATTCTTTGGTTTGTTTCTCCCCTTCTCCCTCCCTTCCTTTCTCCTACCCCCTTTTCATTCTTTCATTTCTTTTTTTTTTTCTTTTTAAAAACTCACAGCAGAGGAGAGAGAAAATGTGGAGAGAGTACAGGGGAAGAAAAAGTATAGATGCTGCACCATTTATGCTGCACAAAGGGAGTATGGGACTTCAGAGTGCAGACAGTGATTAAGTGCAGCTTCGGGGACTGGAGGCGGCTTCACTATGGGATGAGTGGGATTTTCCAGCACCCAAATGAGGGACGGATCTTGCAGACTGAAGTATGTGTAAAGGCCTGGGGTTCTGATTGTACCTAGTTACTCCAGGGAATTTTAAGTAATGGTATAAAAAGTTCAATCAGATATTTTAAGAAGAGATGTAATGAAAAATGTGGCTAGGATTGTCTGTTCAGGCTAGAGAGAATGGATACCATGCTCAGAACTGTGGGCTTTATAAAAATTATACAGTTGACATTTATTCCAGGAGGTGAGTGAAGTGATCTGACCTGTGCTTTAGAAAGGTGATCGTGGGGAAAGTACATAAATAAAGCAGCAGGGCTAGATTGGAGGCAGGGGCTTACATGGTTGTCCTTCGTATATGAGATGGGGAGGATCTGAACTCTGAAGAACCATTGTGTGGGAGATAACGGAAATTACTGCATGGTGAAGAAGACCGTCTGACTAATATACCAATTGGGTATTGGTAGTGGAGGGTTGTAGAAATGAAATGCTTTCTCACTATGAAGTGAGGATAGAGGAACAACTGTTCTACAATACAGGAATATCTAAGCGGATTCAAAGACAAATGAAAACTGAAGAAAAATGTAAACAAAGCCATAGATACAACAAAAGGTGGGATCAGATGAGTTCAAAGGACAATGCGGTCCAATAGAAGCACATGCATTTTTACGTTATCTGCTAAATCACTTAAGTCGTGTCCGACTCTGTGCGACCCCATAGACGGCAGCCCACCAGTCTCCCCCGTCCCTGAGACTCTCCAGGCAAGAACACTGGAGTGGGTTGCTGTTTCCTTCTCTAGTGGATGAAAGTGAAAAGTGAAAGGGAACTCACTCAGTCGTGTCCGACTGTTCGGGACCCCATGGACTGCAGCCCACCAGGCTCCTCCATCCATGGGATTTTCCAGGCAAGAATACTGGAGTGGGGTGCCATTGCCTTCTCCATTATCTAGTAGCTGTTAATATATTTTAAGTAAAAAGCAGCAGATGAAATTAATTTTAAAAATGTAGTTTGTTTAACCTCAAATGTTATCATTTCAGTGTGTAATCAAAGTAACAAATTCTTAATATTTTACATTTTTTCCCATACTAATTGTTGGAAATAGAGTGTGTACTTATTTGTGCTCACAGCAGATCCCAAATTAGACTAACTATACTTGAAGTGCTCAATAGCTTATGTGCCTAAATACTGTCCCCATAGGAAAGTGAAGGCTTAAGATTTTTCCTTAGGTCATCAGCAGTTTATACATATTAACATTGCTGGAGGCAGGGACTTTAATGTGTAATCAGAGTCCTGTGTGAGAACCACTAATTTCTAATTAATAATTAATATAGTGGAATAATATTTAACTTAAGAGAAGACCCGTCACAGGCTCTTGGGTGAATCGGAGAAATTTCCAGCATTAACCTAGTTAGTTTTAGTATCTAGTTCTAGTAACTATTCCTGGATTCAAATATTTTAAAACCAGCAGTACATTTTTTTGGAGGAAATGTAACTTAAAATAGTATAATGAGAAAACAAGTAAGTGGCCATTTCGAGGGATATAACATCATAAATTTCAGTTTGTTCCATTATCTTTAAGAACATGTACCCAACTTTATTAACTTAGTTGTATGAAACAACTTCTAGATTATTTTAGTTTCCACTGAGAATGCACCCCATCTCCACATCGCCACTTGCAACTCATTGGAATAGAAGGATAATAAAAAGTAGCACTTGAAAGAATTCTGGGATGCAGCTGAGGAAGGCATAGCGGAGCCACACTCTAGTCTGGGCCACTTGACCTTCCACTCCAGGAAGATGGAAAGCATGAACAGAATACTTTACGGTGGACCTCTTTTTACCGAGCTTTGAAAATCTCGAGGAGGTACTTCACTGCATGAACATAAGCTGAATGTCTCTATGAAACCTTGTTACTTTGAAAGTAGGTGTATTTAATAACAAATAGCATTTATGGTGGGGAGTCAGAGACGTGCAAACTGCCATACAGAGGTAACTCAGTGGGGGCTTAAAAAGTGAATCTCAAGCCTCATAAAATTTCTCTTCTCAAATGCTGAGCCTAAAGGAATAAATAGAGGTTCCATAATTAGTCTACAAATTGTGTATTCTAAATCTCTTGGGTAATTATCACAACTAAAAATTACACATTACAGTAATCACAACTAGCAAATTACCTGGAATTGCTTGCTCAGTGAATATCTTCAGTAACCAAAATTTGTGCATGAAATAACTATGCATGAGTGCCATTTATAATGAAGTGCTTGCTAGCATTGGCTGATGCGAAGACTTGGCTGATTTCTCTACTTTTCATCAACACCACAGATTTAAATGTAACTTGCCTCAGTATCTAAACCAATGAGTTGTCCTATTTTTAGAATAAAGCAGTTAAATTGGTGACATCAAATGCTATATTAAAACATATACATTTGTTGTTGTTCAGTCACTAATTCGTGTTCAACTCTTTGCGACCCCATGGAGTGCAGCTTGCCAGGCTTCCCTCTCCTTCACTAAAATATAGACATAGACCTGTATAAATTCCAAGAAAATATTAACTTCTTTCATATGTTAATATTTGCTAGCTTCATTAATTTTTTCCATTATTCAAAGGAAATTTTAATGTCTTCTAAATGTTTTAGGGAACAATTAATGATAGAATCCACTGATATACTGTAACGTGTCCGAGCTGCTTTATCTGGTTGGTTTCTTCCTGGAGTGTGACCAAAGGTATTTCTAGATGGAGCCAGCTAACCATCTCCCTCTTCTTCCGTCTTTCTGACCTTCCCTCCCCACACGGAGGGACACATGATTGGTTTAAGACTCTGTTGAGATTTGAACATTTTTATCCTCTTTCCATCGTGGTTGTGAATCGCTTGGAAATTCTGTGGTACTTGCCCTGGTGACAGACGTTAAAATCTGGGACTTTAAAAGTTTGCTAATTGGCGCCTGTACATAATAAAATTTTCACTTAACTTTTTAGTTGACAGCTCTGAAGAGCACTGGTTCCTAATCTGGTAGAGATCTATGAAATTTTTTTTTTTTCCCAGAAAAAGATGGATGTAAGTTCATGAACAATTTTGCATAAGGCTAAGGAGGGATTAGGGAGACTAACTAGCAAACTGGGAACTATTTCAGCTGGAGAGGATTGGATGTAAGAAGGAAACAGAACCATTGAGGTAACTGCGAGTTGTTGTGCAGGATTCCAGTCTAATGTGGGTAGGTATGGGGGATTGAAGATAAGAAGGAATCAGAACCATTGAGGGAACTGCAAGTCGTGTGTGTGTGTCTGTGTGTCTGTGTGTGTGTGTGTAGAATTCCAGTCTGATGTGAGTGGGTATGGTGGTTTCTCCATGTATGTGGGATGCGTGTGTGTGTGTGTGTGTGTGTCTGTGTCTGTGTCTGTGTCTGTGTGTGTGTGTGTGTAGGATTCCAGTCTGATGTGAGTGGGTATGGTGGTTTCTCCACGTATGTGGTGTGTGTGTGTGTGTGTGTGTGTGTGTGATTCCAGTCTGATGTGAGTGGGTATGGTGGTTTCTCCACGTATGTGGGGGGTGTGTGTGTGTGTGTGTGTGATTCCAGTCTGATGTGAGTGGGTATGGTGGTTTCCTCACGTATGTGCTGTGTGTGTGATTCCAGTCTGATGTGAGTGGGTATGGTGGTTTCTCCACGTATGTGGGTGTGTGTGTGGGTGTGTGTGTGTGTCTGTGTCTGTGTGTGTGTGTAGGATTCCAGTCTGATGTGAGTGGGTATGGTGGTTTCCTCACGTATGTGCTGTGTGTGTGAACCAGTCTGATGTGAGTGGGTATGGTGGTTTCTCCGCGTATGTGGTGTGTGTGTGTGTGTGCATGCGTGCACAGGAATCCAGTCTAATATGGGCGTCTGTGGGTGTGAGAGTTTCTCCTTGAAGTGTTTTAGATTTATATCACCAGTGGCTTGCTTACAGAAATACCTTGAAAATTATTAGTACGATTCAGCCCGTTATTTTTGGCAGATTGCTATTTTAATCATCTCTGATTCAGGTGTGTATATTTCCCTTTATGTATATGAAGAAATCTGTTTCTGTTCCCTTTTACAACCCAGACAACCTCCTCATCTTACCCCATACATTCCTGGCATCGTTCAGGATTCTGTCCTGGGCTACAGCTTTCAGGTGTCCTGTGACAAAGGTGGAGTCCTGAGCTTTTCACCACTATGAAACATGTTCTTGTGTAAACGGGGTTCGAAATTGTTGTTGTTAGCACTAGGTTAGCTTAGAGTTGTACCTTGCCATGCCCAAACGGTAACAACAACACAGTTCAAGTTCAGCAGTGGGCCAGGTCCAGCCTGTTTGAGGAAGTCCCCTGGCTGTTCACTGTACCATCCAGAGGGGAGGAAGAAGACCACTGCGTGTAAATGAATTCAGTGATGTGGTTAAGCACAACAAAGTTCTTTCTGAAATGAAAATTAAAATTGTTCAGACCTGTCTTAGTGTTTAATATGTACTTAAAAGGCTAAATGACTAATTTGACTAGTCATTTTTTAGAGGATTACTCATTTTTAACCTTTGAGTTCATTATCCTTTAAGTAGCCAAACATATTTTAAATTGTCTGTAATACATTGAAGTAGTAAAAATATGATACACTTTCTTATTAAAAATACTATCTTTTTCCACTTTTATAAGCATGGTATTTAACACAGTGATTAAGTATCATTTAGTCTCCTCTACCTGGGCTTTGAAAGCTATTAAAGTTATAGACCATTTATGCGTTAATAATGGCTGCTGCTGCTTTTTATGCTATTTTCCTGGGTATTTTAAAGATTACTTTTATTAATAACCCAATATTTCAGTGCCAAAGAAAGGGTAAATCCTCTCTAAAAATTAGCTTTCAACCTGCTCAAGTCATGAGTGATTAAAAAAATTTTTTTCATGAAAAGGCATTAGTTACACATTCAAGAAGTCCTTCAGTGTTTTAAATCTCTTCCCAGGGTTGTTTTTTTTTTAAAAACATGCTGAAGTAACATTCTCTCCCTCTCTGTCTCTCTCTTAGTACTTGAATAAGCCAAATGGATCAACGTTATTTTCTCATAAAGCATGCATTTGACTGTCTTTCACAATTTTGGAGCTTATTTACTAAGTCTGACTTGTGCAGTAGTTTTCTAAAGGCCAAATTATGTCTTTACACTTGCTCTTTTTATTTCTATGCCAATATGTGCAGCGGCATGCTATAATTGTAATTCCCAGTTTCCCAGTGAGTCAGATCATATCAGGGATTTCTTTCAGAATTATCCATGGATGTCCAAAGGATGTTACTTGGTTTATAGTTTCAGGTTGGGGTTTATGGTTTTATGTATATTTTGTTTTTCTAGAAATTTGTATGTAATTTGAAGTTTTTATCAACATACCTGTTACCACCAGATAAGAGCTTGTCATGGAAAGAATTCGAAAGTTGATTTTTCTATAAATTGGACGTGTGAGTTGTGACAGTGTTTTCCCCCCACAGTGACCCATTAAAATCAACTGGAGAGCTTTCAAAGTGGCACTAGTGCCTGATCTGCTCTGAGACTCTGATTGGCCTGGCCTGAAGCAGGCCCTGGTGAAGATCGGCTCTAGAACTCCTCAGGGGACTCTCATGAGAAACCCACCTTGGGAACTGCTGAGTGATAGAAGGCACCTCCAGATCCTCCTACTCAGTTTTCACCTTGGCTGCACATTGATGTCATTTGGGGAGCTCTCAGCAACTCTGCTCTGTGGGTTCCACCCCCAGAAATTTTGATTGAATTGTTCTAGCATGTTGCCCAAGGCATGTGCTTTTTATAAAACAGCCAGGTGATTGTAATACAAAGGCATTTTAAGAACTGCTGGTCACCAACTCCTTTTTTGTTTTTCAGATGAGGAATCTGAGGCTCAAACCAAAGAGATTAAATGTCCTGTCCAAGATCCACTGAACAGAACCAGAATTCTCATTTTTAGACTGGGAGTCAAATGTTTTTACCATTACATACGATATGTTTATAGAAGTGTAGGTTTTGGTATGTCAGAAGGACCCAGAAAATCATGTTCCTTGGCTACTTACTCCACAAAACAACAAATATTTTCTCTTTTTAACACTAGAATTGTGGAAGTTCATAGCCAAGATTCAGTCATGACCTCAGTTATGACATAAGAAAAATTAAGAGCTAAGAATTAGACATATTCATGTTTTCTAGCACTTGTGCACATTATCTGGAAGGAAATTAGGTAAAGAGATAATCCAACTGAAAATAAGTTAGGGCGGGTTAACCCCATGTCACCATTGCGGTAGCAGGAGTTATAGATGATTGTGTTTATAAGATAACATGGGTGGTTCTTTAGGAGAGTCTATGCAGTTCGAGTTACAACTATAATATACATTACAAAGTGTACTTTATCAATAACGTTAGTAGCAAAGATGGAGATTAGAGCAGCTGTTAGAAATATAATTTTCTGTATGTCACAAAAGGGGAAAGAAATTGACAGAATATAGGCTAACTGTGTAGTCTCTTATTTGAGAAACAAATGTGTATTTGATCCTCTTAGGGCAGAGGGAGAGTGTTAAGTTGGCTGTTATTCTTCAGCCCACATCTAATTACCTTCCAAACATACCAACACGCCTTTCTCTCGCTGCACCTGTAGCCCTCATAACACCTGTACCTTCCTTTACTTACTAGTTTTCTTTTAGTCTGTAGCCTAGTGCAAAGCCTATGCATGAAGTGTTTAAGAAGTATTTGTTGAATGAATCTTGGAGACTATAAACTCTAAGGGCTGTGTTTGGCAAAATGTGATCTGCTGATCTGCAGAATTAGCAGCAACTCTTGGGAAACCTGATGGAAAGGCAGATGTTCAGTCTCTACCACAGAATCACTGAATCAGAGACTCTGAAGTGGGGTTCAGTCATCAATGATTTAAGAAACCTTCAGATATCTGAAGTTTCCTGTTACATGGTGAGGATTACCACACCTTTTTGTATTCTTGGAAGGATCTAGAATAAAGAATAAGATCATAATTTTTATAAAGCAATCAGGTACTATGTTGGATGCTTTACGGATATTATTAGGGTATTTAGTACTTAGAATCTCTATCAGTTTGTTTTTGCTGCATAGAGAACCTAGTAGCTTAAGAGAACAATTATTATTTCTCATGACTTGTAGGCTTGGCTGGGTGGTTCCTATGTTGTGGGCTACTCAGCTGAGGCTGCATGGCTTAAGGTGGCTTCATTTTGCGTATTTGGGACCTCAGCGGGGCTGCTGGAGCTTCTCTTCACATGTTGTTTGTGATAGCCTAGGGATGATCAGGTGATTGCATAATGGTTCCCAAAAGCAGGAAAAGAGACCCACCAATTCACAGGAACTTCTAGGCCTGTTGCATTTACTAATGGCTGATTGGCCTAAGCAAGTCCCATGACAAAGCCTTGATCAAAGGGGTGGAGCAAAAGATTTACTTTTTGTAGAAGTGGTCACGTCGCAAAGGTACCTGCATATAGGGATGAGGAATCTGTAGCTGCTTTGCAACTTAGTCAATAAGTATTTGTTGATTTGTTTGTTCGTAGAATATTAATAGTCTAAAGATGCAAGATAAATATCCTTTGAAAACAAAAGGATGTTTTAAAAGAATTATCTTTGTGATTATTTTTTAACATCTTGGACTTCCCTCATGGCTTAGATGGTAAAGAATCTGCCTGCAGTGCAGGAGACCTAGGTCAGTCCCTGAGTTGGAAAGATCTCCTGGAGAAGGAAATGACAACCCACTCCAGTATTCTTGCCTGGAGAATCCCCATGGACAGAGGAGCTTGGCAGGCTGCAGTCCATGGGGTTGCATATCTTACTTTTTTTGTAATGGAGAACTGATTTATTCCTGCTTTCTGCAGAAACAGTGTCTTTGCAGACACCATTTTTAAAAAATGTGGATCTGTAACAAAAATGGGTACAATAAATGACAGGTTCAAATTCTGAAATATTTCAGTATAGCATACTTCTTGTTTTCCTCTAAAAATATGATTATATGGATGTTTATTTTGGAGTCTTGGCGAAGATCTTCCTTGAAGTAGGTTTATCAGTTATGACAATAGCCAGAAGAATATACATACCAGATTCTAAGTTGGTAGTGGGGAGGGGTGTTTGGTATAGACACCAATTAAAGGTATGCAGTAAAATCTTAGTTGCTAGAAGGAAATTTTTTCATGTGGTGCCACCTCAGACCTCAAAACTGAATATCTAAAAATATATTTGATTCCTGTTTGGATTATACATGCCAAGTATATGTGTCTTAGTTGCTTAATCATGTCCAAAACTTTGCAACCCCATGGACAGGCTTCTCTGTCCATGAAATTCTCCAGGCAAGAATACTGGAATGGGTTGCCATTCCGATTTCCAGGGGATCTTTGTGACCCAGGGATCGATCGAACCCAGGTCTCCTGCATTGCAGGCAGATTCTTTACTGCTTGAGCCACCAGGGAATACATACTCATTATAGAAAATTTGGTAATATGAGTATACAAAAACAATAAAATTAAATAACATATATGTAATCTTATCACCCAGACATAACAGCACAAATTTTTTTTTGTGATCAAATGCTGAAATACATTTTATTTTTTGATGATTCAAGTGTTATAATCATGGATGGGACTAGTCTGAATTTATAAGATACTAATGCTGGGCTGGAAGAAGCACAAGGTGGAATCAAGATTGTCGGGAGAAATATCAATAACCTCAGATATAAGGATGATACTACCCTTATGGCAGAAAGTGAAGAGGAACTAAAAAGCCTCTTGATGAAAGTGAAAGTGGAGAGTTAAAAAGTTGACTTAAAGCTCAACATTCAGAAAACTAAGATCATGGCATCTGGTCCCATCACTTCATGGGAAATAGATGGGGAAACAGTGGAAACAGTGTCAGACTTTATGTTTTTGGACTCCAAAATCACTGCAGATGGGGATTGCAGCCATGAAATTAAAAGACGCTTACTCCTTGGAAGAAAAGTTATGACCAACCTAGATAGCATATTGAAAAGCAGAGACATTACTTTGCCAACAAAGGTCCATCTAGTCAAGGCTATGGTTTTTCCACTGGTCATGTGTGGATGTGAGAGTTGGACTGTGAAGAAAGCTGAGCACCGAAGAATTGATGCTTTTGAACTGTGTTGTTGGAGAAGACTCTTGAGAGTCCCTTGGACTGCAAGGAGATCCAACAAGTCCATTCTGAAGGAGATCAGCCCTGGGATTTCTTTGGAAGGAATGATGCTAAAGCTGAAACTCCAGTACTTTGGCCACCTGATGCGAAGAGTTGACTCATTGGAAAAGACTCTGATGCTGGGAGGGATTGGGGGCAGGAGGAGAAGGGGACGACAGAGGATGAGATGGCTGGATGGCATCACTGACTCGATAGACGTGAGTCTGAGTGAACTCCAGGAGTTGGTGATGGACAGGGAGGCCTGGCGTGCTGCAATTCATGGGGTCGCAAAGAGTCGGACATGACTGAGCGACTAAAATGAACTGAACGCTTCACAATGCAACTATTGATTTATTTCACAAATGTGTACCAATATGCCTATTTTATGTAGTTAATAAAAATGTAAAGACTGCCATGAGATAGTATTAACATACTTAGATGTTCTTTTTTATAACTTCTAAAGTAAACCCTTGTTTATCTTTCGCTACCCTCTATTTTGCTTAATTTATTTTGTTAATTGCTTTTTGGTATTTTCCCTTTTAAAATTTTTATCAGATGCAGTGACTTTTTTCTTTTTTTGTTCTTCCCCATTATTTATCATGTGTTATTTTCTCCCACTGCTGTTTTTCTTTCCTAGTTTTCCATCTTTATTCAGTTCAGTTGCTCTGTTGCGTCCAACTCTTTGCGACCCCATTGACTGCAGCACACCAGGCCTCCCTGTCTGTCCCCAACTCCTGGACTTTACTCAGATTCATGTCCATCAAGTCGATGATGCCATCCAACCATCTCATCCTCTGTCGCCTTTTCCTCCTGCCCTCAATCTTTCCCAGCATCAGGGTCTTTTCCAATGAATTAGTTTTTTGCATCGGGTGGCCAAAGTATTGGAGTTTCTGCTGCAACATCAGTCCTTCCAATGAATATTCAGGATTGCTTTCCTTTAGGATGGACTGGTTGGATCTCCTTGCTGTCCAAGGGACTCTCAAGAGTCTTCTCCAACACCACAGTTCAAAAGCATCAATTCTTCAGCGCTCAGCTTTCTTTATAGTCCAACTCTCACATCCATACGTGACTACTGGAAAAACAATAGCTTTGAATAGATGGACTTTGTTGGTAAAGTAATGTCTCTGCTTTTCAATATGCTATCTAGGTTGGTCATAACTTTTCTTCTAAGGAGCAAGTGTCTTTTAATTTCATGGCTGCAATCACCATCTGCAGTGATTTTGGAGCCCCCCCCCCCCAAATAAAGTCTGTCACTGTTTCCACTGTTTCCCCATGTATTTGCCATGAAGTGATGGGACCAGATGCCATGATCTTCGTTTTCTGAATGTTGAGTTTTAAGCCAACTTTTTCACTCTTCTCTTTCACTTTCATCAAGAGGCTCTTTAGTTCTTCTTTGCTTTCTGCCATAAGGGTGGTGTCATCTGCATATCTGAGGTTATTGATATTTCTCCTAGCAATCTTGATTCCAGCTTGTGCTTCATCCAGTCCAACATTTCTCATTAATACTCTGCATATAAGTTAAATAAGCAAGGTGACAATATGTAGCCTTTCCTGATTGGAACCAGTCCGTTGTTCCATGTCCAGTTCCAACTGTTGCTTCTTGACCTGCGTACAGATTTCTCAAGAGGCAGGTCAGGTGGTCTGGTATTCCCATCTCTTGAAGAATTTTCCAGTTTGTTGTGATCCATACAATGAAAGGCTTTGGCATAATCAATAAAACAGAAGTAGATGTTTTTCTGGAACTCTCTTGCTTTTTCAATGATCCAATGTATGTTGGCAATATGATCTCTGGTTCCTCTGCCTTTTCTGAATCCAACTGGAAGTTCACGGTTCACATACTATTGAAGCCTGGCTTGGAGAATTTTGAGCATTACTTTATTAGCGTGTGAGATGAGTGCCATTGTGTGGTGGTTTGAGCATTCTTTGGCATTGCCTTTCTTTGGGATTGGAATGAATACTGACCTTTTCCAGTCCTGTGCCTACTGCTGAGTTTTCCAAATGTGCTGGCATATTGAGTGTAGCATTTTCACAGCATCATCTTTTAGGATTTGAAATAGCTCAACTGGAATTCCATCACCTCCACTAGCTTTGTTCGTAGTGATGCTTCCTAAGGCCCACTTGACTTCACATTCCAGGATCTGGCTCTAGATGAGTGATCACACCATCGTAGTTATCTCGGTCATGAAGATCTTTTTTGTATAGTTCTTCTGTGTATTCTTGCCACCTCTTCTTAATATCATCTGCTTCTGTAGGTCCATACCATTTCTGTCCTTTATTGTGCCCATCTTTGCCTGAAAAGTTCCCTTGCTGTCTCTAATTTTCTTGAAGAGATCTCTAGTCTTTCCCATTCTATTGTTTTCCTCTATTAAGCACTGATCTCTGAGGAAGGCTTTCTTATCTCTCCTTGCTATTCTTTTAAACTGTCCAGCAGAACAAGACTCATCTTTATTTCTCTGGTCATTTTTATACATTTCATTTTTCCATCCAGACATCTGGTTTATTACATCTTGACAGATGATCAACAAATTATCACCCTGGAGAGCTTATTTTATCTTCCTCCATACATATATATATGTGTGTGTGTGTGTGTGTGTGCATCTTTATATATATATTCGGAAACTGGGTGCTTCCTGGCTACTTAGCCCTACCACTATGTGGTATTCTTCTAAGGAGTCCAACTTATCGGTTTTTGTATTTTTTTTAATTCCCTGCTGCTAACTCACTTCAGTTGTGTCCAACTCTGTGCAACCCCATAGACGGCAGCCCACCAGGCTCCACTGTCTCTGGGATTCTCCAGGCAAGAACACTGGAGTGGGTTGCCATTTCCTTCTCCACATGAAAGTGAAAAGTGAAAGTGAAGCCGCTGTCATGTCTGACTCTTTGGGACACAATAGACTGCAGCCCACCAGGCTCCTCTGCCCATGGGATTTTCCAGGCAAGAGTACTGGAGTGGGTGCCATCGCCTTCTCTGTGTAATGCCCTGCTGCTGCTGTTGCTAAGTCACTTCAGTCGTGTCTGACTCTGTGTGACCCCATAGACGGCAGCCCACCAGGCTCCCCTGTCCCTGGGATTCTCCAGCCAAGAACACTGGAGTGGGTTGCCATTTCCTTCTCTGTGTAATGCCCTACCATCCCCTAAATAAAATGAAACCAAACCATAAATGCCTCCTTAAATTCCTGACCTCCCTACATGCACACATTTACTAACAGTTAAGAGGTTTTGGCATCAAGGCTGCAACTGTTTGTTTGAAACCTTGCATGTTTGCATAAACGCATGTCACTCAAAATAAGCTGTAAGGGGGACGAAAGAGTAGTTCTTGGGTTTTAAAAGAGGAAGTTTCCTTCCTTGCCCTTAATCTCAATCTCTAGCATCTGGTTCTGACTACAGATGGGGGGAAAAAAAAACACACTTAAATCCCCATTCAGCCTGCTCTTAACCCCCAAACAGTTTGATTTGTGATAACATTTCTATTTTTATTGTCATCTGTAGGGTGAGATATTTGGTTAATGATTTGTAACAGGAGATCTGGAAGTTTTACCTAACGCCTTATTTCTCTGAGTGTTTGTAATGTAACATGCCAACATTTCAAATCTCTGAATAGGGTTAAATTTAATCATCCTTTTAATGAAACCGAAGGAAAGAACTCCATGTGTTTTTGTCTTGTTTTAGAGACGACAAAAACCAGACACATTAAATTCATCTGAAGGCATTTTATTTTTATTTTTTTAATATATTTTAACTTTTGCATAGGTATTAGATTCACAGGAACAGGCTTCAAATGGTGCTATGGAATATCTGTGTATTTTTAAAACTCCTCTTAAAAAATTTTTTTTTTTAACTAGTCCTTTATACTTCTTTGTTCAATATAACTAGTTTAAATTAGCATTTTTGAAAAGGAAATGTTTTATAATTTCCTGAGATTACTCTGGAGGTTAGCTTGTATCTTGCATGCAGTGTGCTGAATCATTTCAGTTATGTCTGACTCTTTAGGACCTTATGGTCTGTAGTCCACCAGGCTCTTCTGTCCATGGGATTCTCCAGGCAAGAATACTGGATTGAGTTGCCGTGCCCTCCTCCAAGGGATCTTCATGATCCAGGCATCAAACCTGCATTTCTTAAGTCTCCTGCAATGGCAAATGGGTTCTTTACCAGTAGCACCACCTAGGAAACCCAGCTTGTATCTTACAAGAACTAAGTGTGTGCCTGCTTCTTACAATGGATGTCACCCTCAACTTTGGGGTGACCAGAATGAGATCGTCTGGATCTGTTTTACATCCGACACCTGAGTGCAGCTCAGTAATTAGCCCTTGCTGTGCTTTTCCCATTGCAGTGGCTGCAACCGGGGTAACTGCTTTGCTCGAGTTTCAGTAGGTTAACGAAAAGGAAAAGGCTTCCACTTACCATTATTTTTTTCTGCTTCAGTGTACAGCATGAGGGGTTGCCTGAGAAAGGATTCATACCAAGAAAACCCAGTTCTTCTGATATCTGAATTTATAAATTAGAAACTTAAATTAGGCCTAAGTTTACCTGCATTGTTTTCCATGTTTACATTAGAAATATAAAAGTACTTTATGGGAAAAATGGAATTTTTATTGAAATCTTGAGTTTATTATGAAATTGACTGACTGGGTCTTTCTGTGGAAGTTAGATTTATCATAAATAAACAGATAAAAGTGTTATGACACCCATGATGGCAGGTTTAAAAAGTGATGAGACAGCTTTCTTTCTGAGATTAGCTTCAATTTATGGACTCTAGCAGATTCACACTTTGCCCTAGGGTTGTCAAAATCTAACCTGAGGTATACCAAAAATTGTGAGAGTTGATTTGAGCAAAATCAATCCAAATCTGGCATCATCCAATGTAGCAGAACAAAAGGAGTTCTGAGGAGTTGTTCAGAAGGAAGGGCTTCTACAGGCAGGCAGGAGCAGGAACAAGCAAGTCATACTAGGCAGAAAAAGTAGGTTGATTGTTGCAAGGTTACTTTCCTTTAGGGGATGGCAGGGGTTTCTGGCAGATAACTTTGCTAGTGCTGATTGGGGATGGCAGGGGTCTCTGGCAGATAACTTTGCTAGTGCTGATCAGATGATTCTTGATTGACTGGTTTAAGTTTCTATTTCTAGGGGAGCCAAAACTGTAATTTTCATGTTGGTGACATGGGATTTAGCATAAGCATCTCCACTTTGGGCCTGTTGTCTTGTTTTTAATACGGGTTAAGCTGGAACTGGAAAGTAGCCTGTGGGGAGATTAATCTCTTGTGGTTATAAACTTAAATTTCAAGGAATGAATGTGAAGAGAAGAGGAAAAATCTCTCTCTTTTACCCAGAAAGTGGGGGGAAAAAAAAAATATATATATATTTTACATATACAGTGTGTCTATTCACATATTTATGGATATCTATGTCCAATAGTTGTTAATATAATCTGAATAAGTAAATACTGAGAAGTGAAATCTCATGGTAGAGACTTTTGAGCCTTGGTTCCTTTGGCTCCACATTATGCTTGAGAGTCATCCTTATTACACATGTTGTTGCCGTTTGTTCATTTTCATCACTGTTTAGTGTTCCGTTTTATGACTATTCCATACTTTATCCCTTCTGCTGTTAATGGTCATTTGACTAGTTTTGGCTTGAGTAATAGTGCTGTGCAGGTTCTAGAACATGTCTTTTGGTGTACATACGCTTGTATTTCTGGCTGATACACATATCAAAGAGTGAAATTTCAGATTCATAGGCTATACATGTACTGTGTCTTAGTAGAATATATGTATATATTTTTAACATGTTTTAATACATTTGTAAACTTTTCATTTAATTAAAATTAATTAAAACTATTAATATTCATAACAGGTAGTAGTGGAATATGCAGAAATCTATTTGGTTTCTTTAGTACACAACAGTGATTTTTAGTGATAGTCTAATTCACATAAAACCCATGTAAAAGAAAAAAAAATCATTAACATTGGAACAGTTATCATGAAGTTAACAGAAAATACGTGAAATTAATTTATGGCACTAAATTTTATTCTCCAAATAATTTGATAATCTGGAATTTCATGTCCATAGAATTTTTGTATTTTGTGTTAAACTTTCATTTGAATCCAATGAATTAAATAAAAATGGTTGTCTTCAGTTTTAGTTTTAGTGTTGGCTTTGTATATTTTAATAGTCCATTCTTTTTCTTCAAGGCCTTTCCCCATGTATAATTCGTGTTTGCAAGTCATTTCCAGAGTAGGAAAAAAATGAATTAATATTTCTTAAGTGAATAGTAACTACTTATGAGCAGTCCATATTTAATGCATTTTTGTGCGAAGTTTCTTTTTCACTTTTTGTTTCATTTCTTTTTCAAAGCTTGTAGTGTGTGTCCCTAGCTCAGTTCATCTGTGATTAGAGGCATATGAAAGTACCTTGGGTTGAAACCTGCATGGTTGGACTGCTCCTGATGGGTTCCACTTATCTGTGGCCTGGTATTGGAAGTTAGAGTAAGCATTTTAGTGAGTCTTTCAGGAATAAATTTATCCATTTAAAAGGAATAATTCTTTATGTTCTGAAATTATGTCCCTCTTGTTCTTGTGGTGTGAAGATATTTCATGTCAAAAGATGATAATTTTGGTATTAATACTCTTTTGGTGAAATAGGAATCCTAGGTTAGTTTTCTCTATTTTTGTTTAAAGTTGAGTGTTGTTAAACAT
This sequence comes from Oryx dammah, assembly GCF_014754425.2. Lineage (NCBI taxonomy): Eukaryota > Metazoa > Chordata > Mammalia > Artiodactyla > Bovidae > Oryx > Oryx dammah. The sequence continues at coordinate 105,963,956 of NW_024070186.1, forward strand.
TTCAAGAAAAATTATTTTCTTAAATAAAAGTGTCTGGGAACCAGTAGTTTATAAAACACCTTCCTCCATGAACCTTTTTATATTGAAAAGGGTAGCTTTTATGCATCAGCTTTGCAGAGCCCCTTTGTTACCTTTATCCTTCATTTATTACTCTAGGTCGACCTTGCAGGGTGCTGCAGGCTCTCATGTTCTGCCGAGAGTCTGTCTCTGCCTTTCACTTCCCTTCTCTCAGGTGCTGGAATGGAGTAGCATCACCCAGGCTGCTCAGCTGTTCCTTTCAAACCCCAGCACTCCTGGCCTTGTTCCAGCCTCTGGTGTTGCATTCATCACTCCACCACAGGCAGTGCCAAGATCTTTCTCTCCCTGATTAGAGGTTCTCATGATAAAATTAGTCAGCCGGGCTTGATTGACGTTTTCCAAGGATATTTCTTCTGGTGGGTAGGCAGGCAGGCCCTGATTGCTTTTTAATTATTAAGTTACAAGGAAATATATAGCATTGGGTAAATTCAGTTCTAGGAGGAAATAGCACCTTACTGGCATTTAAAGAAGGTGTTTTTTATTTCTCAGCTGGCAGGTCTTTCTTTTTTTTCCAGTCTTGCTATTCTTAAGGAGGTAGAACCAAACATAGCAGATGAAATCCTTGAATTTAGGGATCTCAGAGGGTAGTAATGATAGAGGAAGATGACTGAAGGAGAATAATTTGCTCCCTTCTCACATTAGGCATAGATGAGCCACACTTGCACTGAACTAGTGATGTGTGTGGTTGTCTTCTATTTCCTGTAGTAGGAGGAGGCAAGCCTGCTCCCTGACCTCTGACAGTGTGTTAACCAATCAGAAAAACTTAGTTCTTCTTCCAGGGTAAAGATGTGGGGGCTGAACTGGGGTGTGGTGATGAGGTTATTATCAGTCTGATGTTGATATTTACAAATGGGAATAGTACAGGCTGTCCTAGGTTGGAGCCATCAAGGATTAGGGATGAGTTCTTTAGGGTTATTGAGCAAGAGGGATGAGAAATGAGTCCCATCAGCAGTTAGCCTTGTTGAGGTCTGTCCTGGAAGAGAAACTAAATCACTCAAAACAAGGATGTTCCAGCCCAGTAATGATGACTGTGACTCCCAGCATGTTGGCAACATCACGGGAAGCACTGACGGATAGTATGTGGTGAGGGACAACAGGGTGGAATCTCTTACACGAATCTAAAAAATACTTGGACCTCAAGGCTGCTTTAGATGCAGTTTTACATAGAGGCCTTCCTTGATCGCTAAGCAGGTAAAGAATCTGCCTGCAATGCAGGAGACATAGGAGATGCTGGTTCGATCCTTGGGTAGGGAAGATCCCTTGGAGGAGGACAGGCAACCCACTCCAGTATTCTTGCCTGGAGAGTCCCATGGACTGAGGAACCTGAGGGGCTGTAGTCCATAGGGTCACAAAGAGTAGGACATGACTGAGCACAGCACAGTTTAGGGCCTATAGTGCTACTGCAGAAAAATACTTAAATACTTTACATAGAGGCACCACAGTGAAAAATATCCTTTGAGGTTCCTGCTAACAAAGTGCTTTTCAGATATTAAACATGCATATGAATCACCTGAGGGGCTCATCAAAGTGCAGATTCTGAGTCAGCAGTTCTGGGGTGGGGCCCAAAGGTTTGCATTTTTGACAAGTGGTGGAGTGATGTTTAAACTGTGGTCCAAGGGCTGGATTTTGAGCATAATTGTTAGATATTTATTTTTGTTCTTGCCCTGGGACTAGACTGCCAAATTGAAATCTAAGGCTCACTCTTATCATTTATTCTTCTTCATATTTAGCTTTTCTTTTCACTTGACTATGAAAAGGCTATTGACATGAAGAAGATAACACTTTATTTTTCCCGGTGGTATGTATATTATGGGTACTATTGGAAGACCAGTGATTAATAATAGATATTAACAGGATCCAAATTAAATCTACCAACCAACATACTGGAAATTCTTTCTGATCAGAAACCAAATGCTAGGCTGTGCATTGCTATTTTCAGACATCTCCATGTAGTACCTTATTCACATGTGTGTTGTACCAAACAGATGTCTGAGAAACAGATTTTTGTGACAGATTTTGACACAGGAAATGCAGCAGGCTCCATAAAACTTAATGGAAAAATGTATTGCTTAACTACAGTCCATTTTTAAAGAACAGATTGCAGTGCTTTTCAGTGGAATCAAATGAGTCTTCTCTTAAGAGCTTTGGCACAGTCTCCATGCCCAGAGAATTAACTTTTGAGAATGTCACCTGGTGGGATGGTACTTCAGGGATTATTGATAATGTTGTGTTTGCGGGTTGGAGTTGGTCAGCTCAGAGTCCTACTTTAGATCATGGAAAAAAAGGTTATATTTCTTTACGACACTAAATATTTATCTGCTGAATCATTTCTGGAAGTGAGGGAATTACTGTGGTATTTTGAAATGGGAACACATCTCAGATGTGCATTTGCAGTGTGATCTATGAGTGGGTTTCAAATGGTAATACACCAGGGGCGGAAAGTCTGCCGGAGTTGAACATCTGCTTCTAAGACATAGGCTTCTGGAGCATTCCTCTCTGAGAGCTCTTTTCTTTTGCTTGTTTTCTCAATTTGTTAAATCTAGATTATATTTCATCAATGACACAGGAAAGAAACCCTTAAAATTCAATTACTATCTTAACAACAGAGAAATCTTCAATGAAAGCTTTTAAATTTGGCTGAAGATGTGTTCCTCCTTATTAAATTACAGCTTGTGATACATTTTATGGAAAGTGGTTTTGTTTTTCCAACTCCCCTTGGCTGGAGTGCTCGCTGGTGGAGTCACGGTTGGGTATGCGGGCTGTGTCCTTGAGCAGCCTGGGTAGGTGATGGGCTGTGCTGGTTTAATGCACGGGGCTGCAGAATGAGGTGGTATCTACAGTGCGGTCCTGCTGCCCTAGCCATCTCTTTCCTGAATTCAGATCACTTCTGACCCTGCCGTGTGTCATATTGCGAGGCCAGTCTACAGCCACATACTTTGGTGTACCAACCTTGCTGCTTTTACCTGGCATGTTCTCTTGCTTTTTCCCTGCTTCTGAACCCTTTTAAAGAGGGCCAGAGTTGAGTACATTCTCCTGTGGGCTCCTGTGTTGGCTGAAGAACCTTGAATGTATTATACTTTGTTTGTACAATTACACTGTATTGTCGCTGTGCATTTTTATCTCTGAGTTTTATAAACTCCTGGAAGGCAGGGATGTAGCTGGCTTTCATCTTATTAATCCATTGCCTAGTGTAGTGGCAGATTATTACAGAGCCTCAAAAATATAATATTTACTAAATGGAAAAAACTTTATTTTAAAGTCCTTGGAATTTCATATATGTAGATCTCAGTTTCTGTACATATAATATCATTCTGAAAAACAGGGAGAACTTACTTTTGTGCCATTAAGGTAGACTTTTCAAGAAATAGCATGTTTCATCATAAGTGATATGCCAGAAAATGAAAAGATTAATTGATGCTGCTTTTACAGCCTAATCTTTGTAAATTATTTGTAGTTTTTTTTTTTTTTTGTCTCTTAGTATTTGGTTCCTTAAGAAATACTTGATTAAGCAGGAAATAATTATACAGGAAATAAAATTTTCTTAAGCTAATGCATGATTCTTCTTTCATCATTCTAATGTTTAATTGAAATATTAAAAATGATTTCTTTAAATATTTGTAGTTTTTTTTTTCTATTAAACTTTAAATGATAGGTATCACCAGGAGAGGCATAATGATTGATTCTCATGTTTAGTGTATAAATTAAAACTTACAGTTCTTGGGTGCAGTAGTACATCTGTTGAATAACCATTTCATCATTTACATGGTACAGTGATATATTTAACAGTATCCTTAAATGTCTTCTAAAGATATTATATTGATGGTTTAGGTACAGCTGGAAGCCAAAAGAATTATTCTTTAAAAAAAAGTCATTGTGTATACTTCAGTGTTGATAAGTAAGGGATTATTAATAGCGCTTGACTTTTAAACAGAGACCCCAGTGAATAGAACTAGACAAGCCAAAATCCAGAATGATTTCTTATCTAGACACATGTCAAATCTAGTTAATGTTAAGTCGTATTTAGAAAATGTGATTTAAATGGCAGTTCAATTAAAAAGACTGCTATCAGTCTATAAACATTTCAGATCTTTGCTTACATTTTATGTACATATAATATTAAGTGGATTCTCTACCTTTGACTGAGCATTTAAGACTTGTAGAAATTGTCTGTTGTCGGTATAAATCAGTGGATTAGCCTAATGGTATTTTCACACTTCAGTTCATTGTGTGGTTATCTAAATAAGTATGTTTTGGAAATTAAATTCCTTCTCATCCAGATCTGAGTAGGCTAACTTTCCAATTAGTATAGTCCAGATTTCTTCCAAAAATCTCTTTTGGTTAGTTTGTTTTATTATCAAGGAAAATATAGAAGATGTAAATTTTGCAATTTCCAATGTAAAAATACTTAGGAATACAAGTTTTATTTTAGATAGTGTTTGATTCTTTATCCATAAGTTATGTACTTACACTGACAGAAGAGTGTCCCAACCTTTCAACTGCTTCTGTTGATGACAATAATAATAGTAAGTTGGTAGCACGAATAATACTAGTAATAATGATAAAAGTTTATCAAATGCTTGCTGTGGCTTATATTTACTGCTGTGTATCAAACCACATAAAATTTAACAGCAAGTATTATTTGTTCAGATTCCGTGGTGTTGGCTTCTGTTTTATGTGGTATTGGCTGGGGTGTTGGATTGCCCTCACATGCCTAGCATTTGTTGCCCTCTTGTAACTGAGGACTCACTAGGGCCTTCCACATGACTGCTTGGGTTTCCTCACAGCATGACCACTAAATTCCAAGATTGTTTTCCAAGATGCAAAAGCAGAAACCACAGATCTCTTAGGGCCCAACCTCAGAATTTACACGGTGTAATTTCTACCACATTCTACTAATCAAAGCAAGGCACAGCCTAGCCCAGGTACGGGGGTGAGGGGAATAGACTCCATGATGGGAAGAGTAGCAAAGAAAGTTTGACTATCTGTAATCGTCCGCAAATCCTGTAAGTGCTGTTGTAATTCATATTTTAGAAATGAAGGGTTAACTTAGTGTGCAAAGTCGTTCAGTTACTGAGTGATTTAAGCTCATGTTTAGGTTAATTTGACCCTAGAGCTGGAGCTTTTAACTCTTGTAATGTTTGATCTTCAGAATGTGGATAGATTAAATATGTTTGTCTTTCTACTCCAAAGCCACTGTCTAAGGGTGGTTTTATTTATGTGGTGGTTATTCCATTTGCAATCAAGACTAAAACAGCAGAGAGAGTTGATTCATATTATTGATCAGCCATCATGTGGTAAACATAAGTCTCTCTAAGATATTTCTAAACTCTCGACTGAGATGAAAGTTAAAATCCTTAGATGTGATATTGTAATTTGCTTACTGTTAGCACATTTCCTTATCAAGAACAAAGAAAATCAACTTTTAAGCCATGTTTCCCATTGAGCATACTCTGTTCTAGTAGTCTGCATTTTTCGTATGGTTTCAATATTCTAGTGTTTATTCATTAACATGAAAAACAGAGCTTTTAAGTTGCCTTTTATGTATTTATTTTTTGTTATTTCTGCTGCTTTGTGGTTTAGTTTTGGAAGACAATGTTATTTAAGTATTTTACTTTGTTGAAAAGGAAAGAAAACATCAGAGATGCCTGTTATAGTAATGAACAAAATAAAAATTAAGGCTTCCCAATGTAATTTCAGTTTTCTATGTTAGATTTTTCTATCCTGACTTTAGGATTTCTTCAGTCTCAGACTAAAATATATTGAGAAAAGTTTGTAAACTTAAAATGGTATATAACACCTTGTACTTCATATTAATTGTAGATTGTGAAGTATATTCATAATTTTTACTTAAAGCCTATGGGCTTTGTGAGCTATCTAGTCACCTCCTACAAGCCAAAATAAAAGTGATGACAACTCCGTGGAATGTTATGGGGCCTCAAATTATGTACCTATAGTCTTCTCATTTTTATAGAGGACAAAACTTTGGATTAGAGGCTTTGAAGTAAGAGACAGGTAGTACTGTGTCTAGAGCTTTTTGCTCCCATACTGTGCTTTCCTCCACCATATTCCAGTATTTCCTTCATGAGACTTGACATTGGGAGTGTAGAAACCACTTGTCTGCAAGGTCCTGTCACCACCAGTGGGAGCAGAATAAGCTAAATGCAGTTTAACTTTGGCAAATTTAAGAAAATCTTAGGCCTTTATTTTAACTTAAAAAATATACCCATTGTTGCTCTACTCAGAAAGTTTAACAAGTTTTTATTCATCCATTAGAGAAGGAAATGGCAAGCCACTCCACTGTCCTTGCCTGGAGAATCCTGCAGACAGAGGAGGGCTACAGTTAATGGGGTCGCAGAAGCATTGCACACTACCGAGCAACTAAACAGCAGAGGGTCTGGGGAAATTGTGCAGCTAACATCTGTTACAGCTGTGTTCTGTGAATATTTCACCTGTTCTTCATTTTGAAAGGAAAAAAAAAAAAATCCCAGTACAATCAGTCTCACTGCTTAGAAAAACACAGCATTTCTTTCTGAGGTTGTAGATCTAAATTAGCCCCCTTCTCTAGAATCATTATCGTATGTCTTGTCCGTGTCTGGTATGCTGAAGGGAGAAGGTGGACAATTGAATGCTCTGGTCATATGTCACTATACATTTCTTTTATGCTATTGCATGACAAGGATTATATGTGGTGTGCTAATTTATCTATAATAACTATCAGGCAGTCTCTTCCTCCTGAAAATAATTCAACTTGAATGGTGTATTTTTTAGATTATCGTAAAGGTAGGAGATAATGTCACGAACTAGATTTAAAAATAATGAGACTTAACCAGAATGAGATGATTCCCACATTTAGTTTATCAGTAGCTGTACTCTGACCTTTGTATTCCCTGCCTTATATCCTAAAAATGTGAAATTATACTATTGTGCCAGTGGTGAATATTCTGTGGTAAAAGGGTTAATAGTTTCTAGAAAATTGGAAGTCAGTGCTCAAGTAAAAGGTTTGAGGTGACTGTGCACCAGAGATAGCTCTGGACCTGAAAGTCAAGCTTTGTAGCCTGGATGCCAGTGGGGCCTGTCAGAGGTCGGGTTGTTGCAGTGGGTATGGATATCTAGTCACTCTCTCTCCTTCAGGTACCTTGCAGATTTGCCTGAGAAAGTCAGTATAATGGCTTGTAATATTTTTGAAAATAGGAATATTTAAAGAAAAAAATAGGCAAACCATTTATAAACTATCCAGATATTACTACTGTTTATGTCTTTTACTGTATATTCTATATTCATTTTCTATTTGTCTGTATTGTGATACTTAGCTTTTAAATACTACTTAGTACTGGGCATACTATTTATTGTCTTGCCTTTTTCACTTCACACTTTTTATAGAGCATGGTCATGTGTGTGCACACACAGACACAGACATAGACACACAGACACAGACACACACACACACTCTGTGATATCATGTGGTATCCATATCAGATTATACCAAAAATAAATGAGAATTGCTTGGCAAAATAAAGTTTATTTTTATATCTGCCTCAACCATTTGAATAAAGATAATTTTAACCCTGGGGGAAAGATGAAATAAATGTCAGGTTTGTAGTTTTCTTGTCAGTAATGCACAACATGAGCACCAGCAAAGAGATGAGCTATCTCTCTGCTCTGTGGTTTATTTGTTTTTCACTTGTTCCATTTCTGGGGAGCTGGGTTGAAGTGGGACAAAGGTATCAAGGAGGAAACTCCAGAGCCAAAGGAGGAAGTAACTGTCAGGGAACAGGTAATATGATGGGAAACTGTGTTTATACTTCCTCAGAAAGTATGACAAATGTGATCAGTTTACTTGAGATTCTGGAAACTTAACATTAATTTCCTATTGCTTGCTGTTGTTATATTTTGTCATTCACAAAGGAGAAAAAGATAGTGAGAGAAAAGATAGTGGAACTCACAAAGGTTTTTTTTCTTTTTCTCACCTAGTGTCAAACACTAGATTTTTAATTCTCTCTTATAGCAGCTTTTGGTAAAGTTGATGCTTTACTCTCTAGTGTTCTATAAACTGTTTTTATGTACTGCTGCTATCGATCTGTTTAGGTCAGGAAATTCTGATGTATTTATTCTTTAAATATTTTTTTTTGGTCCTTTTTTTTTATTGTGAGAAAATATACATAAGACGAAATTTAATGTTTTAAAATATACAGTCCAGTAGCATTACAGACATGCACGTTGTGCCAACACCACCATTCATGTCCAGAATTTCAACTTCTCAAACTGAACTCGCAACCCATTAGACAGTAACTTTCCATTCCCTCCCTCGCATCCTTGGCAATAACCATTCTGTCTCTGTGAATCTGACTACTCTTGGTATCTCATACACATGGAATCCTACAGAATTTGTCCTTTGCCCCTGGATTATTGCACATAGCTTAGTGTCTTCAAGATTCATTTACATTATAGCATGTTTCAAAATTTTTTTTTAAGGCTAAATAATGTTCCATTGTACATATAGACCTAGAGCTTTGTAGTTTTCCCTCAGAAATCTTGAACATATTTTTACGTAATAATATTTTGTTTCCTTTCTTCTTCTTTCTTGGTGCTAATGTAAATGGTACTGGGTTTTTAATGTTATTATATTTTCTTCTTTTTGTTTCTCGGTTTTTAATTCTAATTGATTACTGATCCATAAGGAAGCTATTAGCCAGCCACTGCACCCTTAATTTGATGCTGCACTTCCCCTCCCTAACCATCCTTGGCTCAAGGCAGCACCAGAGGAGTCCAACTCCCATAACCAAGAGCATCACGTCCCCCCCAAGAAGCCCCAGGCTCCCACACACCTGCGGGGGAGCAGACGGGCACTCTCAGTCTGAAGCAATCTCTCTTGTGCTAGGTTCATGCTGAAATGTGCAGAAACAGGTGAACACCCACCCAGTAACAAGAGAGGGAAGTTTAGGGGTCCTCACCTAACATGCTCAGATACTCAGTTGTGTCCGATTCTTTGCGACCCCGTGGACTGTAGCCCACCAGACTCCTCTGTCCATGGGATTTTCCAGGCAAGGATACTGGAGTGGGTTGCCATTTCCTTCTCCAGTATTTATTCTTTAAATATTTTAATGGTTATTAGCATTAAAATTTATTGAGTATCTATTATTTGTAAGAAGCTGTTACAGGTATAGTAAGACTTTTTCTTCTCCAACAAAGACCTTTGCTTTGATCCAGGTGAGGTGCAATATGTATATAAAATAACTGTGGTGCTTTTCAGAGAGAACTTTCTCCTATGACAGGTGATGTGAAGCGGTGGCATTTTATTTAATTTATTGGCTGCACTGGGTCTGCGTTGCTGTGCACGGCCTTTCCCTGGTTGCGGTGCATGGGCCTCTCACCGCAGTGGCTTCTCTTGTTGCAGAGCGTGGGCTTTAGGGCACACGGACGTCAGTAGTTACAGCACTCGGGCTCAGTTGTTACGCTGTACTGGCTTAGCTGTCCCACAGCATGTGGAATTTTCTCAAACCAGAGATTGAACCCACGTCCTCTGCATTGACAGATGGATTCTTAACCACTGGACCACTGGAAAGTCCAAGTGGTGGCGTTTAATAGCCTGATAGATGACATTCCAGAAAGGGGGATGGACAAGATACCATGGCCATACTACCTTAACATAAAGCTGGTGCAGACGAAAGCTCAACAAGCTGAGACGTAGGAACTAGCTGAGACGTAGGAGCTCTCAGTCAGTGAGGAGGAAGAGATGGCTTAATCCAGAGTGTGGATCAGAAAGGGCAGGAGGCCATTCAGATGCCCAAGGAGGAAGCAGAGAAGTGGTGTGAAGAATGATGGAAGGTAGCTTGGTCCCACGGCCAAGAGAAATCCTCGAAGAACATACTATTGAAGAAAAGACTTGTATTCTAGTAGAGTATTCTATGACTCTATCCTACTGAGTAAAAGTAAAAGCTGTCTCTGAAATGTGAATGTGACAAAAAATAGAAACAGTGGTGTAGGGAATGTAGCAAGTAAAAATAATTAAGAATTTTCAGTAGAAGCAGTAAGTACTGACTTAATTGATATAATTCAGATTGCTACTTCATTATAATTTTTTATGGTGATCTGAGAAAAGAACAAAAATGAATCTATTAATAGATTTAAAAATTAAATTGTTTTCATGGCCAAGTTTATTTGATGACGAGACTGTTCTTTTATCAGATTACCCCAGGACATAAAAATATAGTTTAAACTTCCAGTGTTTCTTTTTCTTTTGAAAAAGAGCCTAGCCAAAAAACAGAAATACACCGCGAAGTTCTACTGTGATTGCTTCTGGTTGCTTCTATTTGAGTCACTGTCATGATAGGTTTCCACATAGTCACAGAAATTTCGTTGTATTTCATGTTAAATAGGAGTGCAGGAATAGATATGTTTTTCTTTTCTCTCTCATGTAATAGAATGGTCTACATTTTTAAGAGTTCTTAAAAAAAAAAAAGGTTTCATAAAAAGGTACTTGCTACCCTTTAGGTTTAATCAAAAGGAGTCCAGCGCTAAAGACAAAAGTGTTTCTTTTTTGAAGTAGATATTGTTAAGCTTTTAAACCAGATGAAAGTCTGAGTGATCATATCATACTGTCATGGTTTCTCACAATAAATTTTTCATATAAAATTATTTGTTGAAATTATCAAAGAGAATCGTATGTTGGCATAGCTGCAAAGTTAAAATGGCTGACATTTAAAAAAGATTATATGGAAGCTTTATTGCATGTATTGAGATAAGGCTTATGGTAGTAATTTTTTTTCATGCAAACTGCTGTCATAGTTGTAGGAAATTCAAAATCCACATGAAGGACCCCGTTCACCCTTGGAATTATCTAATTCTTTCCTAATTCACCTTTACTGTCCTGTTCCTACCCACTTCAGGGCTATATTTTCTGCTGAAAACTGCATTCATCACCCCCAAAGTTGTAGACTCCTCTGTCTCTCTCACTGATTACTACCTTTATTCTAGTTCTATCTCAGTTTTATTCCCACTACATTGTTCTGTACCTTTGGCAATCTCTTAGTCCCTTAAATTCATTAAAAGTATATGAATACTTAATGAATTCATCAAGACTATACGACATAGTCTAGTAGACACTTAGGTTATGCAGAATAAATGAATGGATTAATCAAATACTCTTTCATTGTTTGCTGTGAAATTCTAAGAGGCCACCATGACAATTGATGATCCTAATATGAGATTGGTGATTTTTACCTTATTGAGATAGCCGTCAGTTTGAATGACAGTAGTATTATATGGGGAAATTAAAGACTAGGATATGTACACCCATGGTGGATTCAGGTCAATGTATGGCAAAACCAATACAGAATTGTAAAATAAAATAAAAAATAAATTAAAAAAAAAATAAACAGAGGTGGTAGGTAGAATTAATAATAATAATGATTATTTACTGAGAGTTACTAGATGTGTTTGGGTCTTACCTTTAGAGCTTATATACTCCTCACAAGACAGGCATTTTTATTTAAAATTTTTAGAGATCAGGAAACAGATTCAAAGAGATGTTAAGCAACTTGTTCACAACTACCAGCAGAGTAAGGATATGCACTCAATATGTACGGTTCAAGGCTCGTTTCTTTAATATAGGATAGCTGAAGAATTAGACAGAATATCTTCTTGGTATCTCCCAGAAACTTGTCAAAGGATATTACATTTGAATGTGATGGGAATATTTCATGTTTTAGTTGTGTTTAGGTAAGACATTTGTAAATTGTCCATTTAAAACTGTTTATTTCATAAAGCAAATTCATTTACTCTGAAAGCATCATTCTTATTTTGTGGGATAGTGTCTTGCACTTATTAGACCTATGTAGGCAACATGTTTGAGATTATACTGCAGAGATCAAAGGATGCCCAGGGTTCATCCTTCCCAGCCAGAATTTTGCACTTGGTCTCCCTAGCCTTGTTAGTGGTGGATGATTTATCTTTTAGTGAAAGGGATAAAACCTTCCTCGGTTACCTATTTCAATGAAGCTTTTGGACTGACATAGTTTGCTAAGTGAGCAGTTCAAGGAAGTAACCTGGAGAAGCTTGAAAAATTACCCTACTGCTTGTGTCTCAGGTTAGAAAGTTTCTGCTCACACTTCTCTTATGTCTTGGGTAGACTCTGGGACTTGGGCTTTTAAGATTGCTTCATATTCCTTGTAAATTGATGCAGTCACTATGGAAAACCCTATGGGGGTTCCTTAAACTAAAAATAGAGTTGCCGTATGATCCAGCAATTCTCCTCCTGGGCATAAATCCAGAGAAAACTATAAATCAAAAAGATACATGTACCCCAGTGTTCCTTGCAGCACTATTTAAAATAGCCAATACATGGAAGCAACCTAAATGTTCATCAACGATGAATGGATGAAAAAAATCTGGAGTATAGACATACTGGGATACTACTCAGTCTTAAAAAAGAATGAAACAATGCCATTTGCAGTAACATGAATGGACCTAGAAATTGTCATTAAATGAAGTAAGAAATAGAAAGACAAATATCGTATGATTTCACTTATATGTGCAATCTAAAATATGGCACAAATGAGCTTATTTAAAAAAAAAAAAAAACCAGACTCACAGACATAGAAAACAAACTTATGGTTATCAAAGGTGAAAGGGAGTTGCAGAGGGATAAAGTAGGAGTCTAGAATTATAGAGACAAACTGCCCTATATAAAATAGATGAACAACACAATCCTACTATATAGCACAGGGAACTAGATTCAGGTCAATGTATGGCAAAACCAATACAGAATTGTAAAATAAAATAAAAAATAAATTAAAAAAAAAATAAACAGAGGTGGTAGGTAGAATTAATAATAATAATGATTATTTACTGAGAGTTACTAGATGTGTTTGGGTCTTGTAATAAACCATAATAGAAAAGACTATGGAAAAGAAAACGTATAAATGAATTGGTTTGCTATACACACAATATTGTAAATCAACTATACTTGAATTAAAAAAAAAAGATTTGCTTCTTATTCCTCTTAGTTGTGTTGAAAACTTCAAAACATTTAGCTAGGGGAGTGGATGAGATCCAGTTTTATTTCAGACTCTCAGGAGTCATCTTAATAATAGTCTCTGTTCCCAGGATGAGGAAATGAAAGGTGAGGCTTACATCACCCTAGTATCCTTACTTTCTTAGGAATCAAAATGTTCCTAAGGTCAAATACAGTGTGAAATAACTCCCTAAACCCATCTTGGAAGGCACTACCTCAGAAATAGAGTGAATGGAAATTGCTCTTTAACTGGGTGTGAGTTTCATTTCTAGGGCCCCTGTTTATATTCTTTATGTCTTGCTTTTCTCTTTATGTTGAATTTATTTCATCTTGTAAAGATTACAAAACACATGCCCTAGCTTTTAAATGTGAGAATTGAATTGTTAATAGTTTTTGGATAAAAATGTTGTCTCCTATTTCTTCTACCAAAGGCGGTAGATTCTCAGAAACTTTGGAACTCCCTGGTATGAAGTGTTTTCACTAATTCCACACCTAAAACTTTTTATTTCCTACTTGATTTATGACACAGCTGCTTCTTGAATTGAGAAAATGCAAGGACTACATGCAATATAATTAAATTGCACTCTGTGTGTGTCTTCTACATTTAGTGGAGGCTATGAATCAAATCTTTTGATGTATTTTTTATTCATTTTTCAAATTCCTCACCTCAAGATGCCTGTTGTCTTGAGATGAGGAGCTGGTGCATTGTTCTCACTGTAGTGTTAATATTGTCATATCTTTTTCTCCTCTGTGCTCTCAGTTCCTCAGTCTCATCTGACTCTTTGTGACCCCATAGAATGTAGCTCACTAGGCTCCTCTGTCCATAGTATTTTTCAGGCAAGAATACTGGAGTGGGTTGCAATTTCCCTTTACCCTACTATGTGATAAGTTTATTAAGGGTAGAATTGTGTCATCCTGCATCAAATATTGTGTACCTTCACTATATGATGCTGGCTGTAGCCACTCAAGCTACTCAGACTTATTCATGAGCAATGGTGCTATATAACTCCAACTTCACATTCTGTGCAGTAATGTAACTTGAGAAATTGATTCATATTATTTTAAAGAAAGTTTTACATGATTGAATCCAGGTTAAAAGAAGCACTGCTTCTTAGGTGATATTCTTGACATTGCTGATGTATTTATTATATTTATTTTATTGGCATATACTTGATTTACAATGTTGTGTTAATTTTAGGTGTACAACAAAGTGAATCAGTTATGTATACATGAATCCACTCTTTTTTAGGCCTTTTTTTCCCCATGTAGGCCATTACAGAATATTGAGCGGAGTTCCCTGTGCTCTACAGTAGGTCCTTACTAGTACTCTATTCTATATATAGTAATATGTATATGTCTATCACAATCTTCCAATTTATCCCCTTCTTGCTGCTGGTGGCCGTAAATTTGTTTTCTGTATCTGTAACTCTATTTTTGTTTTGTAGGTAAGTTCATTTGTAGCCTTTTCAAAGATGGCGAATGTAGATTGTTTTCTTTATCATCTCTACCCTCTCCTTTGTCTTTATTCCTCTCTCCCTCCCTCTACTTCAAGGCTTCTTTAATATATTGACATCTTTACTGGTTTACCCAGTGTTGACATCTAGAAGCTACTTTTTGGTTACCTGGTATATCAAAATACTTTCGTTTCAAAATTATTTCTTAAAAACAAAATCTCACACCGAACAAATTTTAAAAATGGCTTGGGGATTCCTACTATATGGATTTCCCTGGTGGCTCAGATAGTAGAGCGTCTGCCTGCAATGCAGGAGACCCGGGTTCAGTCCCTGGGTCAGGAAGATCTCCTGGAGAAGGCAATGGCAACCCACTTCAGTATTCTTGCATGGAAATTCCCATGGATGGAGGAGCCTGGTAGGCTCCAGTCCACAGGGTTGCAAAGAGTCGGACACAACTGAGTGACTCCACTGTAGGGGCGGCAGAAAAAAATGACTTAACTTGTGATTGTTAGTGGGAGATTAATGTGGTAGTAATTAGTCAAAATAAAGTATCTCTTATATTGAAAGTCCAAGTGTTGCAGAATTTCTTGTAAAGTTATGTTTAAGATTATTGAGTCTTTTTTTGTTGTTGTTGTTCACTCACTCAGTCGTGTCCAACTCTTTGCAACCCCATAAACTGCAGCATGCCAGGCTTCCTGTCCTTCACTATCTTCCAGAGTTTGCTCAAACTCATCTCCATTGAGTCAATGATGCCATCCAACCATCTCATCCTCTGTTGCCCCTTTCTCATCCTATCTTCAGTCTTTCCCAGCATCAGGGTCTTTACCAATGAGTCAGCTCTTCACATCAGGTGACCAGAGTGTTGGAGCTTCAGCTCCAGCATCAGTCCTTCAGTGAATATTCAGGGTTGATTTCCTCTAGGACTGACTGATTTGATCTCCTTGGAGTCCAAGGGACTCTCAAGAGTCTTCTCCAATACCACAATTCAAAAGCATCAGTTCTTTGATGCCCAGCCTTCTTTATGATCCAACTTTCACATTTGTACATGACTACTGGGAAAACCATAGCTTTGACTATATGGACCTTTGTTGGCAAAGTAATGTCTCTGCTTTTTCATATGCTGAATAGGTTGGTCATAACTTTCCTTCCAGGGAGTAAGCGTCTTTTAATTTCATGGCTGTAGTCACCATCCACAGTGATTTTGGAGCCCAAGAAAATGAGTCTGTCACTGTTTCCATTTTTCCCCATCTATTTGCTGTAAAATGATGGGACCGGATGCCCAAATCCAGTCAGATAAATATTATTTCCTTAGTTGTTCTCAATTGGGATGCTTCAAATCTTTTATTAAGTAGTCATCACTTTTGGTCATATGATGAGAGGCAGTCAAGTGGGCTTAGGGAAAATGGGCAAGGTATGGAAAAAATATCCTAATAGGAAAGAAAATTCATTTACAAAGAAGGTATGTAGTTGTTGACTTTGTTCCCACTGTGTCTAGATGATTAGAGGTGACTGTATTCTTGGATTTCAGTTTCAAAATTGGAAGTTATTTATATTTAAATTGGTATATAAAAGTGCATAGTGGAGTGGGGAATTAAAGCTTATAATGTAAAGCAAAATATAGTAAACAAACTCCCGCACAGTCATATAAAAGACAAACTCATTTGTTGTGACAGTAAATTTAAATGACATCAGCTGAATTAGCTGTAAGTTATTTTCATTTCTTTGTGTGGATTGCAACCTCAGTAAATCAGTCTTTCAGATAAAGGATTTCCAGAATAATCATTTACATGTGTATGATATGCATTTTTTAAAAAAAATTAGTTAGAAAATATATGTTCTGGTATATGTGAAAAATAAGGTAACAGAAAACTTGCATTAACATGTTTTTAAGAACTTGAATTTCCATTTCTTTAAAGATTAAAGGCAAAAGAGATTTTTCCATTGCTTTAGTTTGTACAAAAAGTCAAATAGAAATGTAATCTTGTAGGAAGAAAAAAATTGAACTATACACACAGTTTATAATTTAACAGTGATTGGTTGTATAGTAGTGATACTAGGGCTTCTAGACTGAAGATTATAAAGTATTACTATTTCTGTTTTAAAGCTTAGTGCCTACATAGCCAGTGGATCAAATATCCAAGATGGATAATCACTGGTATTGTGCTTCAGGCTTTAGATCTAACAAATAAAAATGAAAAACATTTGGATATGATTAAAGAACAAAGAAACAAGGGGATGGATGGAGAGAAACCAATTCAGAAAATAAGGAACAGTTGGTTTACCCTAATTACAGCCATCCTGATTTTTCTTTTTTGTTTCAATTGGAAGTTCGGTCAAAAATTAACTCTTTTGCCTAATGATGAAAATAAATTCGTTGCAGCTTTTCAAAAGTGACTTTATGTTTTTCTTTAAACTCAAATTTCAAAAGACAGTTGCAGTTTGTATTGGCTGCATTGGCCACAGTTCTTTCCTTTGATAAAGTTCATCAGTTCGCTTTTCATTTTCTAAGACTGAATTTCTTATATAAACTCATCTAAATGAGGATATGTTGACATAAATGAGAAGAACAAAGATTGAACTAATTAAGAGAGTTTTACCTTTGAATTAGGCTGAGTTGTACGGAACTGTGGCTGAATCTAAGAAGATGGTGAAACATTTTGCATAACCCAACCATAATGATTTTGCAGATTGTTTCTTGTTGCCAATCAAGCCCTAAAATAAGGCCCAAGTTCTGACCCTCATAAATTTCTTTCTTATAAATAATAAAGGATATGGAAATAGGGACTTTCGGGTTTTTCAGTAGAGATAAACTTTTTGAGATGTCAGTTACTTTATTGCTTTCTTCTTTCCTACTTTTCCCACTTTCTATCACAAGTACTTTTATTTATTTTGTGTTCATCTTATATAGGATACATGCTTCTTTTCATTAACTACTGAGAGGTGCATACTATATAATCTCTTTGGTATGTTGCATGTCTTTTTGTTTGTTATTTGAGAGTCATTAAATACAGGTACATGCGTAAAAATGAGGCAGATAGCCACAATTTCCAGTGTCAAAGTCCTTCTGAAACTTTGTATGGCATTATATGCATTGCAGATTTGATGGCTTTCTCTATTTTTCCTCTGTATTTACTTGCCTCCTACCTGCACTTGACCTCTCAACACAGACACAAAAGCAGCTAAAGCTTCAAAATGGAAAGATATTATGTATGTGCCTGTTGTGTTCTGGTGATTCTGAATAAGCAGGAATATAAAGAGGCAAGGTCAGCTGAAAACTGAGAAGTTCTTTTGTATTTTATCTTTCAAGTGCTTCCTTATTATTTGCAGTAACAGTTTGGGGCTGATTAACACAATATATGTTGTAAACCTATGAAAAGCTTGGAAGGAATGTAGATGATATATTAAAGTATGGATCATGATTTGAAGCATGCTGTAAATCACATCAAAACCACCAGAACTTAACATGGAAGTTAGAAGAGACAACACCTACATTTCCCTCACTCTAAACCATTTTATCCATACCATAACTTTTTCTTTCTAAAAACAGAGACTTGATCATTTCCTTAATTTTTTAGTCCACTTTGGCTCCCCATTCCTTATCACAGTAGTTTTTTATGGACTACCTTGGAATTACCTAGAGAGCTTCTAAAATGTGTACATATCTGAGGCTTATCATCAGAAACTGATTTTTAGATAGAAGTGGCAAGTGTATTTGACAACATCGGTTCATTGGTTTAGATGGCTCTTTGTCATGTCCCATCTAAACTTTCTCGTCCCATGTCAAGCCATCTGTTCACTCACCTTCTGCTCTTCTTTAGCTATGGTAAGCCTAGATCGTATCCAGATAGTTCTGTTTCACACCTCTGTGCTTCTCTATACACTCTTCCTACTATTCAAAATTCTTTTTCCCTCCTGTCTTTCTCCCCCTTTCCACTCCGAGTCTTTCATCTGTCGAACAACTGCTTATCTTCCTAGATTCTCCGTTAAGTGACACAACTTTCCTTATTACCCCATGTAGAAATAGTTACTCATTTTTTATTAACATTTATATTTGATTATGAGTTTTCTAGGTGTCCATCTCTCCCATTAAATCCATGTAATTTATCTTGTTCATGTTTATGTTAAACGAATACATGGGTGATTAATAAAAACCCTGTTATGAATTTAAGTCTATAGTTTCTATGAACATTGTTCTTAAGGGTTTTATTGATTTGACCTAAGTTGGATAATTTCATTTTTCATGATATATATTCCCATTGAAACTAATGTGCCTATATATTTACTCTTCTCTTCATTTTTCCCCCTTTGTGTCTACAGACGAAATCTCACAAAACTATCCCTTATCTTCAGTCACATGTTGGCAGAAATCAAAGCAATCTTTCCCAACGGACAGTTCCAGGGAGATAACTTTCGTATCACGAAAGCAGATGCTGCTGAATTCTGGAGAAAGTTTTTTGGAGACAAGTAAGTACAAATCATTTTATAATTTGGATCCATATTTGAAGAATGAGGAGACCTGTCTCCAGTTCCAAATGGTATAGATTTTGCCTGAGTATTTCTAGAATGTTCTTCAGTGTTTTCGATAAGTGCTTTTTGATTGCGTTTTTTATCCTGTTTAGCCACCAAAAATATACCTTAGTAACTGAATAATTTTGTTATCACCAAGTAGATACTATGATATATATTTATTTGATGTGCACTCATTGAATTAAATAGTTTGCTCTAAGAAGCAGAGGTATGTGAGATACAGTATACATGAGAAGCTCATAACTTTATAATTCAGTGAACACATAAAACACATATACAAAGTAAAAGGTAGAAAAGGAAAGATACTTTAAAAAATGGCATAAATAAATTGTTCTGACAATTCAGAGAGGGCAACAGTTGCTTCAGGATTGTAGCCATCAGATACTACTTCCTAGAGGAGGTGGAACATAAACTTGAAGAAGATCTGAAATTGAAGTGAGAAAAGGCCTTTATCCCTGGGATTCAGGTTTTCTTTGTGTCACTGCACAGAAAGTAAACATGTATAAGCAAGGTACAGAAAAGAGGATAATGTTATCACAAAGTTGCATTATCTCACAAAACAGCTAAAGGTGTTTTCCTCTAGGTATTTTCTATGCAGACACAAGCTCAGGTGAGCTTGGTAAATAATAGGAATTAAATAGCTGAAGTCTGCATAACTTAAATAAAACTTGGAAAACTTTTATCAAGAATCTCTTGGTAAGATGATCAGGACATGAGCCTCAGGAGGCAGATGGTTTCTTTAGTAACCTTTTAAGGGTCCCTCAGTGTGTCTTGAGTATAGGCAGAACCCCTAGCTTAGAGTTAAGTGATTGCTTACACTCAGACTGTTGTGTTCTTTTTGTAGTTAAATTCTGTATTTATACATTAGCTGATGAAATAAGACATAAAATGTTGGAATACACAACTGTCAACAATCTGAGTCCTCTGACACTGATGAATTAACTGTAACGTTAGGTTTCCCTTATTTTTCTTCGTGAAGTGCTGTGTTTATCTATAAGCTGCTATGTGATTAGGGCACATACAGAGCAATGCACATTTGATTAGATATACATATTTTTTTTTACTTCAAAAATATTAATGTCTTTATCCCACCTTGTAAATAAAAAGTATTCTGAATTATTTTTAAGCACTACTGGAGGTAATACTACTTTTATCCCTGACATTCTGTATTCCAGAGATCTAGCTATTTGTAATGCTCCTATATCCAGTCACAAATGAGGACTTAAAAGAAGAAAACATTCATCCTCCTTTGAATTAGCCTAACATCCAAGAGTGTACTAATTAAATATATGTGAATAGTAGAAAGCAGAAAGGGATTGCAGAGTTCTGAAAGTAACAATTGAGGACTTCTTGAAGTTACAGCTCATATATTAGTACTCTGAGCTTAATGCAAACAGTTGGTAACCTTCAACACAAACTATCTTAAAATTTTAAGAAAATCTATCAGATGAATTGCTTGTGGTATTTCTTTTTGAAAACTGAAAATTCTGGTGAGTTATAAAGTTGTTTGCTAGTCAAAAGGCCAATGAAAAATGGAGAAAAATTCCTCACGTTTTTCAGGAGAGGAGTTTGTTTTGCCATTACCTCAAACCACAGAGAATTATGCATTTGAGACATCTTTACTTCCCTTTATTTACATCCATAGCCATTAAGGGGCTGAAATTTCTGTCCAACTGCTGTGTGAGTGAAATCACTACTAAATCGAATGGGGGATTCTTGAAATGCTGATGAAACATGCTCCCTACCTCCCAAAACCCTTGTAACTTTGTCTTCTCCTATCTTTGCTTACTTGAAAAAGCTTCTTAATTTGTCTTTAAGATTTTTACTTTTGGGATGAGAGCTAAACAAATCTTCTTCTGGAATGCAGACATATTTCTGTAGTAATCAGAATTATGGTTCTTTTATTAAATCATTGGAAAAACCATCTTTGTATTCTCTGTGGGTTTTAACCTTATAGTTCCACGGTATTTTATTGAATTAATGGACGAATGAATGATGTAGCATTTTAAAAGGTTGAGTCCTTTTATGTTTTTTATACTCTAATACTAGTCTGCATTTTTGCATAACTGGGCTCTCTTCAGAAGTATTCCTGTTATTTATCTACATATTGAGGGCATAGGACAATGCTTTCATTTGACCTAACTAGTGCCTTTGAACCTGAATGTATTATTGTTTCATAAAGCAGAACTATTCTACAAACAGCCAAACAGATTATGATTTTTATAAACCAACTTTAACTTAAGGAGTACTATTGTGACATTTTCCCCAAAAGGGAAATAAGAAAAAGTCAATAAGAACACAATATTCAGATGGAGTTAAAATTGGGAAAAAGTTATTGTTCAAAGGAATTTAGGAAAATCCTAAAGGCAAATTTAGCATGCATACCTAAAAACCAGGCAGCAGACAAGAGTCTTCAGGTATCGTGTGCCTAGCGCTTCATTTCTGTGCTTGTCAATCTTTGGAAGTCGTGGCAAGGCCGGCCTGTCTGCTCAAGAGCCCAGCCCAGCTGCCGGGAGGTTCCGCCTGTCAAAGTCTCGAGGGGATCAGTAACACATCATGTGTCAGGGTAAACTGGTTGGGAAGTTCTGTAGTTGTCAGATTTGGGGAAGTCCTGTAGTTGGTAGATTTTTATGTGAGGTTATTGAATGTTTTAATAGTTGAGTTCTGCTTTTGCTTTCTTAGTCTATTTGACAGGAGATAGTAGAAGTATGTGGAGAAGGCAATGGCACCCCGCTCCAGTACTCTTGCCTGGAAAATCCCATGGACAGAGGAGCCTGGTAGGCTGCGGTCCATGGGGTCTCGAAGAGTCGGACACGACTGAGCGACTTCCCTTTCACTTTTCACTTTCATGCATTGGAGAAGGAAATGGCAACCCACTCCAGTGTTCTTGCCTGGAGAATCCCAGGGATGGGGGAGCCTGGTGGGCTGCCGTCTGTGGGATCACACACGGTTGGACATGACTGAAGTGACTTAGCAGCAGCAGCAGCAGCAGCAGCAGCAGTAGAAGTATGTAGGAAAAGAGGAGTGGCATTATTGAGTGAATGTTGCTAAGTAAATTCTGCTAAATGAGACCAATACCAGACTGAATCTTTACCCTCTGGGTTAGTAGTTTATGATCCAGAAACTTTCAGCATGAGGCTCAAAAAATTAAGGAAAAGATTCATATGTGATTAGACTCTGGGTAGCAGTCATTTTTCCAATAAGCAAGTCAGGTAGCAGTTTCCAGGCTCTTCATGCTAAGGATTTCTTGATGTTGAGATTTAGACATGTGGTTCCAACCAACTTGAAGATTTTATCTCTGGCATAAAAGTTCTCACTGACTCCTCAGTGTTCCTCTTGCTCTTGATTTTGTCCCGTATTATACTGGATCTTTTAGTTCTTAAATTCCCATAAGCTCTTGCTCATCTCCATATTTATCATTTTTCATTGGCTCTTTTGAAGTTATTTGTCTGGTTTCTTCCCATTAGATTATAAGCCCCATGAAATCAGGCTTATTTAATCAGTGTTTGCGGTTCCCAAGGTAGTTCAACACAGTGTCTCATTTGGGGACATTCGGGAGCAGTTGTTAATTTAATTCTGAGGAGTTGTGGAGTAGAGGCATGTGTGTAAACATGTGCACGTGGATAGACAGTGCTTGCTTGTTCTGGAGGCAGTGTCTTAGTTCCAGCTTGCAGCTAGGTCATCCATGTTCAGGTTCTGACTGCAGTATTTGCAAGCGTTATCCCTTTGGACAAGCTGCTTGGTTTGTCCGTGCATCAGTTTCTTCATTTATAAAAGGTAGATGATAATACTGCAAAATGTGGATGATACTAACAAGAATACCTACTGTGTAGAGTTATTGCAAAGATTAAAAGAGCTAAAATTTACCTATCAGGCAGGTCGGACAGTGTCTGGCACATAATTAGTACTCTGTCTTGTGGAATAATTAAACACCCTAAACCTTCAATCTTGCTCAGTGTCCCAGGAATATATTTATTGTTAATTCTACAAACAATAAAATTAATATTCAACTTTACATGACAGAGATGCCATGGTCTCTAGAATTCTAAAAGCAGAAATCCAGGAAAAGTTAATAAAAGTTTTCTAAACTTGGGTATATGCTATGTAAAAGTGGGGTAGAGTATAAGAAACTGTCCTGCTGACCATGTGGAAAAAAAAATGCTCTGTTTAAAATTCAGTTCATTATATCTACCTTTGATTTCCTGAGGAAGTTGTAGGGACCTTTTGGTTTCCTGTGTTTTCTTTTCACTTTTAATTAGAAACAAATATGCCATAAAATACATTTTTTAGCATACTAACTAGATCAGTTTTCCCTCTAATCAAAGAAAAGGCAACTTAGTCACATTTAATTAAATAATGCATAATAGAAATGAAGAACTCTTACAAGGAGAAAAAATAAACTGAAATATTCATTTTTAAAAAGAACTATTAAAAAAAAAAAGCTCAAAGAGCTTCTATTTAATATTTCTGTTATTTTGTTGTTGTCTATTTTAAAACAACCAAGTATCTTTATATCATAAAGAAAATAAAATGACAGGGCTATTTTGTTCAATTCATTGCAGGAAGATCCCAGATAGAAAAAGCAAATAACATGTGAAAGTATAATTTTCTACCTCTAAGCAGTATGTATTCAAGTTGGGGGATACAGAATATACAAAGATGATAAATAACTTAAAATCAGTTCTGTCCCATTACAAAAGTGGTTAAGAAATGTCACAGATAGTAAATTGTTTACTAGAGTGATCAGAATTGTTTACTCGGGCTCCATAGAGGAACTGGTGTTCTGTATGAGTTGTACATGTGTTAAGGAGGAGGCAGAGGAGAATGCTCTGAGGGAGATGAAATTTTCATGGTGTCTGCTGTCTTTCCAAAGAAAGATGCAGAGTAACTTGAAATTTCCATAAATGGCACTTTTTATTGTTGTTGTTTTCTTTTACCTTCTTTTCCTCACTATGAACTCCTCAGTAAGTGACATTTACTTCGGTGAAGTCACCATGAACTAAGTTCTGGTTCTTAACCTTGAAACATGGTTTCATTAGGTTTCATCATGAGTATGTCTATAGACTGGGTATATGTTACTGAGTTTACAAACTTGATCTATAATACAGAATGATATTTTGATTAATTTACAATGATCAGTGCTACTGTAAAGCAGATGGGAATGCTCTCATCACTTCGATAAATTATATGTGGAGCCATATCATATCCAGAACATTATTTGGTGAACGTGGAATCTAAATATGGGGTGGTACTGTAGAAATTCCCCTGCCTCAAGGTCCAAAGTACTTAAAATTGTCACTCTCTCTTGGACTGTACTTTGAAAGCTCTGTTTCTGCCTCTTTGGACTTCTTTTTTTCCCATAGACAAAGTTACACCTTTTTTAAATTGAAGTATTTTTTTTTAATTGAAATATAGTTGACTTACAGTGTTGTATTTCAAGTGTACAGCACAGTGATTCAGTTATACATAAATGTTTCTACAGATTCTTTCTCTTATAGGTTATTATGAAATATTGTGTAGTTTTCTGTGCTATGCAGTAGATACTTGTTGTTTATCTAAATTATAGATAATAATATATACACGTTAATCCCAGACTCCTAATTTATCTACCCCCTTTCCCATCTGGTAACTGTAAGTTTGTTTTCTATGTGTGTGGTTCTGTTTCTGTTGTATAAGTTCATTTGCATCAGTTCTTTAGATTCCACATATCAGTGATATCATGTTATTTGTCTTTCTGGCTTACTTAGTATGATAATCTCTAGGTCCATCCATGTTTCTGCAAAATGGCATTATTTCCCTCTTTTCTATGGCTGAGTAATATTCCACTGCATGAATATAACCACATCTTCTTTATCCATTCAACCTTTGATGCACATTTAGGTTGTTTCCATGTCTTGGTTGGGCTTCCCTGGTGGCTCATATGGTAAAGAACCTGCCTGCAATGCAGGAGACCCCGGTTCAATCCCTGGGTCAGGAAGATCCCCTGGAGAAGGCAATGGCAAACCATACCAGTGTTCTTGCCTGGAGAATTCAATGGACAGACTGACAGGAGTCCATAGGGTCACAAAGAGTTGAACAGAAATGAAAGTCACTCAGTCATGTCTGACTCTTTGCGACCCCATGGACTATACAGTCCGTGGAATTCTCCAAGCCAGACTACTAGAGTGGCTTGCCATTCCCTTCTCCAGGGGATCTTCCCAACCCATGGATCAAACCCAGGTCTCCCACATTGCAGGCAAATTCTTTACCATCTGAGCCACAATGCCCCCTCCAATTCATTGCAGTCCTTACCTGGACCTCTTTACTTATTTACATTATCTGCCTAGTTTCCAGATACTTGAGTTTGTTATGTCTAAAAACTGTGTGAAGCCATTTGACTAGTTGATGGAGACCAGGGAGAATGCAGAGGACAGATTCTTAAAGAATTCTCATGAATGGCCTATGCACCAGGGAAATTTAAGGAAGTGGAGGCATCACCAGAAAAGTAGGCTTAAAATGTGGGGAGTGTGGAATTATAGATGCTAAAGGAAGGTAGGATTTAAAGAAAGAAAGAGGGAGATTAGCCAGATAATAGTATTGCAAATGAACTAGATAAAGCCTAAAAAGTTTTCATCAGATGTAGGGACAACAAAGCATTTATAACTCAATTTATTTTCTCTTTTTAACATTCTGCAAGTCTCCTTTATAACCAGAGTCTTAATAGGCTCCTCTTGTTGCACTGAATAGGCACAGTGGATTTTGCTATGCACTCAGTTGGTAGATTAATGGATCTGGCCTCCTTTTAATACCGTGACTGCTGGTGAATTATATCTAGCAGTCCTAAGAGGAAGAGTCTGAAAATAACTTCTTTATTTTGAAGTTCCTGAGATCCCCTTGGGCTTCCCTGGTGGCTCAGCTGGTAAAGAATCCACCTGCAGTACGAGAGACTTGGATTGGGGAAGATCCCCTAGAGAAGAGAAAGGCTACCCACTTCACTATTCTGGCCTGGAGAATTCCATGGATAGTCCATGGGATAGCAGAGTCAGACAAGACTTAGATCCCCTTGGCCTCTAAAGTTAAACCTGTTTGTATCCAGATTTTGGCTACTTATTTCACTTCTCCATCTTGAGAAGTATTTTGTTTTTAGTTTTTTTTTTGGCATTTTTGCCAAATGAGAAAAGTTTGCTGAGACCATTAATATTTCATGAATACTTCTGAGTATTAAACCTATCATTATAAATTTAAAAAATTATATTTCTAAGCTGTCATTTTAAAAAGTTCTCCTGTGCATGGCCCTGGTTTTTGTTTTCTTAAAAAAAACAGACTTCACATTTCTCCATCTCTTAGTTTTAGTCACCTGCAGTTTGATTTAATCAAAATCATTTTAAAGTCACTTATATTCTTGTTCTCAGAAGTCTTTATATTGTATTTGGAGAAAAAAATTGTTCTTAATGAACTATTTAATAATGTGTTCCTGAAATTGAAAAGTTCCTGGTTCTTAGTCCCTCTGCACATGTATTCCTTTCTCTGTGGGATGGTTTTGCCTTGATAGGCAAAGAGACATTTTCTCCTTCTGAGGCAAAGAGCATGTTTGCTTACAACCTTGTAACTTAAAAATAGTTTTTCTCTGCAGATCCAGGGGCAAGTATATTTAGTGACCATTATGAAGTATTTGGGCTCCCTGAAACCTAGGTTCAACTTCAGTTACAAAAGTCACTTTGTGAATAGGTATTACTGCTCTTTGCATCATCTTGTGGGAATTAGAGCTCAAGTAGTAAGTTCAAGAAAATGCTGGTATGCTGACCACTACTTCCTATGAGTAGCAAAGTCTGTTGACTTGGACACTCTGACCCACAAATCCTGTATGTTCTCCTAGCATCTATGCAGAGGTGATAGGCTAACTTGTTAGCTTACAAATAAGGTAGAACCCTTACAAAAAGCTGTTAAAAGAAGGGAAGTTAAAAGCAAAGGAGAAAAGAAAAGATATATCCATTTGAATGCAGAGTTCCAAAGAATAGCAAGGAGAGATAAGAAAGCCTTCTTCAGCGATCAATGGAAAGAAGTAGAGGAAAACAATAGAATAGGAAAGACTAGAAATCTCTTCAAGAAAATTAGAGATACCAAGGGAACATTTCATGCAAAGATGGGCTCGATAAAGGACAGAAATGGTATGGACCTAACAGAAGCAGAAGATATTAAGAAGAAGTGGCAAGAATATACAGAAGAACTCTACAAAAAAGATATTCACGACCCAGATAATCACAATGGTGTGATCACTCACCTAGAGCCAGGATCCTGGAATGTGAAGTCCAGTGGGCCTTAGAAAGCATCACTATGAACAAAGCTAGTGGAGGTGATGGAATTCCAGTTGAGCTATTTCAGATCCTGAAAGATGATGCTGTGAAAGTGCTGCACTCAATATGCCAGCAAATCTGGAAAACTCAGCAGTAGCCACAGGACTGGAAAAGGTCAGTTTTCATTCCAATCCCAAAGAAAGGCAATGCAAAAGAATGCTCAAACTTCCACACAATTGCACTCATCTCACATGCTAGTAAAGTAATGCTCAAAATTCTCCAAGCCAGGCTTCAACAATATGTGAACTGTGAACTTCCAGATGTTCAAGTTGGATTTAGAAAAGGCAGAGGAACCAGAGATCAGATTGCCAACATCCACTGGATCATGGAAAAAGGAAGAGAGTTCCAGAAAAACATTTATTTCTGCTTTATTGACTATGCCAAAGCCTTTGACTGTGTGAATCACAATAATCTGTGGAAAATTCTGAAAGAGATAGGAATACAAGACCACTTGACCTGCCTCTTGAGAAACCTGTATGCAGCTTAGGAAGCAATAGTTAGAACTGAACATGGAACAACAGACTGGTTCCAGATTGGAAAAGGAGTATGTCAAGCCTGTATATTGTCACCCTGCTTATTTAATTTCTATGCATAGTACATCATGAGAAACACTGGGCAGGAAGAAGCACAAGCTGGAATCAAGATTGCTGGGAGAAATCTGAATAACCTCAGATATGCAGATGATACCACCCTTATGGCAGAAAGTGAAGAAGAACTAAAAAGCCTCTTGATGAAAATGAAAGAGGAGAGTGAAAAAGTTGGCTTAAAGCTCAACATTCAGAAAATTAAGATCATGGCATCTGGTCCTATCACTTCATGGCAAATAGGGAAACAGTGGAAATAGTGGCTGACTTTATTTTTCTGGGCTCCAAAATCACTGCAGATGGTGATTGCAGCCATGAAATCAAAAGACACTTACTCCTTGGAAGGAAAGTTATGACCAACCTAGACAGACTATTGAAAAGCAGATACATTACTTTGTCAACAAAGGTCCATGTAGTCAAGGCTATAGTTTATCCAGTAGTCATGTATGGATGTGAGAGTTGGACTATAAAGAAAGCTGAGCGCTGAAGAAGAGATGCTTTTGAACTGTGGTGTTGGAGAAGACTCTTGAGTGTCCTTTAGACTGCAAGGAGATCCAACCAGTCCATCCCAATGGAGATCAGTCCTGGGTGTTCATTGGAAGGACTGATGCTGAAGCTGAAACTCCGATATTTAAGCTACCTGATGTGAAGAGCTGATTCATTTGAAAAGACCCTAATGCTGGGAAAGATTGAGGGCAGAAGGAGAAGGGGACGACAGAGGATGAGATGGTTGGATGGCATCACCAACTCGATAGACATGGGTTTGGGTGAACTCCGGGAGTTGGTGATGGACAGGGAAGCCTGGCGTGCTGTGGTTGATGGGGTCGCAAAGAATCGGGCACGACTGAGCAACTGAACTGGACCTGGAACTGACTCTACAGTTCTTCAGAACCATGTTCTACTGGTGGAGAAATTGTAACTTAAAAGCAAAGTAAAGAAAGCTTTATAAAATAATGGGTATTTATTTTTCATTAATAGATTCCAAATGCTTCATCTTCCTGTTTTCCTTATTCTGAATGTTGGTTATCAGTAGGAAATGACAATAATAGGTTTTCTGTGTAACTTTGTTCTTGCCTTGTTTATCTGCAGTCATTTGTTGTTTCCCTTAAATAAAATAAATTTTGGGGAGCCTACTTATGCCCAATATTATGTATGTAGTTTCTCCTGTGAGAATTTAGAGGTGTTATTGGAAATTGTATATTTTTTTGGCCTCAATTTGCCATATATATGTAGCAGACTTTACTGATTGCTTGTTAATGGATTGACCTATGTAGAGAGATTTGGGGGGAATTTTTTCATATTATTACCCAGAAAAAACATCAACTTCTGCTTTATTGACTAC
This sequence comes from Oryx dammah, assembly GCF_014754425.2. NCBI lineage: Eukaryota > Metazoa > Chordata > Mammalia > Artiodactyla > Bovidae > Oryx > Oryx dammah. The sequence goes on from NW_024070186.1 coordinate 105,993,286, forward strand.
ACAAAAGCCTTTGACTGTGTGGATCACAGCAAACTATGGAAAATTCTTAAAGAGATGGGAATACCAGACCACCTGACCTGCCTCTGAGAAATCTGTATGCAGGTCAAGAAGCAACAGTTAGAACTGAACATGGAAAAACAGGCTGGTTCCACATAAGGAACGGAGTACATCAAGGCTGTATATTGTCACCCTGCTTGTCTAACTTATATACAGAGGACATCCTGAGAAACGCTGGACTGGATAAAACACAAACTGGAATCAAGGTTGCTGGGAGAAATATCAATAACCTCACATATGCAGATGACACCACACTTATGGCAGAAAGTGAAGAAGAACTAAAGAGTCTCTTGATGAAAGTGAAAGAGGAGAGTGAAAAAGTTGGCTTAAAGCTCAACATTCAAAAACTAAGATCATGGCATCCAGTCCCATCACTTCATGGCAAATAGATGGGAAACAATGGAAACAGTAACAGAGTTTATTTCTTTGGGTTCCAAAATCACTGCAGATGGTGACTGCAGCCATGAAATTAAAAGAGGCTTACTCCTTGGAATGAAAGTTATGACCAACCTAGACAGCATATTCAAAAGCAGAGACATTACTCTGTCAACAAACGTCCGTCTAGTCAAGTTTTTCCAGTGGTCATGAATGGATGTGAGAGTTGGACTCTGAAGAAAGCTGAGCACCGAAGAATTGATGCTTTTGAACTGTGGTGTTGGAGAAGACTCCTGAGAGTCCCTTGGACTGCAAGAAGATCCAACCAGTGCATCCTAAAGGAGACCAGTCCTGGGTGTTCATTGGAAGGACCGTTGCTGTGCTGAAACTCCAGTACTTTGGCCACCTCATGTGAAGTGTTGACTCATTTCAAAAGGCCCTGATGCTGGGAGGGATTGGGGGCAGGAGGAGAAGGGGACGACAGAGGATGGGATGGGTGGATGGCAGCACCGACTCAATGCACATGAGTTTGGGTAAACTCCGGGAGTTGGTGATGGACAGGGAGGCCTGGCGTGCTGCGATTCATGGGGTTGCAAAGAGTTGGACACAGCTGATCGACTGAACTGAAGTGAATTGAGATTGTTAATACTAAAGAGAAGATCTTTGGCTGGACTTTCTAATTTTATGGTATATAATTTACCAACTTTTTAAAATCTTACCTCAGTAGATCAGAGGCATCTTGATATGATCCATGAACTATGTTATCTCACATATATTATGAACCTACCAAGTATTATTGAACATGTAGAGCAAATATTCTGAAGAAGTCTTGCTTTACAAAGGAAAGAGCCAATACCCAGTATTTCAAGCCTGCATCTTTCTGATTTTCTGTGGTCAGTGGGTACTATGTGGAAATTTTTTACATGGAATTTTGACATATTTTATGAATTATATTTACAGTTTCTCTTCCACTAATAAATTATATTTTCAAAGTTGGGAAATAAGTCAAATTGTAAATTATAAAGGAAAACAAAATATATTTTCCTGGTTACAGTAAGTTTAACTATTTACTATGTTCAAAAGTTAGATTGTGAGACTAGAAATTATAAATCACCTCTCTCATGAGTGAGTTTAGTTTTAAAAATCAAGGATAATACTTAATAACCTATTATTTCTGTAATCTTATAAAAGTGTTTTATTCTACGTGTAAGTTTCTGAACATGAGCGTGAGAATACTTGTCCCTTATACATGGCAGTAATACTTATCTATGCTGTAGACAAAATGTTATAAACTTTTTTGACAACGAAAAAAAACTATCAGAAATACCGAGCATCTTGAATCTTTCTATATGTGAGTAAGGAATTTTCACTTATGAGGAAGATAAGTTAGATCTAATCACAAATATTCTCGGTAACCCAGATTACCATCCTGTCTACAGTGAGTTGTAAGGCAGCTATTTGACCACAGTGATTTTGATATCTTCTGTCTGTGGGTTGCTGGAAAATAATTGTTTTTCTTAAGTGATGGAAGAGTAAAAGGTGTAATAGCTTGTTAGCCATCTGTTTTCATTTCCATTAACAAATAGTCGTTTCAAAATAAGATTGGATTTAAGGAAAAACTATATACAGAATATCAACAGACTTAGGATCATATTTTATGAGTACTTTAGTACTCATATTTTATGTAATGAAAATCCAAACATATTAAATAGCTTATGAATAATTTATCTTCTGAACAAAAGCAACTTAAGGTAGTGCCACTGAACACATCTTTGATTCAGGTGAATTTTCTGAACAGAATTTAGATGAAATTGAAAATAGTAATGGGTTAATATAGTACAATAGATTTTTGTTTTGTCTAAAGTGAACATGGAATATCCCTGACTTAGAATGGATTGTAAACAACTGCTATCACACCACCATCAGTACCACAGCAACAAAACCAAAAACCAACAAATGTTAATTTCCTTGTTTATATGATGGCAGGTGCTTTGTCCATTCCTACATCTCTTACTCTGTTTTAATCTTAGAATTCTAATATAAACTTTTTTTTAAGTTTAGTATATTGGCTTAGCCAAAAAGTCCATTTGAGTTTCTGTAACATCTTACACTATGAAAAAAATCTGGCTTTCTTCACTCTTTATTATATTTATGAAATTCATCCACATTCTTGCATATAGCAAGTCTGTTCCTTCTCCTTGCTCCATTGTATGGCTATACCACAATTTACATAGTCATTATGTTGATGTTGGACATTGGATTCTTCCTCTTTTGGATTATTCTCAGTAGTGCTGCTATGGATATTTTTTGTATATTTTAAAAAACGTGTACATTTCTTTGGTATGTATTGCTGGCTTCTAGTTTATGCTTAATTTTAGCTTTATTAGCTTTTAGTAAACCACCAAAGAGCTTACCAAAACGATTTGCCACCCTCATCACCTAGAGGAGTACCTGAAGTTTCCTGTTGTTATATATCCTTCCCAACATTTTATAATATTTGTCTTTTTAAAGGTTTTAAGAAGTTACTCTGGTGGGGATGAATGGAATCTCATTTGGCTCTAATTTGCATTTGAATGATAACAAATGAAGTTGAGTACATATTTGTGTATATTGAATAATTTGATTTTTTGTGTTTGTGACTATAAAAATTATTTGCCCAGTTTTTGAGTAGTAAGTATTAATATTTAAAAGTTTTTATGTATTATAGACGTGATTCTTCTATGTTTATTGCTCTCCCAGTATGTGACTTTTTCACTTTGTTAATGACATTGTTTCATGAACACAGGTTTATAGTTTACCTTTTCCTTTATCCTTAGAACATTTGAGGTCCTGTTTAAAATTAAATTATCTGCTTGTGCCAGAGTAATGCAGATACCCTCTTCTGTTTCTCCCAAAACACTTTATTGCTTTATCTTTCGTACTTAGATCTAAGGTTCATCTAAAATTGGTTTTTATATGATATTAATTCAGGATCAAGATTTATTTTCTTCCATTTGTATATTCATTTGACCCAGCAACATTTATTGAAAACATCATCCATTCTTTACTACTGTTTATAGAGAGTTGTTACATATCCAGTGTTCAGATATGATTGCATTTGTTTCCAAAATTTGTTCTATTGTCTTTCCTGTGCCAATACCATGCTGTCTTAACTAATGTAAGGACTATAAGCTTGCCAATGTTATTCTTATGGAAGTTTGGCTTGATTTTATTTGGCTCTTGGCATTTCCCTATGAAGGTTAGAATTAGTCTGTCAATTACTACTATGAAAGTGTTTCCTGATTGGGGTTGCAATAAATCTGTGAATCAGTTTGTGGAGGATTGACCATACATCTTTATCATACTGAGTCTGCCAATCCATTAAGACATATCTCTTTATGTCTTTTACATCTGATCATGTATGTGTGCATGTTTATGCTGTGACTTTGCTTGTACTTTGTTAGCTTTGTTCCTATTTATTTGATATTTCAGATGGTCTTGTAAATGTTTTATTTTCTTATTATGTATAATTATATATAGAAGTACAACTGATGTTGGTATATTGGTTTTATATTCAGCAACCATGTTGATTTCTGTTGTCATAGTTTAATCCGTAAACTTTTTTGTTTTCTTAGATACAAAACTATTTCATTGGCAAATATGATTTTGGTTTTTGCTTTTAATTGGTTATTTCTGTGATTACAAAATAACACTTCTAGCAGTTTTAGTATGTCTTTTACTCCTCTAAGCCATTAGAGAATGTTAGAGATATTCTTAAAAACCTGCTTGTAATCCTACCATGATCTGCTGTTTGTTGTTCAGTTGCTAAGTCATGTCCAACTCTTTGCCACCCCATGGACTGCAGCATGCCAGCTTCCCTGTCCGTCATTGTCTTCCAGAGTTTGCTCAAACTCTTGTCTACTGAGTCTGTAATGCCATCCAACCATCTCACCTCTGCCTCCCGCTTCTCCTCCTGCCCTTAGTTTTTCTCAGTATCAGGGTCTTTTCCAATGAGTCAGCTGTTCACATCAGGTGGGCAAAGCACTAGAGCTTCAGCATTCATCCTTCCCATGAGTTCAGTTCAGTTCAGTTGCTCAGTCGTTTCCGACTCTTTGTGTCCCCATGAACCACAGCACTCCAGGCCTCCCTGTCTATCACCAACTCCCAGAGTCCACCCAAACCCATGTCCATTGAGTCGTTGATGCCATCCAATCATCTCATTCTCTGTCGTCCCCCTCTCCTCCTGCCCTCAATCTTTCCCATAATCAGGGTCTTTTCAAATGAGTCATCTCTTTGCATCAGGTGGCCAGAGTGTTGGAGTTTCAGCTTCAACATCAGTCCTTCCAATGAACACCTAGGACTGATCTCCTTTAGGATGGACTAATTGGATCTCCTTGCTGTCCAAGGGACTCTCAAGAGTCTTCTTCAACACCACAGTTCAAAAGCATCAATTCTTCGGTGCTCAGCTGTCTTTATAGTCCAACTATCACATCCATACATGACCACTGGAAAAACCATAGCCTTGACTAGACAGACCTTTGTGGACAAAGTAATGTCTCTGCTTTTTAATATGCTGTCTAGGTTGGTCATAACTTTCCATCCAAGGAGTAAGCATCTTTTGATTTCATGGCTGCAATCACCATCTGCAGTGATTTTGGAGCCCAGAAAAATAAAGTCTGACACTGTTTCCCCGTCTATGTGCCATGAAGTGATGGGACTGTATGCCATGATCTTCGTTTTCTGAATGTTGAGCTTTAAGCCAACTTTTTCACTCTCCTCTTTCACTTTCATCAAGCGGCTCTTTAGGTTTTCTTCACTTTCTGCCATAAGGGTGGTGTCATCTGCATATCTGAGGTTATTGATATTTCTCCTGGCAATCTTGATTCCAGCTTGTGCTTCCTCCAGCCCAGTATTTCTCATGATGTACTCTGCATAGCATATAAGTTAAATAAGTAGGGTGAGAATATACAGCCTTGATGTACTCCTTTCCTATTTGGAACCAGTCTGTTGTTCCATGTCCAGTTCTAACTGTTGCTTCCTGACCTGCATCCAGATTTCTCAAGAGGCAGGTCAAGTGGTCTGGTATTCCCATCTCTTTAAGAATTTTCCACAGTTTATTGTGATCCCTTGAGTAGGCAGGGTTGATTTCCTTTAGGATTAACTGGTTTAATCTGCATTTTGTCCAAGAGACTCTCAAGAGTCTTCTCCAACACCACAATTCGAAACATCAATTCTTTGGCTCTCAACCTTTTTTAAAGTCCAACCCTCACATCCATACATGACTGCTGGGAAAACCATAGCTTTGACTATACTTTGTCAGCTATACTTTCGACTGTACTTTGACTATACTTTGTCAGCAAAGTGACGTGTCTGCTTTTAAATGTGCTGTCTAGGTTTGTCATTGCTTTTCTTCCAAGAAGCAAGCTGCTTTTAATTTCATGGCTGTAGTCACCATACTCCATGATTTTGGAGCCCAAGAAAATAAAATCTGCCACTGTTTCCACTTTTTTCCATCTATTACCCATGAAGTGATGGGACCAGATGCCATGGTCTTAGCCTTTGAATGTTGAGTTTTAAGCCAGCTTTTTCACTCTCCTCTTTCACCCTCATCAAGAGGGTCTTTATTTCCTTTTCACTTTCTTTTGTTAGAGTGGTATCATCTGTATATCTGGGATTGTTGATATTTCTCCTGGCAATCTTGTTTCTGTGTCTAGACATCATCAATTAAAATTTGTGTTCCAGATAGTTTTTATCATTGAGTCATAAAGGACATACCTTTTTTTCTTTTTGGCCTCACTGTGCAGCTTACAGGATCTCAGTTGAATCCCAGGCCCTCAGCAGTGAAAACACGAAATTCTAACCACTGGACAGCCAGGGAATTCCCAAGGCCATACAGTTTTAAAAATGCTATTTCCATTTAAGGACACAGACACTTTTCTAGAATAGTAAATGTTTTTTCCATATAATTTTTATTTGTTGTAATATATTCTACTCTATGGATATATGTAGTATTGTTACTTCTGAACATACTTGTTTTAATTTTTTGGTATTATGGACAACACTGTTAAAGAGACATGAATGAGTCTACATTGCTGTGCATTTTAAACAATTTCCTTTTTCAAATCCTTAGAAGTAGGCTTTCTGAGTTAAAATGTTACAGGTTTTTGAAACTTGCTGCCACTTTGCCTTCTAGAAATGCTGCATAAATTTTCGTTCACACCAGAAGTACACGAAAGTTCCTGTTTCCACACACCCAACCTTTGTTCAGATTCACACTTTTATGATATGGATTTTTTTCCCAAATGAGTTAAAAATAAAACCTAAATAATCTTTTATGAACTTGTGATTTAAAGGAAATATTTTGTCTTTTTTTCAGGTATCAATCTGCTTACTTTTTTGTCTTCTGTTCCTTATACTTTTGTGTTAAAACTCTAGTGTTTTAAAATTTATCAACTTATTGTTTCTCCTGCCATTGTGCAAATAGACTAGCTCCTACCCCCCAACTTTAAATTATCAAACCATTTCTGAATAGTAGAATGGTGTTCAGTTCAGTTTAGTTGCTCATCCATGTCCGACTCTTTGCGACCCCATGAATCGCAGCACGCCAGGCCTCCATGTCCATAACCAACTCCTGGAGTTCACTCAAACTCATGTCCATCGAGTCGGTGATGCCATCCAGCCATCCCATCCTCTATCGTCCCCTTCTCCTCCTGCCCCCAATCCCTCCCAGCTTCAGAGTCTTTTCCAATGAGTCAACTCTTCGCATGAGGTGGCCAAAGTATTGGAATTTCAGCTTCAGCATCAGTCCTTTCAAAGAACACCCAGGACTCATCTCCTTTAGAATGGACTGGTTGGATCTCCTTGCAGTCCAAGGAACTCTCAGTCTTCTCCAACACCATAGTTCAAAAGTGTCAATTCTTCAACGCTCAGGTTTCTTCACAGTCCAACTCTCACATCCATACATGACCAGTGGAAAAACCATAGCCTTGACTAGACGGACCTTTGTTGGCAAAGTAATGTCTCTGCTTTTGAATATGCTGTCTAGCTTGGTCGTAACTTTCCTTCCAAGGAGTAAGCGTTTTTTAATTTCGTGGCTACAATCACATCTACAGTGATTTTGGACCCCCCCCCCCAAATAAAAGTCTGACACTGTTTCCACTGTTGCCCCATCTATTTGCCATGAAGTGATGGGTCCAGATGCTATGATCTTAGTTTTCTGAATGTTGAGCTTTAAGCCAACTTTTTCACTCTCCTCTTTCACTTTCATCAAGAGGCTTTTTAGTTCCTCTTCACTTTCTGCCATAAGGGTGGTGTCATCTGCATCTGAGGTGATTGATATTTCTCTGGGCAGTCTTGATTCTGGTAGAAAGGTGTTAATTGCAGTCAAATATCTAGCTTCCTCCTCTGTGAAGCACTTACTTACCCACCATAGACACAGTTTAATGTCACAGTTTTCATACTCTTCTGTATTGGGTAAAGATGAATAAAAGATTATTGCTGTTTGCCAGGACCTCCATTCCTTTGGATTCCTATAGCACATGAATGTTTTTCTATGATACCTTAGTCACATGGCACAACATAATTTACTTATAAGTCTTTGCACTTATTAGACTGTGACTTTATTTATATTTTCATTCTGAACCTAGCCAATGCTTGACACATATAAGGTCTTTCTTGGGTGAATACCTTAACTTCTTTAAGCCCCAGTTTCCCCATCTCTGTCATGACGATTAATATATTATCTGCCTAACATTGTTACTATGAGAAACTCAGTACTTAATTTGGAGATTGGCAGATAGTAAGTCAACAGTAAGTGGCAGCTCTCATTTGTATTCCTATTGTAACTCTAAAGATCCTGAACTCACTATTATAGTGAGATCTAACATTATTATATTACCCATTGGTCTTTTGTTCAGTTCTTTGTGGATTGATGGCTACTTCTACTTTTCGTTGAGTTTTAAAGTTAATTTAATTCGTAATTAAAATGATTTATAATTGTAAGTGGCAACAGAACAAATTTAAAATACTTCTGGAATGGTGACAGCTTGAAGCTTAGTTGGCCCTTTTATATTCTATTCCTTTTCTCTCTCAGCCTCTTTTGTTTTCCTAGATCTCTTCCAGTACACTGAAGTTTCTGTGTATCTGTAAAACAATAATTTGCCATTAATATCTTCTCTCACTAGCTAATCTCTAGGGGAGGAGGTGGTAGAAACCACCACTCTGTGGTATTGCTACAGTTTAATTAAAGGTGTGAACAGTCATCCTCTGCCTTTCCCCCTGCCCCCACAAACCTCAGGAAGGAATGTGGTGGCAACTTGAAATCTTCTTTAAAAAGTTTAGATCCTTAGTGCAGCACTGTTAGAGCTTTTTTTTAAAGAAACCACTGTACTATGTTTCTCTTCTTCCCATCATGGATATTTGGCTCAGCTGATCAAAGGAAGGGTGTCTGTTGTATATACTTTTATATGTAGTGAGTTAACCAAATAAGGCCCTTTCTTTTTCATTCCTGTTACTACCCTTAATTAAGGTTTTGATGAATGCCTGTTTGTACTTTACACTTACCACAAAGGAGCTTGGGAAAGTCTTATTTGCACAAGTTCTGTGGAAATGTAACTTGCCCCTTTGTAAATTGTTGTTCCAAAATAGTAAGTTAGACTACAGCATTAGATGTTTGCACATTTTTTAATAACTCACTGTGTGAAATCACTGGGTATTCAAAAGAGTTATGATCTGCATGCACCTTAAATACTGGAAGGAGGATAATTTTTTTATGGTAATTGATATCGAATGGTGTCTTATTTGGCCAATCAGTTTGTTTTTTATACTATATACACGAGACAGAATTCTCTTAACATTTCCGTACAGAAGAGAAAACACATACCCTTCTTAAATCAGTAGTTCTTTACTATTTAAAAAATTTTGAATATTATGGTTCATGTCCCTTTTGTGTATTAAATATTTGAAACTTTAATTTGGAGAAGAAAATGGCTTCTTAGGCTCTGCTTTTAAGTTAACTGTAATGAAGTTGGACATAATTGCATACTTACACTTCACCGTAAATAAAAGGCCTCCTCATATTATCAGAAGTTTTCATTGTTATTTTAAAACAGCAGCATCTTGTTAACCTTAATCAGAGCCTGACGTGTGTTTCTTCTAAATGGCTTCTGATGTGGTGTCTCTCTTCAGTTCTCTGTGGTTTCCTGTTTTTTTCATACATAGAGCAAAGCCTTTTGATGTATTCAGCCTCATTTTTTTTAATGGCATATCAAACATAAACTTTCTTATATATACAACATAGCATTGTTAGGCTGTCTCAGCACACATTTATTCATCTTGCCACAGACCGTTCCTTCTCTGGAATTCTTCCAGCACTTCCTTAATACCCCTTCTGTAATCTTTAGCATTACAGATTTATTTCTACCCTGAAAGTGTGTGTTCTTCAAGGGCAGAGATAGTATCTCGTATTTCCATAATTGTATTTCTCCACAGTGCCCTGCCTTAGCAATTAATAGATACAATAGATCAGTGACTTTCAAAGTGTTGTCCCCAGCAACATCAGCATCACTTGGGAACTTGTTAAGATTATAAGTTCCAAGGCTCTGCCTCAGTCATACTGTATCAGAATATCTTGGTTTGATCAGTTTCTGTGCTAACAAGCCTTTCAGTGATTTTGATGCATGCTCAAGTTTGACATCCACTTCAGGAGATAATTACTGAATGAATATGAACCTTTTACCTTTATGGTGATACTTCACTGGAAGGATTAGTATCACACGGGGCTAACCAATTTAGTCCATTCTGCTTGAGTCTTAATTCTCAAGAGATACTAGTAAAGGAAAATCTTTATTTAAATATTTGCAATCTTAGAAGAGAGTGTATGTAGCTTTTGTCAGTTCATTTCAGTCGCTCACTTGTGTCCAACTCTTTGCGACCCCATGAATCACAGCACGCCAGGCCTCCCTGTCCATCACCAACTCCTGGAGTTCACTCGGACTCAAGACCATCGAGTCAGTGATGCCATCTAGCCATCTCATCCTCTGTCGTCCCCTTCTCCTCCTGCCCTCAATCCCTCCCAGCATCAGAGTCTTTTCCAATGAGTCAACTGTTCGCATGAGGTGGCCAAAGTACTGGAGTTTCAGCTTTAGCATCATTTCTTCCAAAGAAATCCCAGGGCTGATCTCTTTCAGGATGGACTGGTTGGATCTCCTTGCAGTCCAAGGGACTCTCAAGAGTCTTCTCCAACACCACAGTTCAAAAGCATCAATTCTTCAGCGCTCAGCCTTCTTCACAGTCCAACTCTCACATCCATACATGACCACTGGAAAAACCATAGCCTTGACTAGACGGACCTTTGTTGGCAAAGTAATGTCTATGCTTTTGAATATGCTATCTAGGTTGGTCATAACTTTTCTTCCAAGGAGTAAGCATCTTTTAATTTCATGGCTGCAATCACCATCTGCAGTGATTTTGGAGCCCTAGCCATCCTATTATGAAAACTGGTCTTCCCTGGTGGCTCAGATGTAAAGAACCCGCCTGCCAGTGCAGGACATGTGGGTTCAATCCCTGGGTCAGGAGGATCCCCTGGAGAAGGAAATGGCAACCCACTGCAGTATTCTTGCCTGGGAAAACCCATGGACAGAGTAGCCTGATAGGCTTCAGTCCATGGGGCTGCAAAAGAGTCAGACATGACTCGGTGACTAAACACAACAGTTATGAAAACTGCAGCTTAAAATTTTCAACATATGAATGATTATTTTCTTCCACTTGTTCAGAAATAGGCATTTAACATTCCAAATGGAGGAAAAGTGAAGAACAAGTAATGAATGTTATTCATTTTCATGGTGGACAGGAGGTGGGTGAATGTTGGAAACTGGTCAGGTAGAGAATGAGTTGGGAGACTTCCCCCTGGGTACCATTCTATGCTCTTCAAAATTTTTGAACCATGTAAGTGTAAAAAATGTTGATGCAAGGGTTTTAAGATTAAATTGATCATGAGTGTTGAATAAATAACTATCCATTTGATAGCCAGTGGGGTTGGTTAAAAATTATTGAAATTTCCCTTTGCATTAGTATGAAAGGTTAAATAAAGTGGTTTTCCATCGCTGTAGAACATATCAGAATGGTGGCAGAAATATCTTGATGACTTTCTGCCTGAACTCTCTTATGCAATGAACAAAGAATTTTTGCTATTATGTGAACACATCATCCTGTTATTACTTTAAGAAAATAAAGGCAGAGGTCAGAAATACAGGACTTTGATCTAATACCTTCTTTGGAAGCATTTTTAGAAATATCTTGATAGTCGAGGACTGTTTGAGAGAAAAAATTGATCTGCATTTTGGTCACATTCTTAGCAAATGAAAAATAATCCATTTAGCAAAACCCATTACATATGTTTTGAATTATAAACAATATTCTCAACTATTTGTCTTTTAGTACAAATACAATTATATTAATGTTATGATTGAATTGTGCTGTTTCACTGGAAGGTATGTCTTAAATGACACTTGATTCAATTACTTTTTTTTTTTTTCTTGCACAGAACTATTGTACCATGGAAAGTATTCAGACAGTGCCTTCATGAGGTGCATCAGATTAGCTCTGGCCTGGAAGCAATGGCTCTAAAATCAACAATTGACTTGACTTGTAATGATTACATTTCAGTTTTTGAATTCGATATTTTTACCAGACTGTTTCAGGTAAGCTTTGTATTTGCTTAATCCTGCCCTCTCTTCTACTCTCTCCCTTCTCTGCGTATGTGTGTCTTTTGCACATGCATGCATAATGTATGTGGAAAATAGTCTCAAATATATGGGAAATAGTCTCATTTTTGATAGTCTCCCATTTAAAAGCAGACTTCCCTTGTGACTTAGCTGGTAAAGAATCTGCCTGCAGTGCGGGAAACCTGGGTTTGATCCTTGGGTTGGGAAGATCCCCTAGAGAAGGGAAAGGCTACCCACTCCAGTATTCTGGCCTGGAGGATTCCAGGGACTATACAGTCCATGGGGTCTCAAAGAGTCAGACACGACTGAGCCACTTTCACTTTACTTCATTTAAAAGCAAGTTGTTGGTCATTGCTCCAAGTTTAGAGTTTAAGTTTGGGATATCTGGTGTTCTGAGCCTGGAAGTTGCTTATTATCTTTGAGAAGATTGATGTAAAGGAGCTTTGCTTTATAAAAAGTCCCTATTTAGTTTCTCACTTTACTTTGTTGATCTTTCTAGCCCAGTAACTGACAGAATGCGAGTGGGCATTTGCTGAGGTTGTATCTCAACAGCTCCCTTTACCTCCCACATCCATTAGATGAGAAGGGAAATAGTAAGCTTTGGAGTAAATAGCAAACTTAACCTCTTCTGTATAGGAGATTACTGTGATGTATACTGATTCTACAGCTAGCTTTGCTCTTTCAACCATATGTTATAAACATTTTTCAATGTCAGTAAATATTTTCATCAGTGTAATTTTCAGCTTTTAGTTGCTACAGAATATTCCATCAAAATAGTCTGTTATTAATTTAGCATATCTCTCATTTGAGAAATTTAGGTTTTCCTGGTTTTTTCCCTAATATCAGTGACTTTGAGATTAACCTTCTTGTCCTATTTATTGTTTTTGTTTTTGAATCATTCTTTTATAATTGTCTTCACTATAGCTATTCAGAAGTAGGTATCAGATAATAAAAGCTGGATATCATCATTCTGTGCTTTTGTATGTGTAGACAGATTTACCCTAAACATGAAGACTTGCAGTTTGCTTTGAATTTGCCTCTGCCATTAAATTGCATATCATCTCTGAGATTCAAGTGGTCATAAAATGAGAATCCCACCTAAAATCCCTATGATTCTGATAATATAAATTATATAGCAAGTGAGGTTTAATTGATCAAAAATGAGGCTTGCTTATATTCCAACACCGTTTTTCTTTTTCATTTTAGTCTGCAGTAAGATTTATTCTGTTTGAAACACACTTTCAGCAAATGTTAGAGTATACTATTGGTTTTCATGTTTCTCATATTGTAAGAATTTTGCTTCTCTGATCTATGACTCTGCTTGGTACTTGCCTGCAAGGATTGGGTAACTGATTTATATAAGAAAACAAGATTACATGGGATTAACTTTTAATTTATAAAAGAACCCATTAACAGAGGGCAAATTAACTTGTGTCGACAATACTTACAGAATACATTTTACTTTATTACAACTTTATAATCATAATTCTACCTAGATGTATAGAATAGAAAATTAGATAAGTAACTGCAGAAAGTACGCTTTTGGTTGTTTTCAATTTACAGTAGTTTCATGATTATTCCCTTGGTATATGTATGTTGTCAGTTAATGTTTTTCCAACGACTTTTAAGATACATTTTAGGAAAAGGTTGTGTTATCTGATACTGATTATTTTATAGTGGAACTTATCCTTTCTTTAAAAGTTTCTGATAATTTTACATATACTTACTGAACATGATACCAAGACGTTCTAATAATAGGCACTCTGCTTCTTCCCCTTGGGAGGGAAGAAAACTAAGTTTTGTTTTGTTTGTTTTTCTCCCCATACATTAAACCTAACTGTTTATTCTAGAAAGAGTGTATTTTTTGTGAGGAGCCTGGATGACTTTCAGTCAGAATGCTAAATATTAGAAAGCCTCAGAATTATATATCAAAAGTATGATGGCAACTTAATGTTGGTTAAACACTTACCCAAACAGCTGCTTAATATGTACATATATTTTCTTATAAGCTGTTTCACTTTAAAATAGCCAAGTAATCTTAACACTCTAGGGTGCATATATCTTATTTATGCTCCAGGGGATGGGAGAGGAAAAGAATCTTTTAAGTAGAGCTACTGTGAAAAGTATTAGGTAACAAAACAAAACAGTACCAGTGGACCAAAGTATACCTGATGTCTTTGAAAACCCATGCTTACAGAGTAGCTAAAGAACTCTTGTTAGCCCCTGTGTTTTTCTAAGATTCTTTACCTCTCCTCATTTCATTATGCTTATACTGTAATCATGTATGTGTTTTAAAATACAAAAAAAATTGGTTTTGTGTACAGAAAGTGGATGTATTAACTTTTACTGATCTTTTATTTTTGTATAACTTTAAAAATCGAGTAATATTATCCTCTTATAATTGTGTATTCTATATGAAAAATGTTAAGTTTTGTGGTTACTATTACTGCATGGACATATATTCTGCTTTACTTGTGATATAGATGGTAAAGTGGTTGTGAATTCTTCTAGCTTTAAACTGTTGGGGATGGAGTATTTAGCAGAGTGGGATCTGAAAGTGGGCAAAGGACACCTTTAGGATTGGGGTTTGTTCTAGAGATCTAGCATCAGGTTTGAAGAAGGTGTCAGTTGGGGCAAGGAGATGGAGTTGAGACTTGTCTGGGACATGAAAGAAAAAAGCTGGAGGATTCTGATCTCCCCTTTCTTCCTTTCTTCCTCATCCTGATATTTTTCCAGAACTTGAACAGTGCTGTGAGTCCCTGGGAAGATCTTGCAATGGCTATGTTCCTTCGTCTGCCTGTTAGCTTATCCATCTCCCCTCCAGGTAGTTCAGAGATGCTGGGATTGGCAAGTGCTCAAGTCCCACATTGGAAATATAGGGCTTTTACATTCTTCTTTGCTCTCCCTGGGGCTGCTGCCCCTTCCTCCTTCCATTTCCCATTCTCTTCTGTAAGAGAAGACTGGATTGTTGAGAAATGGGGCAAAAATGGGATGGGTAAGGTGGCAGGATAAGAAGTGAGTGATTTGGGGCTATATACTAGTGCCTATGGAATGTATAGCATTGTGGAATAGGGAGAAAAAGAGGTGAAGGAAGTCATCTGTTGCAGTGAGGATTAAGAGAGAATCTGGGCAGACCAGCCAAGGTTCTGCTCCCAGGGTAGGTTATAAGTCAGTAACTGAGTGTTCCTGAACACGGTGACCTTGGAGAGAATGGGGGGACTAGTCTTCTTAACATACTTCATTAGTTTTCTGTAGTCATTTAAGCATCTCCAAATAGGGGCTTCTCTGGTGGCCTGGTGGTGAAGAATCCGCTTGCCAATGCAGGAGCCACGGGTTCGATCCCTGATCTGGGAAGGTCACACATGCCATGGAGCAACTAAGTTCATGCACGACAACTGTTGAGCCTGTGCTTCACAGCAAGAGAAGCCATCACAATAAGTAGCCTGTGCACTGCAACTAGAGAGTAGCCCCCACTCGCCACAGCTAGAGGAAATCCCACACAGCAATGAAGACCCAGCACAGCTAAAAATAAATAATTTTAAAAAGAGAATCTCCAAATAATTTTGTGTTTGGTGTGTGAAAAAAGATTTCCTATAATCTAACAACAAATTGCAAAAATAATCACTCTTCAGAGCACTTTATTTTGCCTACTAAGTCATTCTTTGGCAACATACTTTAAACATGCACACACAAAATACAAAACTACCATGTGTTTCTGACTGGGTTTCATTCTCAAGAAAAATGGTGCACAGACTTCCTATTAAGTATATATATTTGCAGTTAGAAGCTAGCCCTTGGAATTATTACCAAGAAATGGTTGCTACATAGCACAGCATTTGGCTCAAAACTCCACTTGTATTTGGTCTGTGCATTGGCTGTCTATAAAGTTCAGCATTGTTTTTTTTTTAAAAAAAAAAAAAACAGCTTTCATTAATTTGTGTGGATTCTAATGGAAGTGACCCAAATATTTTATATTCTTTTCATCCTTGTCCTATATAGATGAGGAAGCAAAACAAAACAAAATTCAGTAACTCCAATAGTTATTATTCAGTTTTTTTAAACACATGCTAATACTCTTCCAAGTATTGTTTATGTAAGTTTTAGTCATCCCTTAAGAAAATTAAAAACATTTTTTTTTTTCAAGTACATAGAACCTCTCATAAGAGTGTTCTCCAGAGCTCATTTTTCCCCAATTAGGTATTTTAGTGTGATGGGGAAATACCCTAAAGATTTTTCTTGTTATTTCAGCAAAGGTTAAACTCTTCATTACTAAATCATTCTTAAATCATTCTTTCCCTTGTTATCCTCCTCTCAAGGGATATAATCCTAAAAGAATTCCGCCTTGTAAATTTGAACCTTGCTTAACAATAACAAGGAACAAGTCTCAAAACAAACAGAAGTAGGAGCCCTCCACCAGTAATTGAGTCTAGGATAACTGTTTCGACAACTTTCACTTGGCAACACAGAATACTTTTTTTTTTCCTTTTACATAGAAGATTTGAGTTAATAATTTGGCACATTAGATAGAGTATGCTGCCAATTCCTTGGAATAAATGTAGCTTCAGCCTTAAAGATACAGCAGAGATGATTCATTCAACACCCTCAAGCAAAGTTGTTTATTACTGGCTGCCTTGTGTGTGTGTATTTCTGTGAAGGATTTCTGTAGAATTCACCTCTAAACTGAACCTTTTCTGATTTTCTAATTGTACAAGGATGAACCAAATGTTAGAATTGTAGTATGTTACCATGGGAGTCAAGGCTTTGTAGACAAGTCAGTCATCAGATAAGCTGTTCACAGCAGCTATCCTGGTTGCTCTGCTCTGATGCTGCTTTAGTGCTGGTCTCCCTTTGGGAAGCAAGACAGGCATGTTCCTTGTTCTTATGTAGCTTAGGGTCAGTGTGTAGACTTTGCCAAATCACTTATATTCCATGATAGTCTTTTGTTCTACAAAATGTGATGTCTAAATGTTAGAGTAGTGAATAAAACAGACACACAGAGAGATGAGGCATGAGATGAGAAGTAGTGATTTCGGTCTGAGAAGGCTGTGTTGAGGAAAAGATGTTTGAAGAGGAAGGAGTCACATGCATACTTGAAGAATTCAGGTAGCAGGATCAGCACATTCAAAGGCTCTGAGGTGAGAGAGTATAATTATGTTCAAGCCAGCAGCAATGTGATCCACGGATCTAGAGGAAAGGCAGAATGTGAGAGAGTCACAGCAGATGGGGATACAGGGGAACTGGGTCTCAACCCCGTAAGGGCCTTCTAGGCCATTTATAAGAACTTTGGCTTTTAGTCAAAGTTAGAGAGTTTTGAACCAAAGAGTGATGTGGTTTATGTTTCAAAATGATCGCAACTGCTGTATTGGGAATAGAATATGTGGAAAAGAGATTGTGTGGTTTTCCTTTTTGCTTTCAATATTTTTTTTTCTAAAATCTGTTTTCTGCATAATTATATTTCTCCAAAATGAAAGTAAGTAGTTTTATGTTTGCTTTTGGATAATATAAATTGACCTAAGCCATGTAAACTCATATTCACTTTAAAAACATCCAGGAGAATTTTAGTATGTGTATTAAATAATGGCTTGGTGTGTAAATGATAGTTGATACTCTCTAGGTAATCTTTTAATTTACTTATACTTTTAGCCTTGGGGTTCTATTTTACGGAATTGGAATTTCTTAGCTGTAACACATCCGGGTTACATGGCATTTCTCACATATGATGAAGTAAAAGCACGGCTACAGAAATACAGCACCAAACCCGGAAGGTAAGACTTTTTGGCAGTAATATTATGTGATGTATGTAAAGATGGAAAGTCCTCGGTGGTTCATTCCTAAGTAAATCAGTTATACACATGGGGTTGAGGGGAGGGAAATGCTAATAGACCAAAACAGTGCTTCCTAATTCAGTTACTCAAATTGGTATGTTATGCTTGTTCTGAAACTTAATGTTCATAAAGTGAAAGAGGATATGGTAATATGTAATTTGATGAATTTAGAGAATAAGTCTCAGAGTTTAAAATTGGAATAAGTTATTAGCATATTAACTCTTTTCATGACATGTGTTTGTGTATAAAATTGTATATTTGAGTACTTGAATACTGTGCTAATGACAAATCAGTTTCATGTTCATTATTTTAGGGTATTTTTCAAGACATTCAGTTTGGTTCTATGATAATCATGTAATTACGTATAAATACATATTAATGCATATAAGTACATGTAAGTGTACAGATACATGATGAATGTGTAGCAAGTTCATAACCATATAAACCTGTTGCTAACGCTCCAAGGAGTGTCCTGTTCTTGAGAACTTCTTCCATAATCCCTCATGCCTGGTGTTGAAATGGAATGAAACTCACAGAGCTTAGCTGTGTGATCAGCCTCTCTGGCTTTGTCCAAGAGAGCAGACCTTATTAATGGCATATCTGGGGTCAGAAAATCTCTCTCCCCTGGTGCAGATATTTTCCCCACAGCCAGTCTAGAAATGGACCAGGCACATAGTAGGCATTTGTGCTGTGGCATGCAGTCTGCTGGATATGATGGTCGTGACAGTGAGACTGCCCTACCTTACTTAAAGCATTTAGTAGGAGACACCATCCCACTGTCCATGAGAGCACTGATGTTTATATAGGGGTCATTTCATTTTAGAAGTTGAGTATTTTTCAAGTCTACCTTTTTCTTCTAATACTGTTTTTATTTGATTTTTAATGCAAATGTCGTTTGTCCTTTAAGAAAGTCTTTTCAAACGGTCAGTTATGGATGATTTCTTCCCTTTTTGCCATAATGGAAAAATTTCCACCTCTTATATTTCTAAGAATTTTTATTGTATATTAGAAGGTGGTTGTAGGTACAGAAAGCAGTGTGGCTCCTGTGGAGTCATGGGGTTAGACTGAGAACTCGTTCTCAGTGTGCCTACGAGAGCAGGTCAGTTATTGTGCACATTGACAGTGGCTTAGGTAAGTCATTTTGTTTCATTCAGGGATCTCTCATAACCAAATTTTTCCATAACTTTTGCTCTCTTGATTGGCATCAAAGTATCATCTTGTTCCTGGAGTATGATTTGAAAGATATAATACCATTGGAATCATTCTATCATACAGATTTAACATAGAAGTCGTTTGGGAAATTATCTCCAGTTCTAAAAAAAATAATAAAGTGGGTCCTTTTTGTGTTCTCTTGTTCAAGATCTTGGAGATAATTAATGACCATGTTGGAAATATTAATAAAAGCCAGAACTCATCACCATTCGAATAGTACTTTTAAGATAGTGCTCTCTGAAAGGATGTCTTCTTTTCCTTCCCTTCTTGCCTTGTATCAGTTATTTCTTCTAAGTTTTCGTCAATGATGAAATGATCAGTCTGTGGTAAACTATTGTATGTACATGTGATAGGGTGTTTAAAATGTGTTTAGGAAAATTCAGTGAACAGCCAAATGATTTTATTAAATATTTGCTGGAGTGGTCCTTTCTCTCAGAAAATGGTTCATCTCTTTGGCTTCACGGTAAAGAAAATAGTTGGGTACATTTCAAGGACATTTGAGTTCTTAAGGTTGTACTTTATTTGGATCCAACTGACAGTCATGTCTGTGTGGAATTATTTTGGCTGATTATGATTAAGGATGCTAAGTGAGAGGTTGATATTTATTTTTCAGCTTGTAGGAGAATGTTTTTAGACTTCTCGAAAAGTCCTTTCCAACAGTTCTAAAACCAATATGAAAATCACTTCTTCCTTTCTTTAAAGAGCCCAGTTTTCTTCAAAGATGAAACCACATTGCAGTACAGTAAATCTAATGACTGTGTAGCTGTTGTTTATGCTAAATTATCTGTTAAAGTTTTTATTACAGTACTTGTTTAATCAATAGCTAATGTAATTAACAGATGCTTATTTCTACCACATACATATAGCAATCAGGGTACTCAAATATAGCTTAAGTTGGCCTACTTTCGATCTGCTTAAGGTGTTATAAAATCCAGATATGGATATCATGAATAAGATTGAGTGTAATACACTTAAATTCAGGGAAATGCCGTAAAATGTAGTAAGTTGATAAGATAGTTAGCTAATCATAGTAAATAATAATGAATTTAAAACCAAGTCAGTGTCTTCTGACATTGTCATTAATTTATTTTATATTTTAGAACTATTTTTATTTCCTACCACAAGACACTGAACTTGACAGGATTAGAGGGGGACCATGAACTAGTTTGTTTTCCCATTAATGTAGTTCAGCTCTTTGATCTTTTGTTTAAACATGAATGGCTGTAATACTTGAAAGAAAAGTATTATTTTTAAACAAGTTTTTAACAACTAAAAGTGCATAATTTTAAGATGACAAAATAATGTATGGAATTCCATAGTAGACTGGCTCCATTTCTGTCTGCGCTAGCCAAATTAATTTTTATTTCCTTTATTTTTGCTTTCCAAAAATGTCACAGCTGTTTCACACCACAGAGCAAACCTCTTTTATGCAGAACAAACCTCTAATGATGATGGTAGTAAATTATTTGATGGTTTACAACTTCGATTATTTTTTCACAGAACTCTAGCGATATTTAAATGGAATTACTATCATTATTTCTTTTGCAGATCAGCAAATGGAGAAGGAGAAAAGTGTAAAAATAAGTTTGAAGATAGAAATCCTAAATGATTTTGTTTATTTTGCTTAAGAAAAATCTAACAATTGTAGTAGTTAGCGAGCAGACATTTTGAAAGTGTTTAAACATAATTTTCTTATGTTTCACAGCTACATTTTCCGATTAAGCTGCACCAGGCTGGGGCAGTGGGCCATTGGCTATGTGACAGGGGATGGCAATATCTTACAGACCATACCGCACAACAAGCCCTTATTTCAAGCCCTGATTGATGGCAGCAGGGAAGGATTGTGAGTATGAGACATGGGAGTTGGAGTGTTTATTGTTCACAGATGTGGAAGATAGAGGCTCCTTTTGATGGTTGGAATGGACAGTGAGACTGATGGTCTGACTGGTTTTTATTTTAAAACTAAGAAATGGATGATCCTTAGATTTTATTGTTCATTTCTTAAAGTAGTCAATTTAAAGTAACCTAATTATTATTATTTTTTTTTTAGCATGGTCTTCACAACCTTCAGATCTCAATATTTCCTTAGATATATTAGAAAATACTGTACAGTTGGAGAATGGACGAGCAGAATGATTATTTGATTGTTCCCCAGCTAGCTCTGCTCCTGTGCTCCCAGTTTGTACTCTCAGTCAGGATAGGGTCTTTTAACCCTGCTGTTGGGATCATGGGCAGATTCTGATAGGCTCTGTTCTTGTCCTGTTAGTAAAGTGGCAGAGAAGCCCCCATTGTGGGATTGCCACAGACAGCTCACAAAAGCAACCGCCCCAAAGAGCCATCCGTCTGCTCTTCTGCCTCAGAAAAATACAACTGGTTATTAAAGGGGCCTGGAACTTCATTTCCCTGGGGAGCACTGTGCTCCTGTGTCTCTGAAACGTGCCTTCCTTCTCTCCCACCCTCCTCTTTCGCTTCTCCTCTTTTGTCTTTTTTTTTTTTTTTTTAAATTAAAGGATAAGTGAGGTACAATGTTAAATGTTACCGGTGACCAGTATAATGATTCACCATTTTTAAAGGTCATGCTCCATTGTTGCTGTAGCTATTGAGTCACTCGGTCATGTCTGACTCTTTCCAGGGACTGCAGCAGGCCAGGCTTCCCTGTCCTTCACCCTCTCCTGATGTTTGTGCAAACTCATGTCCGTTGAGTCAGTGATGCCATCCAAACAGTTCATCCTCTGTTGTCCCCTTTTCTTCCTGCCCTCAATCTTTCCCAGCCTCAGAGTCTTTTCCAGTGAGTCAGTTCTTTGCATCAGGGGCCAAAGTATTGGAGCTTCAGCTTCAGCATTTGTCCTTCCAATGAATTTTTAAGGTTGATTTCCTTTAGGATTTATTGGTTTGATCTCCTTGCTGTCCAAGGGACTCTCAAGAGTCTTTTCTAGCACCGCAGTCTGAAAGTGCCCATTCTTCAGTGCTCATTCGGCTCCATTTATAGTTACTGTAAAATATTGACTATATTCCTGTGATAGAAACCTGAGAGGGGGAAGTCTACCAGAAAGAGAAAATAGTTCTGTAGCAAAATTTTACTTTGCCAAAGTAAGAACAAAAAAAAGAAAAAGTAATGGGCTCCATGTGAATGGATAGAAGTTGTGAAATTTTAAGAAATAGTTATGTAAGAATGAATGGCAAACTGATACTAAAGGCCTGTATTTCTCCTTTTTAAAATTATAAATTTGCTATTCCATTATTTATACCTTACCTCTAGTACATCAAGGATTCATATGTGTGGCTTTCTATCCACTGTAACAGGATTTTTGCTTTGAAGAAAATGTACTTCAGAGTTTTAATTTATAAAAAGAGATCACAAGTGGGCAAATCTGTGAATGGACTAATTTTGATATATCTTATTTATATTGTGGGCTTTTCTGGTAGCTCAGAGGTAAAGAGTCTGTCTGCCAATACAGGAGACCTGGGTTTGATCCCTGGGTCCAAAAAATGCCCTGGAGAAGGAAATGGCAACCCACTGCAGTATGTTTGCCTGGGAAATCCCATGGTCAGAGGAGCCTGGCTGGCTACAGTCCATGCGATTGCAGAGTCATACATGAAACAACAGCAACAACAAAAGATCAGTAAAAACACAGGATATCATCTGTCCAACTATTTCCAGCTGTCAGGTTCATTTGTCCTTTCCTTATAGTTAATCTGATATTGTGGGACATAAGTGATAAAGAAGTTTACTTTGATAACTAGCCAAGATTCCTTATTCCTTCAATGCCATTGAAAGGGACTCAGCAGCAGCAGTATTGAAGACCATAATCATGGAATTGCTCCTATACAGAATTTTTAAACCTGTTCTCTAGCAAAATTATTGTCATTTTGTAATCTTTTATTTCTGAATTCTCCCTAGAATTCAACATTCTTGAAGTGTGGTGAACAAGTATAAAAAGAAAGTTAGCAACTTTTGCTTATCACTTCTGTAACGTTTGTAGCATTTTATCCTACCCCTATGCTGCTGCTGCTGCTAATTCACTCTGACTCTGTGCGACCCCATAGACGGCAGCCCACTAGGCTCCTCTGTCCCTGGGATTCTCCAGGCAAGAATACTGGAGTGGATTGCCATTTCCTTCTCCAGTGCATGAAAGTGAAAAGTGAAAGTGAAGTTGCTTAGTCGTGCCCGACTCTTAGCAACCCCATGACACTCTAAAATTTGTATCATAGTCATATGTAGTCAACTCCTTTTCCTCCTCCTGCTGCTGCTAAATCGTTTCAGTCGTGTCCGACTCTGTGTGACCCCATAGATGGCAGCCCACCAGGCTTCCCCATCCCTGGGATTCTCCAGGCAAGAACACTGGAGTGGGTTGCCATTTCCTTCTCCAATGCATGAAAGTGAAAAGTGCAAGTGAAGTTGCTCAGTCGTGTCTGACCCTTAGCGACCCCATGGACTGTAGCCCACCAGGCTCCTCTGTCCATGGGATTTTCCAGGCAAGAGTACTGGAGTGGGGTGCCATTACTTTCTCTGAACTCCTTTTCCTAAATCTTAAAAATACAACAACAACAAAAAAACCCACTCACTGATTCTCTTCTTACCATATGAGAATTGTCTGTCCTCTAGGTTTATTTTTTCCTGGTTTTCTTATAGAATTTTAAACACTAACATATTTATAGACTATTTATGGATAAATTTTTTTGTTACTTCACACAATAGTTTTCGTATAGTTTTGCCCTTTATTCACCACTGTAGTGTTATATTCTTAAGTTATCATTCAAAAATCTAAAACAAAAAGTTAATAAACAAAATCACCTGTAACTTAATGAATTGATGAAATCCAGCAGTAGTGTTACTCATTTCCTAATCTAATATAGGTGCTTACCAACATGATCAGCTTCATTTTTAAAGATGGATTTCTGAATAACTAAGCACTGGTTTAGCACAGCAAATGGCATGATAACTGAAGTTCTTATTTTAATTCTCTCTAGCAATGGAACCTTACGTTTATAAACCATTCTGTTGGTGGCTTCATTTGAAATAAAGGAAACCTAGAGTTGTAACCTTTGTGTATGTGCACATGTGTATGTGTGCCAGGGTAAATGGAAGGGAATGGGAAACTAGAGAGAGAAAACACCACAAAAATGTTTGGATAACTTTTATGAGAAAATTGTGGGCTTTAATTCTATTTTTGTTTTGTAGTGGTACTAAGCATAGTGTAAAATGTAACATTCATTGTGCTTCATGTGAAAGACGTAATAATTGCAAATAGGTATATGTTCTGAGTATTTTGGAATAGAACATGAGTAACCAGTGAAAGTATCAGTCACTCAGTCATGACCATCTCTTGTGACCCCCATGGACTGCAGCTTGCCAGGCTCCATAGAATTCTCCAGGCCAGAATACTGGAGTGGGTTGCCATTTCCTTCTCCAGTACATATAGTGAAGCTATTTAATTGAAAATGGTTGCTTAATGGCTGAGTCCATATTCATTATATATTTATTTTATTTCCTAGATTTTAAATTTCCTAAAAATAACTTGTAGTATTATGGAAACAGTGATAGAATAAATTCTTGATGTAAGATACATAAAAAGGAGATATCTAAATGTGCATTTAAATATAGAAGAATCTGATTACATAACCTTAGAGGCAATTAAGACTTGTATGTAGTTATGTAAATAAAATTTCTGTTTATAATCCAGCTATCTTTATCCTGATGGGAGGAGTTATAATCCTGATTTAACTGGATTGTGTGAACCTACACCCCATGATCATATAAAAGTTACACAGGTAAGGATAATTTGTGGAGACATATTTAAAATTAATAAAGTATTTGTGATGCCTTTGAAATAACATTCTTAATAATTGGTAAAGTCATGTACAGATATTTAATGCAAAATATATTTAAGGAATTCTAAGAGTGTTTGAAAAGAACTTATAGAACTTTCTTCATTTTTTGGATAAAAATCTCTTATTAATCTTTCTGCTTCCAATATAATACTGACATTTATGTGGGGAAATAGATAAATCTGTAGGTAGGCAGATCGATAGGAAAGGAGAGACATTTAGTTTTAGAAAACTTCAGGGAGGATTAGAATAATTGTATGCATTAGTTTTTAGAGTCAAATGAGTAATTGAAACCTATTGGAGATAATAATTGTATCTTGTAAATCCACTGTTGGCACCCTCATAGGTTATGACTCGGCGAGGGGTGGGGGGTAACTTGGTAAAGTCTTTCTTGAGGATGATATTCAGTAGTTACCAAAACCTAAACATGTTTGACTCTAGATTCCGTATACATATCACTTGAATATACACACAAAGATCTGTACACCTGGATGTTCACTTTAGCATTTTTCTTAAAAATGAAATACTCAGTTCAGTTCAGTCACTCAGTCGTGTCCGACTCTTTGCGACCCCATGAATCACAGCACGCCAGGCCTCCCTGTCCATCACCAACTCCCAGAGTTCACTCATACTCACGTCCATCAAGTCAGTGATGCCATCCAGCCATCTCATCCTCTGTCGTCCCCTTTTCCTCCTGCCCCCAATCCCTCCCAGCATCAGAGTCTTTTCCAGTGAGTCAACTCTTTGCATGAGGTGGCCAAAGTACTGGAGTTTCAGCTTTAGCATCAGTCCAATTACAGTATACCAAATAGCTATATTCAGTCTTAGGTTAAATACCATAGTATACTCATACTTCATTATCTTGTAAAGTCTTTAACAAGAGGAAGGTAGCTCTGAACACTCAAATGGGAACTTCTGCATCTTGTTATGTAAAAAAGTTATGTAAAGCTTAATTATGTAACATTTGATTTTGTAAAATGACATTATGTAACTTCAATTTTATAAATAAAAATTACCATTTGTGAACATGTAAATGCACTTAAAAAAATAAGAATGAAAAACACTAATTTGGCAACAGTCTTTGAGAGAGAGCTTCTAATATTATGTAGCTGTAGTTAAAATTTTTTTTTAATTTTATAATTTGTATATTTTGTGCTTTGTGTAATAATAAAACTCTAATAAAACCAAATGATAAGTTTTAGGGAAAACAGTAGATAATTTTTCATTTCTGCTTCTTTAGATTTCAGTGGTTTTGATATTTAAAATATACTTGTTGACATGTGTACTATTTTGGGCAGTTTTAAAACTTTAATATATGAAAGTCATTTAAAAAGTTATGTACTAATTCTGTGTTTTCTAATATATGTAAAAAGACACAGGAGACAATTCCTCATTATAAAGCCATTGTTTAAAAATTGTTTCAAAATTCATATTCAGGAGTAGTATCATTCTCTTAAACTACTCATAAATATTTGACTAGCTTACCTCTTAGGTTGCATTGGCTTCTGCAAGTGTGATTGTATCTTATTTTAATTTTTTTAATAATTGTAAATTGGCCCATTGAATTGCATAACCAGTATACAGGCTACAGTCTATAGGGTCGCAAAGAGTCAGACACGACTGAAGTGACTGAGGACACACACACATAGATACTTATCTAGTATTTAGGGATTTCAGTCATATATATGATACTTTGTACTTCTTTTCCATCTTGATCTACTCTTTCCCTTAATTTATTTTAAAATTATATATTCACACATATACCATGGAAGACAGAATTTATACATGAATGAGTGAGTATGTGGGTGTGTGTATCTATGTGTTTCTACATATATATTTTTTCTCACTGAGATTGTAAGATCTTTCACTAGGCTAGGGATTAAATATTGTCGTTTATTCATCCTGTCCAAGGCCATTTATGTAGTACATACTTACTAGACTAACACATTGCCTTATTTAAACAGATTTTTGTTTCAGTAACTCCTTTTCTTTGTATCTCTATTAAGTAACACTCTCTGTTCATACTTTCTTTATACTTACCAATATATCTGAATCTTCTTTGTGACAGAGATTTTTTCATTATTTGAACACTGAGAATTTATGCCAAAAGCATCTAAACTAGTGAATAAAGAGAATAGATTTTTAATAAAACAGTTTTTGGTAGCTGAAATGATTAGGTTTTTGATCATGTTAGACTGGGAAAAGAGTATGCAAATAGGGGTTTAATATAGAATTTTAGGAAAATAATTTATACTACTGAGCCTCAGGTTTTTTTTAAAATTCAGTGTATCTTATTATACTTTGGAGATTATATGACATAATAAATGTGGACAACAGCACATAGCATGCAGAAAGACCTTGGCAAATTTTCCATCGTGAAGTTTCCTAGATAGATGTCTAAGAAATAAAATTGTCAGTATTGCAGTTTTGACATTAAAATTAGATGAGTATGTGGTATTTACAGAGAAAAGTATTGTTTTTTATTGCATTTAAAACCATACGTTTGTCTCTTAAATCACCCTATTGATGAAGGTACCTTCCTAAAGGAACAGTACAAAATGTTAAATAATCCAAAGTATTAAAAAAGCTTACGCAGTTGCTGATAAAATCTTTTTAATTTTATAGACCAAATTGTGACTACCAATTTAAAAAATATCTTAAATGGCAGTTTGATCTGACAGAATCAAGTGTGAGGAATTTACTGTAAGTCATGGTATTTGAGAAAATTCAGTCTTATCAGTTCATGCAAAAAAAATACATTAACGTTGCCTTTTTTGCTCCCCCAATTCCAGGAACAATATGAATTATATTGTGAGATGGGTTCCACTTTCCAGCTCTGTAAGATTTGTGCTGAGAACGACAAGGATGTCAAGATCGAGCCTTGTGGGCACCTGATGTGCACCTCTTGTCTTACAGCCTGGCAGGTATCGTCAAGATTTAATTAGTCACGTTGATGTCTTCCTTATATTCCCTATGAATATGTCTTTTTTCAGTTTTCTTCATCGTAAGGATTCAAAAAGTCATACTGATAAGTGTGTGTTTGAACGGTTGATTTTTTAAAAATCTCGTATGTTTGAGTCTTTCACTTCCATAATTTGACTTTTTGTTGGGTTTTCATGTTTTCCTCAGGCTGTGCTTAGTCTCTCAGTCATGTCGTCGTACTCTTTGTTACCTCATGGACTGTAGTCCTCTCTGTCTGTGGGGATTCTCCAGCCAAGAATACTGGAGTTGGTTGCCATGCCCTCCTCCAGGGGATCTTTCCGACCCACGGCTCGTACCCAGGTCTCTCACATTGCAGGTGGACTCTTTACCCCCTGAGCCACCAGGGAGGCCCAAGAATTCTGGAGTGGGTAGCCTATCCCTTCAGGGTATGTTCCCGACCCAGGACTCTAACTGGGGTCTCCTGCATTGCAAATGGATTCTTTACCAGCTGAGCTTCCAGGGAAGCTCTTTCTTTCACTATTATTTATTTAATATATAAAATTAAAATAACTTAATCTTACAATATTAATCATAAGTAGTTCTTCTATAACACTATTGATTTCAGAATATCACTTACCAATGTTGCAAACTAACTATATTTATTGTAGCCCAGATTCTATTTATAGTAGATCAGCTTCTCAAGCAAAGTAAACGCTAGTAGATAAATCTTACGTTGATGTTTCAACACTTCTCTTGAGAAGGTATGGCTCCTGTCTGATGTATGTCTCCAATTGCTCTGTAAGGCTAAAACAGGAGAATCAACAGAAAGTTTCCCAAATGTCTTCAGTTCCTGTAGTCACTAAAATTTCCAATTTACAAGCCAAAGCTGGCTTCCATTCTGTAGGCATTCAATAAATAGAAATTGACTTGCTGTTTTAGAATAAGACCTAGAAAATAATTGGTTTCCCCAAGGGCTTCTTTGAAATATTTCTTTATCTGTAATAAAGGTTGGAGATTTTAAAATAGATCTTTGGACAGATTTCTAGTTTTGAGTATTTGGAGGACTCAGAATATTTTGCTCAAGCACTTTTTTAGCTACTCTGTTTTAACATAGTCAGTGTTGAAGTCAGTATGGTTGATTGGATTTAGAAAACAAATCATTAAACTTTCAAGCCTGTAAAAAAATTTGCAATTGAGAGTTATCATGAGTATCTGTATTTCTGATCATGAGTATCTGTATTTCTGAACCTTTCCAGCCCAGAACCTGTGTATTTCCTCAGGAAGGATGGCCTCAGGGGATCCGGATAGGGCAGTGCAAACTCATAGGAGCACTGATGTTTGTTGAGCTCATTACTTGATGATAGAATATTAATGATTTTCACATTTTCGCATTCTTATGAAGAGGGCCTCTTTTTACCTTTGGGGAACTTTTAAAAATGGATGAAGAAAAAGAGGAAGAACTAGGAAATGAATTACAATTGACTTACATTTACAGAGCCATTTCTGAGCTCCTAGACCTCTTTCCTTCGTTAGTAAAAATTGTTCAACCTCCCTACATGGCTCTCTTCCAATATGCATTTGATTTATATTTTACCTGAGGTTTTCCTTGTTTTTCTTTGCGCTCATTTCTCTTCATCCCTTCATGATGCTTGTGAATTTTGTGTAGGACAGGGAGAAGTTGGAGGAAAAGCAATGCCCAGTATGGCATCAGCAAACTCTCAACATAAAGTTACTTGATTGCTGTTTATGTTAACAAATAATAGTTCTGCAGACATAGCAGTGCCTTTTTTTAAAAATAAATGTTTCAATAAATTTAGTTACACTGGTAGAAGATAAAACTGTCAGTTTGCAAATGGATTTCAAATGTATCAGTAGAAAATATTATAGAGATGTTATTAACTCAGTGCCTGCCTGACAGGGAGGGGACCACTTTAAGATTATTTCCTTTAAATATTTCAGGGCAAGTAGTAAACTGACAGAGACCAAATATGTTTGTCAAGCCCTTTAGATTGAGTTACGTCTTCAGTACAGTAGTATGGTTCTTACAGGTTTGAAGAAAGTAAAAGTTTGCTTTCTCCCTAAAGAAAACCAGAATTTTAGGCTGGTACAGGCTCCCAGCACTCTACCTCTACAGATGGCCTGCGTACTTCAGCCCCTTCTCTGTGGTCCTGGGCTTGGAGCATACAAATATTGCAGGACCTAGCATCTTCATCTTGAAACTTAGTGTTTGGAAGTTGAGGAAGTTCCCACTGTGTTGGTGGAAACCTTTGGTTAGTAAAGATGATCATTTACAGTGTCATTCAAAATAGCTGTTTACCTTATGGCTCAGAGTAAGTGAAAGAGTGGAGCTGAATGTAAAACAAAGAGGTTTTACAGGGGGGTTTGCCAGTTGTCATGGCTGTTATTAATCCTTCGCCCTTTTCATCACCACAGCTTTTCTGTATTTTATTCTGTAGTCTCCAAGTGGTACAGTTCCTCTTTATGATTTTTCATATTGATCTAATGGCCTTATATTAAGATAGGTTCAGTCAATTTGTAATTGCTCATATTTGAAATTTTTTCTTTTCTTCTTCTTTTTTTTAAACTCTTTAGTCCTTCTAAGTCTTAGAGATTGAGGAAGTACATAAATTGTCAAGTGCTAAAAATTGTCTCTGAGTAAAATTTTAGGAGAAGCTATGTGAAAAAGTAGTAATAAAGTAGTAGTTGAGTAAGTTAAGTAGGAAAAAAAAATTGACAAATTTGAAAGTGCTTAGAAAGTTGAAATAATCAAAATAAATCACACTCATGTTACTAGTGAATAATACTATTATCCTAATATAGTCATAGAATTTTGTATATAGGTTAATGAAAAATATGCAAAGGCAGTATTTCAGCATCTTTAAAATTCT
Source organism: Oryx dammah (assembly GCF_014754425.2). Lineage (NCBI taxonomy): Eukaryota > Metazoa > Chordata > Mammalia > Artiodactyla > Bovidae > Oryx > Oryx dammah. Next base: position 106,024,096 of record NW_024070186.1, read on the forward strand.
TCCCACACAGGATGTTTAATGATTGGTAACTATTTTTCTGATACATTTTTGTATATGTCTCTGTAATCTGCATGTTGTTTAGTCTCATAGTGAAAAGTGAAAGTGAAAGTCTCTCAGTCGTGTCCAACTCTTTGTGACCCCATAGACTGTAAAGTCCATGGAATTCTCCAGGCCAGAATACTGGAGTGGGTATCCTTTCCCTTCTCCAAGGGATTTTCTCAACCCAGGGATCGAACTGCATTGCAGGTGGATTCTTTACTAGCTGAGCCACAGGGAAGCCTATGTTGTGTCCAACTCTTTGCAGCCCCATGAGCTGTAGCCTGCCAGACTCCTCGTCTGTGGGATTTCCTAGGGAAGAATACTGGAGTGGGTTGCCATGTCCTCCTCCAGGGGATCTTCCCAACCTAAGATTGAACCAGTGTCTGTTACGTCTCTTGCTTTGCTGGGCAGATTCTTAAGATCTCCCCTGGTGGCTCAGATGGTAAAGCATCTCCCTGCAATGCAGGAGACCCGGGTTCGATTGCTGGGTTGGGAAAATCTCCTGGAGAAGGAAATGGCAACTCACTCCAGTACTCTTGCCTGGAAAATTCTGTGGACGGAGGAGCCTGGTGGGCTACAGTCCATGGGGTCACAAAGAGTCTGACATGACTGAGCGACTTCACTTTCGTATGCTAGATAATATAAAGAAAAGAGAACACTAGGACTAAGATTGTGCTAAATCGCTTCAGTTTTGTCCAACTCTTTGTGACCCTATGGACTGTAGCCCTCCAGGCTCCTCTGTCCGTGGGATTCTCCAGGCAAGAATACTGGAGTGGGTTGCTGTGCCCTCCTCCAGAGGATCTTCCCGACCTAGAATTGAACCAGTCATTGTCTGTTATGTCTCTTGTTTTGTCAGGCAGATTCTTAACCACTAGCACCCCCTGGGATGCCCAGAACTAAGATGACAAGTTAAAAGACATTGATATTGAAGATCAATTGTCAAAAAGCCTCTGTAATGTCTCCGTTCTGTCCATTTCTCTTCTGAAATTTATCTGTAGTCTTTTCAAAGACTCTTTAGCATGCTCAAGATCTGTGAATGAATTCTAAGAATTTCAAGCCTCAGCTCCATTTGTTCCATTCAGTCGCTGCTGAGTGATTCCCTTCAACTTTTCACATTTTGTTTTTTTGCACTTTTTTATATTGCTGGCAATATTATTGGTACTAAACCTATAGCCAGGAAGACCAAGTTTCTATTTATTGCTTTTTGTTTAACACCAATAGACATGCACAGTGATCTCTGGTTCAAGTTTTCTCTACCCCAAAGAGAACTGTTGTTGGGTCAACATTTGCGAATTTGAAAGTGATATTCAGTAGTCTGTATCTCAGTGGAAATTTAGTCGTTAAAGAAGCTTCAACTTGTGAACATTTCCACTTTTGGATAACCTGAATATTTCTACATGTACATATAGATTTCATTCAGTGCTTCTTGCTGCCAAACAAAAAATCTGTTTTGACAGCTTTCATGGTTTTGTATGGACTGCAGTATTTGACAACCTTTTAAACACATTATTGCAAAATACCCCTGTTATGTAATAAAAACAAAGGTCTTATACAGTGAATCTAGTTAAAACAGTTAACAAACATCAGCTATACTAAATCCTCACATGAGTGAGCTGCTCACTGAATTTAACCTAATTGACTGTCAAAGTGAGGACAAATGAACACAAGTATGGGACTTTTCTATGGTTCTATACTGTGCTGTCAAACATTGTATATAAGCTTGTAGATGTAACTGGAAATGTTATGTGACTCTCTGGATATGAGTACATGTAGTAATGTGTGTCTTTTTTTTTTTTTAACTTTTTCCTTATTCAAAATGGTAAAGGGCTAGAATGTGTTTTGTGACTTTAAAGACAGTGTTTTGGTTTCTATATGCTTGTTTTTCTGAGAGAAAAAAATTGGGTTTTCAAACTTAATTGTGCACGAGAATAATTTGATATCCCTTAACTTGCTTGGTACAAGCTGACATTGAATGACATCCATCATTCTTTAGTATCTCAAATCCATTGTTATTTATTTAGGAAACAATCTTTGAGCATCTTCTCTGTCCGAGGTTCTATAGTAAAGACCCAGTCCATACTCACAAGAAGTTAAAATTAAATCTAAAAATTTTATAGAGGGGCACAGTACTAATAATCACTTGAAATGAATATCCTATTATCTTTCAAATTTAATTATGGATGGGAAGTATTTTTGTTACTTTCTGCTACTTTGGTTGGGTGTATTCACATGAAAAGGATTTTAAAAGCTGCATGTCTGCCAAGAAGCTCTGATAAATCAGAGTCCAATAGGAAATATTAAACCCAGACCATAAAACATTTTGTGTTTAGCCATTGTGAATCTTTAGCAAGTCGCTCTTCACTAACTTTGCCTTCCATTTGATGCCCTACTTTGGTTTAATTGAAATTCATCGGAGACTTAAAGTTTATGTAATTAATGGAAACCTAAGACATGCACAGTAGAGGTGTCAGTCAGTCGTTTCAAGCTGCAAGTGGTTACTCTAATTGCTGTCATAATGGCCCATTAGTCATGCCTCCAAAGAGGTGTCAGATACTTTCTTCTCCTTCTGAAACATCTGTGTTATTTAATAAATTGAATAAGCAAGCCTGAGTTTGCACAGAATACTAAGTAAGCTTGAGTAATCACCTCTCTAGAGGCATTCTTTGAAGCAGTATCACTGTGGGTGAGGCATTTCTATTCTATCCTTGGCAGTGAAACTTGGGAGAGTTTTGTTTCACTTCCACACTATTCCACGATTATTAACAAAACATTTTCTTCTTTACCCTGAACTCTTCCATGTCTTCTGTTTTGTAATAGCACATTATGTGGAAGTGATGTTGCAGGGTTACTTTGTAAGGTGTCAAATAAGGAACTGTTTTTATTTGATTTTTCCTTTCAGAATATAGAAAATATCTTCTGAGCTCATGAATAGGACAGACTGTAAACTATGTTCTTCAAATTTTCCTTCCAAAATGAAAAATGGATATATATATATATATATATACACACACACACACACACATATATATACACACACACCAGTTGGATATGCAGACTTGTTTTTAATTACTGCCAAGGACTTTAATTCAGTTAAAAATAAAATTAATTTTTCTTCTAGTTATTCCTCTTGCATATTTTTCAAAATAATTTAGAGGAAAGATATTGGAATATTCAAAATGCTTCATAAAAAGTCAATAGATGAAAATTAATAAGCCCTGATTTTAACATGTGATTAAAGAGATTTATGTATGTCCCGTATTTAGAGAGCATTATTGGGGAAGAAATATGTAACTGAGAGGTGAGAAGTCAGCTCAAAGGACCACATTCAAGGCACTAAGAAATAATCTTTTAATATATCTTCCTTCAAAAGCAACCAGGCTTCAAATTTCTAGCCTCAGTGAAACTTTTTAGACTTAGTACTGCAAGTCCTTAGTACATGATAAAATGCTGAAACTCCTCTTTTACTTTGAGAGTCATGTAATGGCCGCGGTTTCCTCAGCTATCTTACCTCTTTGGTTTTGTTCCTGAGACTATTTTTGTAGTAATCATAACAACCAAAATTTGCATAGCACTTTGCAAAGTTTTGAATTAAGTTTTCTTACTTTACCTTTCAGATATCGCTTAAAATGTGCATTCTTTCATTATACCCAACAAATAAGATGACATGGCTTACCCAGTGTCACCCAGTTGGAGTTTGTGGGTATAGGGCTCTAGTCCAGCCCTCCAGATCAGAGTGTCTGTGCTTCTTTGCTGATTCACTGTTTTCATGGGCCTCCCAAATTAAAACTAGAAGAGTCTGGATTCATCAGTGTCATTTCCCCTTGCCCGCCATAAAAGAACATCAGAACTAAAGATCTCTCTCTCTGTTAGTCATTCGAATATCATCATTAACTGTCCTCATTCATTCTTTTTGTTTGTTTGTTTTTTAACTTATTTTTTCATTGAAGGGTAATTCCTTTACAGAATTTTGTTGTTTTCTGTCAGACCTCAACATGAATCAGCCATAGATATACATATATTCCCTCCCTTTTGAACTTCCCTCCCCATCAGACCCCTCTAGGTTGATACAGAGCCCCTGTTGGAGTTTCCTGAGCTATAGAGCAAATTCCCGTAGGCTATCTATTTTACATATGGTAATGTAAACTTCATGTTACTCTTTCCATACATCTCAACCTCTTCTCCCCTCTCCCTATGTCCATAAGTCTGTTCTCTATGGTTTTTTTCCTCCATTGCTGCCTTGTAAATAAATTCTTCAGTACCATTTTTCTCTATTCCATATATGTGCATTAGAATATGATATTTTTCTCTTTCTGACTCACTTAGGTTCTAGGTTCTTCCACCTCATCAGAACCGACTCAAATGCGTTCATTTTTATGGCTGAGTAATATTCCATTGTGTATATGTACTACAACTTAATCTATTCATATGTTGATGGACATCTAGGTTATTTACATGTTTTAGCTATTGTAAATAGTGCTGCAGTGAGCAATGGGACACATGTGTCTTTTTCAACCCTGGATTCCTCAGGGTATATACCTAGGAGTGGGCTTGCTGGATTATATGGTGGTTTTATTCCTCATTTTTTAAGGAATCTCCATACCATCTTCCATAGTGGCTGTATCAATTTACATTCCCATCAACAGTGGAAGAGGATTCTCTTTTCTCCATACCCTCTCTAGCATTTATTGTTTGTAGGCTTTTTGATGATAGCCATTCTGACTGGTGTGAGGTGATATCTCATTGTGGTTTTAATTTGCATTTCTCTAGTAATGAACGATGTTGAGCATATTTTCATGTGTCTGTTAGCCATCTGTATGTCTTCTTTGAAGAAATGTCTGTTTAGGTCTTTTTCCCCCTTTTTGATTGGGTTGTTTTTCTACTATTGAGTTGCATAAGCTGCTTATATATTTTGGAAATTTATCCTTTGTCATTTGTTTCATTTGCTGTTATTTTCACCCATTCTGAGTGTTGTCTTTTCACCTTGCTTAGAGTTTCCTTTGCTGTGCAAAAGCTTTTACTTTTAATCAGAACTCTCCACCATGACCCATCCATCTTGGGTGGCCCTACGTGTCATGGCTCATAGTTTCATTGAGTTAGATAGACAAAGTTGTGGTCCATGTGATCAGATTGGTTAGTTTTCTGTGATTGTGGTTTTCATTCTGTTTGACCTCTGATGGAAGAGGATAAGAGTATTTTTAATTTCTGTAATTGTGTTGTCTCTGAATGTTTATTCTTTAATTCTTCTAGGTCTTTGTTAATTGATTCTTGCATTTCCTCCATTTTGCTTTCAAAGGTTATGCTCATCTTTGCTATCATTTTTCTGAATTTTTTGGGGGGGTAGTTTCCTCTTCATTTATTTGGACTTCTGTGTTTCTAGTTTTTTCCTTCATTTTTGTAGTTTTTCTCTTGTCTTCTCTTTTTTTTTTTTTTAACTTATTGTGTGTGAGGTCTCTTTTTCCCAGGCTTCAAGGTTGAATTCTTTCTTCCTTTTGGTTTCTGTGCTCCTAAGGTTGGTCCAGTGGTTTGTGTAAGCTTCTTGTAGGGTGAGATTTGTGCTGAGTTTTTGTTTGTTTTTCCTCTGAGGGGCAAGGCTGAGTGAGGTGCTAATCCTGTCTGCTGATGACTGGGTTTGTATTTTGGTTTTGTTTGTTGTTTAGATGTTGTTTAGATGAGGCATCCTGCACAGGGTGCTGTTGGTAGTTGGGGGATGCTGGGTCTTGTATTCCAGTGGTTTCCTTTGTGTGGGTTCTCACTATTTGATAACCCCTAGGGTTAGTTCCTGAGAAGGCAATGGCACCCCACTCCAGTGTTCTTGCCTGGAGAACCCCAGGGACAGAGGAGCCTGGTGGGCTTCCGTCTATGGGCTCGCACAGAGTCAGACACGACTGAAGCGACTTAGCAGCAGCAGCAGCAGCAGCAGGGTTAGTTCTCTGGTGGTCTAGGGTCTTGGAGTCAGTGCTCCCACTCCAAAGACTCAGGGCTTGATCTCTTCAAATCCTTATGCTTATTGTAAGTTTTGAACATATGTGATGAAAATTTTCAAGAATATATGCAGTGGATTCTCTGTTTAATTTCCAAGTGTATCAGGGCTGGCTGAGGAGACTCCTTAGGTGGACACCAGAAATGCCAATGAGAAGGGAAGACAACACTGAAGCCTCTGGGTTCCTGATTACTGTGTATAGCTCAGAGAATCCTACCCAGTGCTCTGTGGAGACCTGTGATTGTCTCTTGTAGCCATCCTCGAAAACAGCCAGGATATTAGATGTAATCTGTGCGAGGTCTCTGGTTGGAGGGGCGGGTGGGAGTCCACAGCATATATGGGGGGTCCCCATGTATATAGGGGCCAGCGGCAAGTCACGCCGGGCCACCAGGCTGTCTCCTGCAGTCCTGGCCGCAGTTTGTCCAGTAGTTTCAGACTCCCCGGGCTTTGGCTGCAGGGAGAGCCAGTTTGCTTCCTCGTTCATTCTTTTTTAAAATAATTTTAGTTATTTGTTTTTGGCTGTGTTTAATCTTTGTTGCTACACGGGCTTTTACCCTAGTTGTGGCGAGTGCGGGCTACTCTCTGTTTGTGCTACACAGGCTTCTTATTGCCATGGCTTCTCTTGTAGCTGAGTACGGGGGTCTAGGGTGTGTGAACTTCAGTTGTTGCAGTGCATGGGCTCTAGAGCACAAGCTCAGTAGTTGTGGTGGATGGGCTTGAACCCATGTCTCCTGCATTGGTAGGCAGATTCTTTACCACTGAGCTACCTGGGAAGCCCTCATTCTTTATAACAAGAATTTGCTGAGTTTTTGTGAAATATATTGTGCTCTGAAAATGCTTAGCCTATACCCAAGGTACTGTCAGTATATGTATGTGTATTTATCTACTTAGTTATTTGTTAATAGTTGTTTCATGTTGTAAAAAAAAGATTTATGGTAGCTTCTGATCTGTGTGAAGTATAGCACGGTAATATACATTAGAAGTTACTGAGATGGGAAACACAAACGCACGTAAAACCAGTGAAAATATAAAATGCATTCCAAAATGGGACTCATGAAGTACTATGTATTTTCTGAGACCCTCATTTTATACTGTATTTGCAGTAAGGCATGAAGTGATTGACCTTAAAGTATGCCTCCAAATAATTAATCATCCAGAGAGCAAAATAAATTGTACTATATGTTATATTTATCTTTAAAAAAATAAAAGAAAGTATGTAAGAGATAATATAGATCTGAACAATATTTAAACAAAGAATATGGAAGGTGACTGATATATAAACTTGCAGTATTTATTGTTGCCAGATGAATCTTAGAATTTTATCATGAGCATCTTACATAGTTTCAGAGTATGTAGAACTGTCTGTTAACTTTCTGTCTCTTTTGGTTTGGTAGGATTTATTTGAGGAAGTGAAATCTACTGAGTAAATCAGAATGGATGGAGTCCAAGTACTTCCTCTTAACTTTCTCATTATGTGAATTTTTTGGAGCTGATAGAAGGATTATTTATTGGTTCTTCTTCATTAACATATGTTCTACCATCTTATGTTAAGTGTATGTTGACAGAAGCATTATTTTAATTATTAAGGTGTAATTCTGATAATTTTTATGTCTGTTGAAGACACTCTTTGTGTTTAATCAACCATCTGACGAAACAAGGGTGAAGTACTGAAATAGCACCAAAATTTGAGAATTTGAGTACCAAATTTGAGAATATGGTCAAGCCTAATTTTCATATGACAGTAGTCAGTTTGTAGAGAAAGTAGTGGATGGAATCATTTTGGAAGAGGCAAGTTGTGTGATCTTTGTTTGCAAATGAAAATTGACGTACATTGCAGCTGGATTTTGATCCTAGTAATTAATGTAAACTCTCAACAAAGATAAAACTTAACAGAAAATATATTTTGTGACATATACCCGTAAAGCAGCTACTCTCACATTTGTATAGCATTATTCTTGAAGGTAGGAGAGATGGCCAAAAACCTAAGTTCAGTTTTAGATGAACTGTTCCCAGTCTTTTTCTTGTACCATCAAGATACTGTTATTGCATATCACTTTCTCCTCTTTCCAAACACAATCTTTTCAGTTATCGTTTATCAGGAAATAGATCATATAAGCTAGAAGTTATCTTTAACCAGACAACACGCAGACTGACCTTGGAGGTTCTAAGGAATCCTTTGTAGGGGATGCAGTTGCTTATTCATTCTAGCCACTGTGCTCAAAAGTAATATGACTTTAATTATTTAGATTGGCTAGATTAATTGTAGTTATGATAACTGTATGTTAGGTCTTAAAAGATTTCCTGTTTTCCAGGTGCTCATACTAAAACATTTGCAAATGATTTATGTGACGTGTAAGTCATGTCACCAGGGCTTCCCTGGTGGCTCAGACAGTAAAGCGTCTGCCTGCAATGAGGGAGACCCAGGTTCGATCCCTGGGTTGGGAATATCCCTTGGAGAAGGAAATGGCAACCCACTCCAGCACTCTTGCCTGGAAAATCCCATGAACAGACGAGCCTGGTAGGCTACAGTCCATGGGGTCGTAAAGAGTTGGACACGACTGAGCAGCTTCATTTCACTTTATGTGAAGTGTAGGATTTACTTCAAGATTATCTAAGGCTGGAGGGAGCAAGAGAACAAACATAGCTGAAACAGGATTGAGCATTAATTGATAATTATTGAAGTTGGGAGATAGGTACATACAGATTTATTACACTTTTCTCTGTGCTTCTGTTTATGTTTGGAAATTTCTAATACTTTTAAAAAAATGTCTAAATGAATGAAGTGTCTACCTAGGCCCCAGAGTATTGCTTTCCACCCTTCATGCATTAAAGACACAGAGAACATCAGCTCTTTTATACTTTAATTGTTTACTTAGTGGCATTTAGCTTCCTTAAATTAAAGAAAAAAGCTGTATACCCATTTCCCTCACAACCTACTCCCCCATCGCCCACTGTCAATCTCTGGCAACCACCAATCTGTTCTCTGTATCTGAACTTGACTTTTCTTTTGAGTTAATTGATTTTTAGATTTCATGTGCAACAGAGATCATATTGTATTTGTCTTTCTCTGGCTTATTTCTTACATAATGCCTTTGAGGTCCACCCATCTTGTGGCGAATGGCAAGATTTTGTTCTATTTTATGGCAAAGTTATATTCCATGTATGTGCATGCCACAGTTTGTGTCCATTGAAGGACACTTGGGTTGTTTCCATATCTTTGCCACTATAAGTATTGCTGCAGTGAACACGGGATATGCATCTATCTTTTCTAATTAGTGTTTTCATTTTCTTCAGGTAAATATCCAGAAGTGGGATTTGGATGGATTGTATGTTAGTTCTATTTTTAATTTTTTGAGGAACCTCCATACCATTTTCCATAGTGCCTGCATTAATTTACATTCCTGTCAGCAGTACACAAGGGTTTTCTCTGTCCACATCCTCACCGACACTTGTTATTTCTAATCTTTTTGATAATAGCCAGCTAAGAGATGTGAGGGGATATGTCACTGTGGTTTTGATTTGCATTTCCCTGATGATTAGTAACACTGAATATCTTTTCATGTTCCTGTGTGCCATGTATATGTCTTTGAAAAACTGTCTGTTCAGATCTGTCCATTTTTAATCAGATTGTTAGTAGTTTGTTTTGCCTTTTGTTTCCTGTTGAGTTGTATGAGCTCTTCATATATTTTGGATGTCACTTGCAAATATTTCCTTCCATTCAGCAGGTTATCTTTTCATTCTGTTGATGGTTTCCTTTGCCATACAGAACCTTTTTAGTTTGATGTAATCTCACTTGTTTGTTTTTGCTTTTGCTGCTTTCAGTTTTGGTGTCAGGTTAAAAAACTCATGCCAAGTTCTATGTCAAGGAGCTTACCACTTACATTTTCTTCTATCTAGAAGTTTTATGGTTTCAGTTCTTACTTTCAATTCTTTAATCCATTTTAAGTTAATTTTTATATATGATATAAGGTAACAGTCCAGTCTCTATTAATTTATTTATGCCATGTGACTCTCTTATTTTCCTAACACCATTTATTGAAGAGACTGCCCTTTTCTCACTGTATATTCTTGGCTTCTTTGTTGTAAATTAATTGACCATATATATCCATGGGTTCATTTCTAGGCTCTGTTCTGTTCCAGTGACCTATGTGTCTCTTTACGCAGTTCCATACTGTTTTAATTACTGTCAATCTGTATTGCTCTACTTAGGGCCCAGAGTACCAGTTTCCATCATTCATGCATTAAAGATGTGGAGAACATTAGTTCTTTTGCATCTTGCTCTTTTATATTAGAACTATCTATTTGAAATTTTCTTATGTAGATCTGTAGGAAAATTCCCTGCAGGAACACAATATGGACCGCTTTTGACTTTTATAATGAGGGGATTATACCTGGATGATAATCTGTATTGAATATGTACTTACACTTCTTATTATCAAAAGATAGGAGAAAGGTTGAGTTTTCCTTAAATATTTGCTCCTGTGTTAGAAAATATCAGCATAAGATGGGAGAATTAAGTAACAGTTTTCTTATCTGTAAAATGATGGAGCAGATAATTGAATTGCTTTGAAGCCCACCAGACCTGAGCACATGTGGCAGTAACCATCAGAGAATTTTGTAATAACCTGTCTATATCTCTTCAGCTCTTTTACCATTCCAAGTTTCTTTCCCAAATTACGTAAGCAGTCGATGAATAAAGAATTGTAGTTTTGTTTTGTTTTGTTTTTTTAATTAACCAATCCAACGAACATTTGTTTTTCTTGTTTTGACAATTTGTTTGGGAAAGGAGATGTTCGGTTTGTTAATCAGAGTAAGGCTTGGGAAAGAATAAACCCACCACAGAAATCTACCACAGAATCTGACAGAGTGTGTACTAACTCGTCCTGTGAGAGGAGGGTGAGGGTGTTACTCCACCACTGATTAGAGCATCACTGGAGGGCAGGGAGATCACCACGCTCCCATTGTGCCAAGCAGATGGGACAGTCTTAAGTACCGAATGGCTTCTTTAAAGATGTTAGCCCTTTTTATTCATAGTCTTATCTCTAAAATGATGCTCATTCATGCCATTTCTGCCTTTAATATGATCTTGTATTTTTACTGTTTTTACAGTCATAAAGGACTAAAGTCAGGGTATAATACAGAAACAAAAAGATGGTGGTGAATGTCATATGCCATCCGTCTCTAAAAGTCGGCCTTATCTGCAGGGCGAGAAAACAGTCATCATATTTTCCTACCAATTGTGAATTCTTAATGTAGTTAGTTTTTTAAAAATGAAATTGGGAGATTTTCTGAAAACTTTAGTAATTAACTCATAAATGAATTTCTGGCCACAGAGTATTTGCACAGATCTTTTTGCAGTATCTACTTTGGAAGCAAAATGAGGGGCAAAATGTGTTAACTCACATATTACTACATTCCATATGGACTGTGTCAGGGTGACCAGCTGTTAAGACAATTGTGACTTCTAAATATAAACTTAATTTTTCCCACTGATTGCTTATAAATCAGGACTTCAAAAGACCTCAGCAATCAAAATGGAACTATTTAGCCATAGTTATGTGCACAGGAACTTTTTTCAGAATTGGCTTTGAAATGTATTGTTCCAACTGATACTACCACTTTTTTTATGATAGAAATTTTCATCAAAATGTCCTTTTTATCAAATGTTTAATTAGGACTACTGCCTTTTGGTAATGAGGGATATGAGTCAATTTTGAGTTTTCTGCAGGACTGTAAAGTTTTGATGCATTAAAACTGTAAATGAACGTTCAGTAAAGCTAGGCTCTTTTTCTTTGGCAAATCAAAGGTTTGGTTAAAGAAGTTTTTCTTTGAAAGTTTGAAATAATGAGCATTTATTTTGTTGGCTCTGTGTTCTGCTCTACCACCTTCAAGATTGACCTTCCCTCAACCTCACTGCCTATCTCAAAATGCTTTTTTTCCCCCCTAACTTCTTTTTTTATAGTTGTATAGTTTTTCTATAGTTGGCCCCTGTCTGTTTTGTTTTATTTTTAAACAGAGACCAATCAGTATAATTTTTGTGTTTGTTCAGGAGTCAGACGGCCAGGGCTGCCCATTCTGTCGCTGCGAAATAAAAGGAACGGAGCCCATCATCGTGGACCCCTTTGATCCAAGGGATGAAGGATCCAGGTGCTGTAGCATCATCGACCCCTTTGGAATGCCGATGCTGGACTTGGACGATGATGATGACCGGGAAGAGTCCTTGATGATGAATCGGTTGGCAAATGTTCGAAAGGTAAACTAGGAAATACAGGTTTTTTTCATGTGTTGTATGGACATGAAAAAGAAATGATGCTGTCACAAGTAGGGTATGACTGAGTTTGCTTGGGTGTGAGAAAGAAAGATTCCGGAATCAAAAGAAAGGTGAAGATATAAGTAATGTTGAAAGGCTGATGGAATCATTGGGCGAGAAAGAGCTAAACTACTCTCAGTGCTCTTCCTGGTTTTAAACTCCAAAATGAGAGATGGTGAGAGCCTTTGTATAGAATTAAACATCATCTGAGACTGGCAGTAACATATCCAAGGAGAAAATTGAAGAAAGGAAATTATTAAAATTAGAAGTGATGATATTACCTTTGTGAAGTTACCATAGTCTGGGGTTTGCTTATCAATATTGCTCCCTCAGGAAATTAACTTTGTCAGTTCACTGGGAATGGATGCTACTACCCAGTTTATGCAAACAAGCCCACAGGGACTAGTCAGTGAACCAGAATGCCAGTTGAGTAATTAACAAACAAAAAATGTAATGATACAGAGAACTGGACTCTGAGCTATCAGGCTATTCTTTGTGTAAAAAGATATATGAAATTCAGCTTACACTCAGAAGTGATTGAGTGATATTTGCTCTTAAAATTAAAGAAATAGTAACGAGTGGTATGAAAGGGTTGGCACAAACAGTATGAAGGTGGCGCCCTTCCTTCTGACTCAGGGCAGGCATGGCTAATCAGGCATGGGCCTCATCCCTGGTGGGTTCAGACTTGGCCTGGACAGCCTTGTAGAACCTCTGCTCTAATTTGTTAGGATATGGCAGGTGATATGCAACCTGTTTGCCATCTATGTAGGTAGAGTGATGATAATGTGTGATGGCGCCAGACCATGTCTGCCACATGCGTCTGGGTCTCTGAGTTAGGGACACACCTGATACAGGAAACTGATGAGGTGATTGGAGGGTTACTGCTTCTTTAGGGCTATGTCAAAGTTTATTTCTTGGCCCTCCTGCATTTTGTGTTCCAGTGTTCCATGCTTACCAAGTACTTGTCCTTAGGATTTATTTTTACTCTATTTTTGATTGGAGGATAATTGCTTTATGATGTTGTGTTGGTCACTGCTGTACAACAGTGTGAATCAAATTTAAGTAAACATATATCCACCCCCATCTTGAGCCTCCTCCCCCCTCCCCCATCTTACCCCTCTAGGTCATCACAGAGCACTAGGCTGGGCGCCCTGTTACATAGCAGCTTTCCACTAGCTATCTGTTTTACACATGGTCATGTAGATTTTTCAGTCCTTCTCTCAAATTTCTGCATATGGAGATAACATTACCACCACCAGAATGGCTACTCTCAAAGTTTGCTTTGGTATAAGATGATTTTTATTCTTCACCTCACTGTTTTTTCATTAAAATGTCATAATTTAAGAGAAACTACTCTTGATTCTGTCTTTTAATGCTGACAACTATATTCAGTTTTGAAGTTTGTGATCCTTTTGGCCCAAGAGATGGAAGAAAGGAAGTAATTATTCCTCAGTTCCTCAGTAACCCTACCTTAAGGATGAACAAGAGACAAAAAGCTCTAACTGAAACAGGGAATTGAGACTTAAATTTTAAGATGAACTCTTAATCAGTATTTTCTACCAGTATTAATATGTATATGAACAAAACTTCTCACATCTTTTATTCTCTCAACTTGAAGAGAAGAGACCCTTCTCATTTTTCAGATAAGGAAATGAAGCTCAGCGTGGGCTTGTGATGTGCTGCATTAGGAAGTTGTAGAGCCAGAATTCAGTTATGTCTGCTGGATAAAAATGCAGTGATAACCAACACTTCATATGTAGCTCTCTCACATGCAATGTGATGAAATGGTTTCTACCAAGGCCGATTGTGGACTGTATCCTAAAATATTTGTCATATAATATTATTTTAATGAAGTAAAATAAAGTAGTAACATTTGTGATTTCAGGGAGCTTACAGTGTTCTAGGTTCTTACATCTTTGATCTCATTTGATTATGACACCAACCCAGTAGAGAAGCTACTGTTAATGTGCTGTTTTACAAAGGAGGCCATTGAAGGAGGAGGTGCAATGACTTGCCTAAGAGCCAAGCAATACTTTAAGCAGAACTGGTGCTGTATTCCAGGTCTCCCTGATACTTAGACCTTCAGTCGTGCGCCATCATGCAATACACCTCTTTTGTCCTTTTTGGAACATGTCACACAAGTTGTACTTGATAGTGCATAAGTACCTGTCTTCTGCATGTCTTTTCAGTTTCATAATGTAATGTACATCACAAATAACCAGAAATTAAAAATAATTTGAATTGTGATCTGTTGGCATTAACTATAAAGTTACTTACGCCCTAACTGGTCACTAAAAACCTAACTAATTCATTTAGGCCCTCCTAATTAGATGTATAAGTAATTATTATGTTTGTTTCCAATATACTCATTGTATGTGGCTATTTAAATGTTTCTAATTAAGATTTAATAAATTTAAAAATTTTGTTTTTCAGTTACACTCAACATATTTGGAATGCTTAAGAGCCTCTTGTGTCTACCAGCTACACTGTAGAACTGTACAGATGTAGAACATTTCTATATATGTCAAAATATTTATTATAGATAGATATAATAGAAATACTTAATAACCAGTACATAATTTTTTTGGACAGTGTTATTAGATCATTCCTCCAGGTTCTTATTAGAAGCTAGATCTTATTGCAAAAGACCTTTCCTTTTAATTTAGGAACCTAATGGTTTTAGCTTGGTCTGAATATTTGACTGATCTAGCACTAAAATCATTAATCTGTGGCCTGTGTTTGTTTTCCTGTGAGCTAATGATAATTTTACATTTTAAATGGTTATATATTTAAATGATTTTTTAGTTACCTGTGTAATTTCCTTGATTTTGCCTCTTGGTTTGCAAAGCCTAAAATATTTACTATATGGCCCTTTAAGAAACACATTTCCATCCCCAGATCTAGGACACTTTAAAGCATTTAAAGAATGCTTATTGAATGCATGGATAATAGGGGATGACAGCAAAGTATTTGAGACAAGTACAACAGCTGAAGTAGTTCCAGTGAACTAGATGGTAATGTTTTCTACCTAGGAAAAAGGCATTTTCAATTTTCCTTACTAAATGGGCTTTCTGCTTTCAGTGATTCATGTCAGAGGACGGGGAAAAGGGCCATGAAAGTAATTCTTTCAAGAACTTTGTACACCTTACCGATTGGGAGAAAATGGTATTTACCCTGCGTGAGTTTGGGGCAGGTTGCGGTTTCAGCCTGATTTCCACTGGATCAAGTTGAAGCTGGAGCTCTGTTTCAGTAGTGGCACTGACAACTGAAGGGAATCACTGACAACAGAGAACGAGCGCAGGACAGTCAAAGGTGGCTGGTGGTCTTCCCTGGCCTTTCACTCGCGCTCAAACCGTGCATGCTGTGTTCTCTGGCTGCTGGTGGACTTTCTGTTGAGGGAGCTGAGAAACTTGACAATGATCTTCTCTTTCAATTGAATTCAGTTCCGTCGCTCAGTCGTGTCCGACTCTTTGCGACCCCATGACTCCAGCACGCCAGGCCTCCCTGTCCATCACCAACTCCCGGAGTTCACTCAGACTCACGCCCATCGAGTCCGTGATGCCATCCAGCCATCTCATCCTCGGTCGTCCCCTTCTCCTCCTACCCCCAGTCCCTCCCAGCATCAGAGTCTTTTCCAGTGAGTCAACTCTTTGCATGAGGTGGCCGAAGTACTGGAGTTTCAGCTTCAGCATCAGTCCTTCCAATGAACACTCAGGACTGATCTCCTTCAGAATGGACTGGTTGGATCTCCTTGCAGTCCAAGGGACTCGCAAGAGTCTTCTCCAACACCACAGTTCAAAAGCATCAATTCTTCGGCGCTCAGCCTTCTTCACAGTCCAACTCTCACATCCATACATGACCACTGGAAAAACCATAGTCTTGACTAAATGGACCTTTGTTGGCAAAGTTATGTCTCTGCTTTTCAATATGCTGTCTAGGTTGGTCATAACTTTCCTTCCAAGGAGTTTACCCCAAAAAAGAGAAGGCTGGTGCTGCTCTCAGACTTTATTGTCCCAGAACTCAGCAGTGTTATTGAACAAATCTGTCACTCCAGTCAGCATCATTTCTTTACTTTCCAGGCGCAATTACATTGAAGAAACTTAAAGAACTTATAATTATTTGTTTTTAAATTGAGGAATCATGTTTCAGTTATATGTCTTTATGTGCACTGGCCTGCCTCTTGTCAGTTAAACAGATTGTGAATTTTATAATATTTCATAAATCACTGCCACTTTATTTTCAATAAAACCTGAATTTTACTGTAACTACAAGCATCAGTTCTTTCTGAATAATTGGGAAAAACAGTGTTATGGTATTATGTTCCAATAGCACTTATAGGTACTTTCGTTTCAAGAGTTACACTAAATTGTTATGTTTTATTCAGAGGACTGTCTTCTGCATTAGACTGTTCTTAAGGCCAGTGCCAATATCTTATTTATCTTTGTGTTTCTTAGTACCTAGACATATATTAAGTGAAATAATAAATGCTCGTGCATGTTCACATGGTCTGTGAGGGCAGTGACCTGATTTTAAGCATCTTTTTCACTCCAGTCTGAAGACTTGGCTATATCTGTGCAAAATACCAAATTACAGATTTTATGCAGTTCTGTCTTCAGCTGAGGTTATAAACAAATACCACAGATCATTTTCCCACAATAGCTCTTCTGCTTGATTTTCTTCCACTCTGTTATCATTCTGTTGCCTCATTCATTCTTTAAGTTATTCATTTTAAAAACATTTCATTCTCTCAACTCCATGAGTGACTGTCAGTCATTGTCCAGTATAAGGAATTAATTCTCTTTTATCTGCCATTTCAAATACTCTTCACCTTCCCCTTCTTTTACAACTATATTGTGAAATTGTTCCTATCTGTCTGAAGCATATTACATTCTTCAAATTAGTAATGCTTCTATCAAAGCATAGAGAACCTAGCTGTTTGTATATTCCTGTTGTCATGGTGATATCTGCAGCTGGAATTTATAAGTAGCAGCATACTGAACATATAGAATGTATCTTTGTTGTTTGTTTTATAAGTTTATTTAGTAATGCTAATCTTGCCAAAGCAAGAAGAACCTATAAATCTATAATATAGTGTGTCAGTTACCTTTCTAGATATAGGCTATTTTATGACTTTCACTAGAAGCTGTTTTAGGTTCTACTTGAAATTGTACCATTGCTTGAGTTCTTGAGCTGTCTGAATTTCTAGGATAATTGGATCTGAGTGAGCCCTTAGAGGAAGTCCAGGGTGTGATGGATAAGATCAAATCCTATCTGACTTTAGTCAGATCAAAGCTAAGAAAAAGTATCTGTTGCTAGGTCAGAATTTTGTTTCATTTTGCCAGAGGTTTAAAGAATCTCCACAGTTCCTTAGCAATTACTTTGACAAAACATACTATTCACAAAATATATAAATTACAAACAAATGAAGATTTGGTACAAATAGATTGATAGACTGACCTAGTATATGAACCGAGATTAGTTTCCTTGGTCTTAAACATTATATTATCTTAAAACAATATTTAAAATTTTAGTGAGTGACCAGGTAAGAGGAAAATCAGATGTGACCATAGGTCAAAGGAATTATTATTCCTTTATCTTTTTTATACATCCTCCTAATGCTCTCATCTCTAATTAAAATACATATTGCTAATTGAAAACGTAATATATCATTTAATTCTTCCTTTTCCTAATGTGAAGAAAGGATCCATAGTACTCCTATTCTGAGCAAAGAGTTCATGTGTATAGATCACAGTGGTTTTCCAGTGTTCTTAGGGTAGTATGACCTTTTTAATGTGACTTAGATTCCAACCACAGGGCTCATGCTGGACCAGTAAGGACAAAATTTACAATGAAAGTGAAATTCAAAAATAGCCAGACATTTGAAATGTAGACCATGGTTTTCAAGTATGAGTGAGTTCTACCTCCTGAAGGTATTCAGAAATATGTGGGGATACTTTCATTGTCACAATGACCGAGAGATCAAGGGAACCACTGACATTTAGTGGCTGGGGTCAGAGATGCAAGCATCCTCCAACCCATGGGACAGACCCATCTAAGAAAAATGACACTGATGCATCTAGCGGTTCTTACCTCCTCTCTTGCAACACAGGCAAAGTCCTGAATGACAGTAAGCAGTCCACAGTCGCAGGTTATTGTTTGCCATGTAATTGCATTCTGTTTACTCATTTTCTTAAAGCTCTCCATGCAGATGAGTAGCATTTTCTTTATTAGTATGTGGATATCAAAGGAAAAAACTACTTTGTCCAAGTGTAATATGATATAGGGGACCTTGAAGACCCTGTCACGCATTCCTCAGAAGTAGTTTGAATGTGTGAAGAGGCAAGCACTTGATCTTGGACTTAGTTTTGAGTTGGCCTCCTGTGGTGTAGACTGTGAGCCCTGCAGGGCATGCTTTGCTCTTCTTTTCATTCTCAGAGACTTGCATAGTGCCTAAAACACAGTGTAGGCCTTTGAGAAAGTTTTGTTTTTCAGTTTTTTCATTGAGTTATCAGTGGTGACCCTGTTAACTATACAGTGCTTAAGAGAGCTATGGTCCCTGGCGTCCAGCACTCTGAGTTCATGTTCCAGTTCTGCTCCTTAGTATTTGTGTGCCATCCATTGGTTATTTAGCTCCCTATGCCTCAGTGACCTTGCCTGTGAAAACGTTAGGGTTGAGATTCAATGAGTTAATGTAAAGCCATTAGAACAGTGCTGGTACATAGTAAACGTTAAGTATCAGTTATTATTAACATTATTCTTTATACAGTGTTATTCAAGACTCCTACCAGAGAAGGCAATGGCAACCCACTCCAGTACTCTTGCCTGGAAAATCCCATGGACAGAGGATCCTGGTGGGCTGCAGTCCATGGGGTCGCGAAGAGTTGGATACGACTGAGCGACTTCACTTTCCCTTTTCACTTTCATGCATTGGAGAAGGAAATGGCAACCCACTCCAGTGTTCTTGCCTGGAGAATCCCAGGGACAGGGGAGCCTGGTGGGCTACCGTCTGTGGGGTCACACAGAGTCGGACACGATTGAAGCGACTTAGCAAGACTCCTACAATTATTGCTGTACTTCTGAGAATTAAATATTAGTATTTTTGAGATGTCTATAGATGTATCTTTTCTTTTAGATACTATCATGTGTCATTGTTTAGAAAGAAACAGACATTACAACGGGATTGGTTTGGCAAGAGGTCGGCTGTATTTCTTTATTAATGTATACATAATTATGGAATCATTGGCCACATTAAACTTACTGCACAACTACCTTGTTGTACTTAGTGTACAGTTACTGTCATGTCTGACTCTGCAATACCAGGGACAGCAGCACCCCCAGACTTCCCTGTTCTTCACTGTCTCCAAGAGTTTGCTCAAACACATGTCCATTGAATCAGTGATGCCATCCGACCACCTCATCCTCTGTCACCCCCTTTTCCTCCTCCTGTCAATCTTTCCCAGCATCAGGATCTTTCCCAGTGAGTCAGTTCTTCGCATCAGGTGGCCAAAGTATTAGAGCTCCAGCATCAGTTCTTCCAATGAATATTCACGGTTGATTTCCTTCAGGATTTTTTTTTTTTTTTTTTTTTCCTTCAGGATTGACTGGTTTGATTTTCTTGCAGTCCAAGGGACTCTCAAGAGTCTCTCCAGCACCACAATTTGAAAGCATCAATTCTTCGGTGCTCAAGACTTCGTTATGGTCCAAACTCTCCTATAGTACAACTACCTTGTAGGTTTAAAACTCAGAAAATGCAAAGTTGCCAACATATCTGCTGAAATATTATCTTAAGGACTAAAATAATTTAGATAAGTTTACAACAGTCTTATTTTCTACAGAAGTATATTCAAATGATTAAGTACAGGTAGCTCAGTACTCTGTAATGACCTACCTGTACGGGAAGCAATCTAAAGAGTGGATATATGTATAACTGATTCACTTTGCTATATAGCAGAAACTAACACAACATTGTAAATCAACTATACCTAATTAAATAAAATTAATTTTAAGAAACAATCAAGTACATATTCTCTCAAGTAGGATGAAGAACTTAAGTAACTAAATAGCAATTGCTTATTGTTCAAAGCAACTGTAGCAACTGTAGTTTGCAAGCATTAGGGCTTTCACATAAGGGCATTTTTCAGTGGCTAGATAGAATTCCCTTAATTCCCAGAATGTTCTTGTTCCTTAGCCATTTTTATGGAAATATTTCTGTCTGAATTATATGTCACTCTTCCCTGACTTCTCAAAATTGGTTATGCAGCTGAATGAACCAAAGGGCATAAGAAGCCACTATAATCAACGTGACACACTTCTTAAAGCTTACATTTTGCTACAGGATTTAAGGGGGAGTTGCACACAGACAGTGGAACCATAGCTTTGAATTAATATCACATGTATATTTGGATCAGAATGCAAAACTCATATAAATGTTTAAAGTAAAATATGAAACTTCAAAGAAATTTCAGGTTTATGGAGGCTGGTCACAGGCTAGGAGATTATGTCCCTCTTCTAAAAGGCACTTCAGGGAGAAGCAGTATAACTCTAAGTAGTTAATAATGTTTAACATTTTAATGGAGAAGGCCCTTGGGGTTATTCCGCTTGTGAGGCTGTTTGCACTTCTTTAAAGTAGACTCTATTGGCAGTTTTATTGACTATCTCCCTGTCAAACCTCAAAGAGATGTTAGCTCTTAATCGAGTCAATATTCCTCCATATGTAACTTTCTAACCATTTTCCTCCTCTTCATTGCTCGTAATTTGTAGTATCTAAAAAATTTACAGAAGCTATTAGTGGAATGTAAATAATAAAAGTAATGTAAAATAGTAAACCTGAGTTCACACACAAATGTAATATCCATATTCTTAGTAAGTTGGCAAGGTGCTTATTTCTTGTCACTTTTCCTAGAGGAAGGAATGCAGAATTTCTCCTTTGAGATGACTTTTCTTTCTTTGATTGGTTTTTGTTTTTTTCAGAAGACTTTTAGAGCAGTTTTAGGTTCACAGACAAATTGAGGGGGATGTACACAGATTTCCCATGACCCCCCTGCCTCCCCACACATGGGTAGCCTCCCCCTATTGTCAGCACCCCCCACCAGACGCATACATTTGTCGTAACAGATGAACCTCCATTGGCACATCATCACTGTCTGAAGTCCATGGTTCACAGTAGAGCTACGTGTGGTGCTGTGCATTCTGAAAGTCTGCAGAAATGTATGGTGTCAGGTATAGTGTCATGCAGAGTACTTTCACTTTTCACTGTCACGCACTGGAGAAGGAAATGGCAACCCACTCCAGTGTTCTTGCCCGGAGAATCCCAGGGACGGGGAGCCTCGTAGGCTGCCGTCTACGGGGTCTCACAGAGTCGGACACGACTGATGCGACTTAGCAGCAGAGTATTTTCACTGCCCTAAAAATCCTGTGTTCTGCCTGTTCATCTACCCACCAACCCCTCCAGCAACCATTGCTCTTTTTACTGTCTTAATAGCTTTGCCTTTTCCAGAATGTTATTATGGTTGGGATAATACCATATGTAGCCTTCTCAGATTAGCTTCATTCACTTGAACGGGAACTTGAACATGAAGTCGCTCAGTCGTGTTCCACTCTTTGCAACCCCATGGACTACAGCCCACCAGGCTCCTCTGTCCATGAGGATACTCCAGGCAAGAATACTGGAGTGGGTTGCCATTTCCTTCTCCAGGGGATCTTCCCAACCCAGGAACTGAACCTGGGTCTCCCGTTTTGCAGGCAGACTCTTTACCCTCTGCGCCACCAGGGAAGCTCTTTCACTTAGTAGTATGCATTTAAATTTCCACTGTGTCCTTTCC
Source organism: Oryx dammah (assembly GCF_014754425.2). Classification (NCBI taxonomy): domain Eukaryota; kingdom Metazoa; phylum Chordata; class Mammalia; order Artiodactyla; family Bovidae; genus Oryx; species Oryx dammah. The sequence goes on from NW_024070186.1 coordinate 106,046,246, forward strand.
TAGCTCAATGTGGCTCATTTCTTTTTGGACTAATAATATTCCATTATTTGGTTGTACCACAGTTTGTTTATTACCTATTCACCTACTGAAGGACATCTTGGTTGCTTACAAGTTTTGGCAATTATGAATAAAACAATTATAAACATCTATATGCACTTCTTTGTGTGCACATGGGTTTTTAGCTCCTTTGGGTAAATATCAAGGAGCATGATTGCTACATTGTATGTTAAGAGTATGTTCAGTTTTGTAAGAAACCACCAGACTCTTACAAAGAAGAATAAGATTTTTGTTTTTACCACCTCCTTATCAGCATTTGATGTTGTCAGTGGTTTGGATTTCATAGTGATATCTCATTGTTGTTCTAATTTACATTTCCCTGATGACATATGATGTGTAGCATCTTCTCATATAGTGATTTTTCCATCTGTATTATCTTTAGTGTGATATCTGATGAAGTCTTTGGCTCATTTGAAAAATCTGATTGTTAGTCTCTTATTGTTGAGTTTTAAGAGTTCTTTGTATATTTTAGATAACAGTCCTTTCTCAGACATATATTTTCCAAAGATTTTCTTCTAGTCTGTGGCATTTTTTATTTACTTGATAGTTTCTTTCACAGAATAGAAATTTTTCATTTTAATGATGTCATGGATGGCAACGTTGGTGGTGTATCTAAAAAGTGATCATCAAAGTCATCTCATCTTTTAATATGGGACTTCTACCATATTATCTTCTAGGAGTTGTATAATTTTGCATTTTACATTTAGGTTTGTGGCCCATTTTGAGTTAATTTTTGTGAAAGAATAAGGTCTATGTCTAGAATTTTTTTGCATATGGCTGTCCTGTTCTTTAGCGCCAGTTGTTGAGAAGAATATCTTTACTACGTTGTGTTACTTTTGCTCTTATGTCAGAGATCAGTTGACTGTATTTTGGAGGATCTATTTCTGTTCCACTAATGTATTTGTCTGTTTTCTGCCAATATCACAGAATCTTGATTAGTGTAGCTTTTTGGTGGGTCTTGAAGTCAAGCAGTGTTGGCCTTCCAACTTTGTCCTCTTTTGCTCTATTGCCTATTCTGGGCCTTTTGTCTCTATCTAAACTTCAGAATCAGTTTGATGATATCTAAAATATTACTTGCTGGGATTTTAATTGGGATTGCATTCAATGTGTAGATCAAGTTGGAAGCACTTTTCTTTTTCACTACAAATTCTTCCCTGAATTCCTACATATTGAGATTTCTTGAAGTGCAACTGTGGATAAGCAGTCTAAGCATGAAATGACCATATTATTACTCTTATACCATGTTCCTCATGTAAGCATTTGTTATCTAAAAAGGAACAATGGTACAGTACTCCAAAATAGACAACACAATTCATTCAGATGTCTGTCCGAGCATTTTCAATATACCCTTTTAATATCTTAGGAATTCACCCAATTAACATCAAGACCATGCCATTATTTAAACATATTAGGCATTTGGTAATTACTTAAATATTAAATTAGACATTACAAATGACACATGGGTATGTGTGTGTATAAATATTTCTGTAATGGATATCTTCTGAATAATATACTGTGTGGGCTGTTAAAATCTTGATTTTGTTATGTTTACAAATGACTATGAGTAAAGAATAACCAAAGGAATAGTTAGAATGAAAATAAAATGTTTTAAATTCTATTTTATTAGAATATTTTACTTAGAATATTATATTTTCTATGATAAGTTTTATCAGTGTCCTTCATTAATTTTCACATATTTAGAGAAATGTTGTCCTTTTAATCACCCTTATAATACTTGTATCTACCTTGTTCAGACATGAAAATTCATTAAGTAAAAATCTTCTTAGAAATACTATAAATTTGACTTTGATTATCGCTGAGATTGTCAGAACTCTCATCTTATTAGTGATTGGAGAGATTTTCTCTTATCCTGTTTTTAATAATAGCCTGGCAGGGTTTGAAGTTTCTTAACAGATGTTTTGCTATTTCCATAATAATGGATCTTATTAATAAAGCTTTTACAAAATCTCTCTTTAAAAGGTGTGGATAAAATGAAGAGTGACTAAAATACAATGAGTCCTCGATTATTTGTGGTAATTGCTGAGCATGCTGAGATGAGCTTTTGACTACTTTACTTCCTGGGCCTTTTCTCTCAGGATTTTCTGTTAAAATTGCAAATTTAGATTTCTCTATTTTTTGTGATAGTTATTCGTCTCCTAAGTGCTAAAGAATTCGGTAAATTTTGTCAGAAAAATAAAGAATATTTTATCATTTTATGAAGCAAAGGGTTTGGAGAAATTGGTGAGCATGTAGACACATAAAAGAATCAAATGTGGTCTTTAAATTTCTAGAGCCCCAGGACTCCAGTTTGTTAAAGGCAGCTCATCAACAACCATTATTAAAGAACTTAAGAGAAATTGTTAGTTAGACAAATAGGCTAGTGTGATGATAATATCCCAAAGAAAGGGACAGCCTGGTGTGCTGCAGTCCATGGGGTCGCAAAAACTCAGACACGATTGAGTGACTGAACTGAACTGATGATAATACAGGCAGGAATCAAGGTGCCCAGCTTTTGTATTTTAAAAGGGGTGGAAATGGGACAGGGGGTGGAAAGAGCATATATTCTGAAGTTCTGAAAACAAGGGTTGTTTTTGTTCAGTCATTCAGCTGTGTCTGACTCTTTGTAACCACATGGACTGCAGCACGCCAGGCTTCCCTGTCCTTCACCATCTCTTGGAGCTTGCTCAGGCTCGTGTCCGTTGAGTCGGTGATGCCATCCAAACATTTTGTCCTCTGTTGTCGTCTTCTCCTCCTGCCTTCAATCTTTTACAGCATTGGGGTCTTTCTAATGAGTTGACTCTTTGTATCAGGTGGCCAAAGAATTGGAGCTTCAGCATCAGTCCTTCCAATGAATATTCAGGACTGATTTCCTCTAGGATTGACTGGTTTGATCTCCTTGCAGTCCAAGGGACTCCAGAGTCTTCTCCCACACCACAGTTCAAAAGCATCAGTTCTTCGGTGCTCAGCCTTCTTTATGGTCCAGCTCTCACATCCATACACGACTACTGGAAAAACCATAGCTTTGACTATACAGATCTTTGTCGACAAAGTAATGTCTCTGCTTTTTAATATGCTGTCTAGGTTTGTCATAGATTTTCTTCCAAGGAGCAAGCGTCTTTTAATTTCATGGCTGTAGTCACCACCTGCAGTGATTTTGGAGCCCAAAAAAATAAAGTTTCTCACTGTTTCCTTGACTGGATGCCATGATCCTCCTTTTGGATTGTTGAGTTTGAAGCCAACTTTTTCACTCTCCTCTTTCACCTTCATCAGGAGGCTCTTTAGTTACTCTTTGCTTGCTGTCATAAGGATTTCCATCTTCATATATGAGTTTATTGATATTTCTCCCTGCAGTCTTGATTTAGCTTGTGTTTCATCCAGCCCAGCATTTCATGTGATATACTCTGCATGTTAAGTTAGATATAAGCAGGGTGACAATATACAGCCTTGGTGTACTCCTGTCCCAATTTGGAAAGAGTCCATTGTTCCATGTCCGGTTCTAACTGTTGCTTCTTGACCTGCATACAGGTTTTTCGGGAGGCAGGTGAGATAGTCTGGGATTCCCATCTCTTGAAGAATTTTCCAGTTTGTTGTGATCCACACAGTCAAAGGCTTTGGCATAGTCAGTGAAGCTGAAGGAGATGTTTTTCTGGAATCCTATTGTTTTTTCTATGATCCAGCAGATGTTGGCAATTTGATATCTGGTTCCCCTGCCTTTTCTAAATCCAGCTTGAAAATCTGGAAGTTCTCAGTTCATGTACTGTTGAAGCCTAGCTTGGAAATTTTTGATCATTACTTTGCTAGTGTGTGAGATGAGTGCAATTTTGTGGTAGATTGAACATTCTTTGGCACTGCCTTTCTTTGGGGTTGGAATGAAAACTGTCCTTTTCCAGTCCTGTGACCACTGCCGAGTTTCCCAAATTTGCTGACATATTGAGTGTAGCACTTTAACACCATCATCTTTCAGGATTTGAAATAGCTCCAGAAAAATTTGAGAATAACTAAAATCAATATAAAGGGATGGAATCGTTCAAATCAGCTAACCTATAACTTGAAAGGATGATGACATCCTTTGGAGTTCTTACAGTTGCCTCTATATAAATGATTTTCTTTATACTGTGCAATAAATTCTATACAGTTAATTCTGTGTCCACATCCTACTTTCTACTTCCTGGTTTCCTAGTTAATCTTTTCTAGCTTTCCATTTTCTTGTTCTAACCTAATACTGTGAACAGAAAGAAATGGAGTAACTAAAAAGGATTTCATGTAAAGGCTATGCAAAAAGGATAAGATCCTTTTAAGAAACCATTGATTAGTATGCCTTTTTATTATACTAATTAATTTTATTTATTCATTAGAATATTAAAGCCAGAAGTACAGTAGTAAAGTCTCTTCTTTAAAAATAAAATTTCTGCTATTAAAAAATTTAAAAGACAAAATGAGAAAAAAATTTTTCACTACTGTTAAAACAGATTAGAGGTTCACTATCCTAATATATACAGAGCTCTTTCAAATCACTGAGGGGTAAATAAAAGAATATGATAGATATTAGGCTAAGAATATAGTATGAGCAGGCTTGTGAAACATTGTATAAGACTTTTTTTCTTTTTAGACTTTCAAAGAGGAAGGGAAAAATATAATTGATTGACCTTTAATGTGACCATCTACTAAAAATGTTCACAAATATTCATAGTTAGCATTTGAATTTTCCTAGTAATAAAAGTTAATACAAAGTTTCCCTATTGTAGTTTCAGAATTGTTCACAGAGACAACAAAAAGGCTTCAGCAAAGAAAAAGGCATTATTGTTTAAAGGGCACTATTAGACTCTCTACTCTTACATGGGAATTTTGATGTGATTTAGGAGAACTCTGGAAAATGAATAAGTTATGGTAAATTTAGACCACATAATCAATAAAGGTAAAAAAAAAATTCTTTCTTCACTACTGATATACACTCCATTAAATACTTACGACTAAACCAACTTACAGATACTATAATGCTTCAAAATACAGTAGTCTTTAAGGAGGACAGTATAAAATCACTTTGAGAGTGTAGTATGAACTATTCTTAAGATTTGCTTCAGATTACATTCACAGAACTATGGAGAGGGTGCTTGTCTGGAGGAGTATAGATGTTCAGGATTACTGCTGCACCATACACCTTGGTTTGGATGTCTCTCCGAGGATTTTCAGTATACTCTTTCAGTATCTTAACAATTCACCCAATTCAAAACAAGTGCATCCCATTACTTAAAAATACTAGGAAGTTCAGTTCAGTTCAGTTGCACAGTTGTGTCCAACTCTTTACAACCCCGTGAACCACAGCACACCCGGCCTCCCTGGCCATCACCAACTCCCGGAGTCCAGCCAAACTCATGTCCATCGAGTCCGTGATGCCATCCAATCATCTCATCCTCTGTCATCCCCTTCTCCTCCTGCCCTCAGTCTTTCCCAGCATCAGGGTCCTTTCAAATGAATCAGCTCTTTGCATCAGGTGGCCAAAGTATTGGAGTTTCAGCTTCAACATCACTCCTTCCAATGAACACCCAGGACTGATCTCCTTTAGAATGGATTGGTTGGGTCTCCTTGCAGTCCAAGGGACTCTCAAGAGTCTTCTCCAACACCACAGTTCAAAAGCATCAATTCTTCGGCGCTCAGCTTTCTTTATAGTCCAACTCTCACATCCATACATGAGTCCTGGAAAAACCATATCCTTGACTAGATGGAACTTTGTTGACAAAGTAATGTCTCTGCTTTTTAATGTGCTATCTAGGTTGGTCATAACTTTCCTTCCAAGGAGTAAGCGTCTTTTAGTTTCATGGCTGCAATCACCATCTGCAGTGATTTGGGAGCCCAGAAAAACAAAATCAGCCACTGTTTCTATTGTTGCCCCATCTATTTGCCATGAAGTGATGGGACCAGATGCCATGATCTTTGTTTTCTGAATGCTGAGCTTTAAGCCAACTTTTTCACTCTCTTCTTTCACTTGCATCAAGAGGCTCCTTAGTTCTTCTTCACTTTCTGCCATAAAGGTGGTGTCATCTGCATATCTGAGGTTATTGATATTTCTCCCAGCAATCTTGATTCCAGCTTGTGCTTCTTCCAGCCCAGTGTTTCTCATGATGTACTCTGCATAGAAGTTAAATAAGCAGGGTGACAATATGCAGGCTTGACTATGCCTTTTCCTATTTGGAACCAGTCTGTTGTTCCATGTCCAGTTCTAACTGCTGCTTCCTGACCTGCATACAGATTTCTCAAGAGGCAGGTCAGGTGGTCTGGTATTCTCATCTCTTTCAGAATTTTCCACAGTTTATTGTGATCCACACAGTCAAAGGCTTTGGCATAGTCAATAAAGCAGAAATAGATGTTTTTCTGGAACTCCCTTGCTTTTTCCGTGATCCAGCAGATGTTGGCAGTTTGATCTCTGGTTCCTCTGCCTTTTCTAAAACCAGCTTGAACATCAGGAAGTTCACGGTTCACGTATTGCTGAAGCCTGGCTTGGAGAATTTTGAGCATTGCTTTACTAGTGTGTGAGATGAGTGCAACTGTGCAGTAGTTTGAGCATTCTTTGGCATAGCCTTTCTTTGGGATTGGAATGAAAACTGACCTTTTCCAATCCTGTGGCCACTCCTGAGTTTTCCACATTTGCTGGCATATTGAGTGCAGCACTTTCACAGCATCATCTTTCAGGATTTGAAACAGCTCACCTGGAATTCCATCACCTCCACTAGCTTTGTTCGTAGTGATGCTTTCCAAGGCCCACTTGACTTCACATTCAGGAATGTCTGTCTTTAGGTGAGTCTGAGTGACCACACCATCGTGATTATCTGGGTCGTGAAGATCTTTTTTGTATAGTTCTTCTGTGTATTCTTGCCACTTCTTCGTAATATCTTCTGCTTCTGTTAAGTCCATACCATTTCTGTCCTTCATTGAGCCTGTCTTTGCATGAAATGTTCCCTTGTTATCTCTGATTTTCTTGAAGAGATGTCTAGTCTTTCCCATTCTATTGTTTTCCTCCATTTCTTTGCATTGATCACTGAGGAAGGCTTTCTTATCTCTCCTTGCTGTTCTTTGGAACTCTACATTGAATGGGTATATTTTTCCTTTTCTCCTTGGCTTTTCGCTTCTCTTCTTTTCTCAGATATTTGTAAGACCTCCCCAGACAGCCATTTTGCTTTTTTGCATTTCTTTTTCTTGGGGATTTGGTATGGCTTAAATGTTAAATTAGTAATTAAAGCAGAAGTCAAGTTCGTGACAGTGGGCCGTTGCCTCTCAGAATTCTCCTTCCTGTTCCAGGTAATTAAGGAAGCAGGCAGATAGTTGTGGAAGAAAAATGCATGGTGGAACATAGATAGTCTTTGCTGTGAATACACCTTGTTGTTGTTCACTTGCTAAGTCATGTCCGACTCTTTGTGACCCCATGGACTGCAGCACACCAGGCTTCCCTGTCCTTTACTATCTCCTGGAGTTTGCTCGGTCTCCATTGATGTCCATTGAGTTGACGATGCCATTCAACCATCTCATATTCTGTCACCCCCTTCTCCTGTGTATGGACCTAGCACTGAAAAATTTCTCTCCAAGTAACTGAAACAGTGACATGCTCTGTATTCTCTGTGTGTGTGTGTGTATATATGTAAAACTTACATAAGATAACTTTGTTTCTTGAATCTTTTTTTGTAAAGAATAATAACCAAGATCAGTTTCGCTAGTTCTCAAATAATGTAATTTATCCTTAATGGGAATTGGGTAGAATTAGATTTCTGGTGACCTCTCCTGATCTGAGTTGCTTTATACTGTGATTCTTGTAGTTTGACATCAGGATTTTTTTCTGTTGTGTGATCATTTTTGATTGGTTTTACTCTGTCAGGTTCAAATTCATGACCATCTGAGGCTCCATGGCCTTTGGGGTAAAACTGTTGTTTTACTACTAAGAGTGACTAGGTGCATTAAAATCAGGTTATGACTCTAGACTTTCTACTTTTTCTCCTTCAATTAAGTAACAGTTGAATGTTTTGCCTTATCACAAGGTAAGAAATATAAAGAGAACCATGAAATGAATAAAAAGAAAATGTTCTTAAAATTTGCATGTGAAAGTACATCATTTATTGACCTGTTTTTCAGTTATTTGGCAGAGAGTAGAGAGGCAGAGAATTGATAGTTTAGTGATTTCATGACAATATTCAGGTATACCTGAAATATAGTGTGGAAGCTTCTGCTCAGACATGCTTATTTTTAAAAAGCAAGTCCCAACTCCTTTGATGTGGGCTTCACGTAGTAACTTTCTTGCAAAGAGTAGAGTAAGGAAAAGGGTAGAAAAAGTAATTTTATAGTGTAGAAACCCTGACAATCAATGCCTTAACCAGGTAGTCAAGGCCAGCATCAGTAGCAGATGAAATCACATTGATAGTGTAGACCCTTGATGTGATGTGATTAAAGTGTTAGTTGATCAACATGGTCTTCCCCCTAGAAACCCATAAGGCTAGTCTAGTCATAAGAAAAAAAATCAGACAAACCTCAATTTTAGTAAATTAAAAACAGAAACCTTCCATGATGTAACTTAGTGTGGATGTGAACACAAATTTATTATCTCATCTCAGTTAAGGAAATTTCTCACTGTTGCTAGAGTTGAAATGAAATTGACAGTTGACATTGACTACTCTTGTAAAGGTGAGTAATGTTAGGGGGGAAATGGCTTAAACACAAGCTTCAAATTCTTCATACATACTCACACTAGGAAACAGATGAATATCAAAGCATGTTAGATTAATGTTAAGTATCAAGCATAAGCCTAGGTCTCCAAATAAATAAGTAGTAACTTAGCCTTGAAAAGAAAACTGCCTGGTATTTCAGAATAGAATATTGTTTAATTAATTAGGATTACTTTTATATCAAATATGGAAATCAGGGTGTGTCTGACACACACACGTACACACTTTCGAAATAGAAAGGTTACATGACTGTGAATTCGCTCAGTTGTATCTGATTCTTTGTGACCCCATGGACTGTAGCCTACCATGCTCCTTGGTCCATGGGATTCTCCAGTCAAGAATACTGGACTGGGTTGCCATTTTCTTCTCCAGGAGATCTTCCTGACCTAGGGATTGAACCGGGTCTCCCACATTGTAGGTAGACGCTTTACTATCTGAGCCACCAGGGAAGTATACATACCTACATACAAATCAGAAGGATTACATACATACATACAAATCAGTACTTATTGATGGCTTTTTTGTGCTCTTTTATCTACCAAATAACATGGAAACCCTGCAATAGTATCGTGTTTTAGAAGTAGAGTTTCCTAGGTTTAATTGTTTTTAAAGAAGAACATTTAACTTGAGGATTTAATTTCTATGTGAAGACTTAGGGGGAAATATTTGGTCTTAAAGCTGTTTATTATAAATATACAACTTAAGAAAAACCTGTCTGATTTTATTCATTAAAGTAGATTATACATGAGATACTATACATATTTTATATGGAACAGAAAGATTTGTACTCTAAGAAGATTCTATAACACCTAAGAAACAGCTAAGAAAATTCTATAACATAGATAACCAAGAGCAATGTGCATCACTGCATTGTGTTTTTCTGGAGACAGGTTTCTAGAAGAAGGCCTGCATTTGATTGTCTTTAAACTGCACTTCCACTGCTTTTTTCCTAGGCCCTTTGTGCAATATATAGGAGAAACTAATCTGTTTATTCTTTACATAATACTGCCCTTGAGGGAACAATGTGTGCTCTTTCCATCTATTAATCACAGTAAACTAAGTGAGTTTATTTTAGCAGATGTTCAATGGCAGATACATTCTCAAAACCAAATGTCTTAAGAGCTGAAAGGTACACACTTCACACATCACATAAGCAGCATTGTTCTCTTTTTATATTATAGTGCACTGACAGGCAGAATTCCCCAGTCACATCACCTGGATCCTCTCCCCTGGCACAGAGAAGAAAGCCACACCCAGACCCTCTCCAGATCCCACATCTAAGCCTCCCACCAGTGCCTCCTCGCCTGGACCTAATTCAGAAAGGCATAGTTCGGTCTCCCTGTGGCAGCCCAACTGGTTCACCAAAGGTAAATCAATATTACTAGAAACACAGATAATAGTTTTATGTGATGATTATTGTTGGCTCAGGTTTTTAAATCTCCATTAATCATATTTCTTATGCTCTCGTTTATGAGCTACTTTGATGAGTTTCTCATTTTGTGTATAGCAAATCCACTATTACATTCCTTGCCTTTATTACTGTAAGAGTTGCATAATTATTCAAAGAAAGCACATCTGTAACAGCCCCCTGATTTGCTAAAATAAACAGTAGAGTAAGTACAGTTATTCTGTAAAATGGATTTAAAAGGTCATTATGTGTATTAAAATAAATTGCATGTTCTTATTAAATGATATTTTGTACTCATTTTCATAGTGTCTTGACAAGAAAAATGTTACGGAAGTGTATTTGCATAAAGGCTTAAGATGTGATAAATTATCACCCATGTTTCAAGGTGACTCAGAAGAGGGAATTGTATGTACCTTTTATATATGAAGGAATTAATTACAAAGAATTAGAGTATTTGCAAAGTAATTATGTTACTCTTTAATATTAAAGACATAATTATATCTGTACATTTAAGCCCACAGTTTATTTTAGTTCTGTGCAGATTTTTTTTTCTAAATTTGATAAGGGAATATTTTGCTTTATTAAATACAAGATTTTAAACATTAATTCCATTTGGTGATATGCTTTACAGTGTAAAACTAGTTGGAAACACAATGTTTTAGTAGTACTGGATTTTTCTACATTACAGTTAACATAGTTTTAAGATCATATTAAGACTTTTTAGGATGTTACTTAGTCAGAATTATGTAAACACAACACATTCCTTTTTTCTGCAATATTTTCTAACAATGAAAGCACAAATCATTTGTCACATGAACTGTGTAAATGAAAATAAAGCCTATGAAAGTCACATAGATCAGTTTAGCAGCTTATTCCTTTATATTTCCATGTAAGAACAAACTGTTTTTTTCCCCAAGGATCAGTACAATTCAAGTAAGGTCTATAAGTAACGCTGCTCTATTATTTGTGATTTTTCATTCTTCTGGTGTGTGTGTGTATGCTCAGTCACGTCCGACTCTTTGCAGCCTCACGAACGATAGCCTGCACAGGATCCTCTGTCCGTGGAATTTTCTAGGCAGGAATACTGGAGTAGGTTACCATTTCCTTCTCCAATGAGATCGTTCCCAGCCAGGGATCGAACCCGCGTGTCCTATGTCAGCAGGTGGATTCTTTACCACTAGCGCCACCTAATGACTGATAAAGAACCAGAGCACATCTTGCCCTTGTCAGTTGCTTTGTATTATAGAGGTGAAAACAAAACTAACAAAACCAGCATTTTCTGTTTTTCAGAGATGTTGCAAATCAAAGTGTTCTTTTAAAAAGCAGAACAACAACTTCTTGATGGTTTCTGCTGTCTCTCTTAAATCATAGAAATGTGCAAATAAAATACTTAATGACTCATTATTTTAATGTCAACTGGTCAGAATCATCATATAATTTTGATATTCTGCTGCTTTTTTTCCTGTAGTCATTATAATCCTAAATTTTGAGTTTACATATTCATTTTTTACAAAGAAGTCTTAATGAGATATATTTGAGTCTTTCATAATTTTTTAAACTTTCATTAATTGGTGATAAAAGAAACTCATTAAAAGAAGGCACAGGAATCTAATAAAGCTCTAGTATGGCTTAGAAACAAAAGCAATAATATGTTAGTCTGGAAGGTATTTCAGTGCATGGAACACCTTTTCTTTTTTCCTCTTGTGTTTCTCCAGTCTTCTCCTTGCATGGTGAGAAAACAAGATAAACCACTCCCAGCCCCACCACCGCCCTTAAGAGACCCTCCTCCCCCTCCACCTGAGAGACCTCCCCCAGTGCCCCCTGACAACAGACTGAGTCGTCACTTCCATCACGTGGAAAGTGTGCCTTCCAGAGATCAGCCCATGCCTCTTGAAGCCTGGTGTCCGCGGGATGTGCTGGGGACTAATCAGTCGGTGGGATGTCGCCTCCTTGGGGATGGCTCTCCGAAGCCTGGAATCACAGCGAGTTCCAATGCAAATGGACGGCATAGTCGGATGGGCTCTGACCCAGTGCTTCTCCGGAAACACAGACGCAATGACTTGCCTTTAGAAGGAGCCAAGGTAAGAAATACACAAAGAAGAAGCTAAACAACCTGCTTATAGTCTTCTGATAGGAGGTAGTATAAAAGGTTGGGCTGTGTTTTTTTGTGTCTAGTGTGACATTTCCCTGCAAGTCTTTAATTATCTGCAAGTTATAAATAATCAGAAGCTTATTAAAACTTGAACCTAAAAGAAGTCAGGAAGAAGAGTATAAATAATGATTTAATTTTCATAGGAAGATACTAGACAATTTGCCAGAAGTTTAGTATACCTTCTCTTATTTCATCGGCATAATATTTTCCCATTAGTAAATTGTCATGGGAGAATCAGCACTTTTTTTTGACTCTTCTGAAAAAAAGGAAAAAGTGTGGGAAAGTGCTAGTCACTCAGTTGTGTCCGACTCTGCAACACCATAGACTGCATTCAACTGGGCTTCTCTGTCCATGGAGTTCTCCAGGCAAGGGTACTGGAGTGGGTTGCCATTCCCTTCTCTGAGGAATCTTCTCAACCCAGTGATTGAACCTGGGTCTCCTGCACTGCAGGCAGACTCTTTACTGTCTGAGCCACCAGGCAATCCCAACTCTTAGTTCCATCTAATTTGAAAAAGGTGTTGTATTATTATAGCATATCGTCAACCAGTCCTTGGAATTATTGTTGCCTGGGAGAGTTTACGTTAGACAGGTAAACTAAACTTCTCACATACATCAAAACACCAAGTTTTTTAGTTCATTGTTACAGAGCAAGCTCTTTCTCTGTAATACTGAAAGAGACCCTCACACATAATGAGTAACACGATATATATTACCACTGTGAGTTACATGTACAGGAAAGAATTTAAGCACACAGGAAACCAAAGAGGCAACAGCAGAAATCATTGAGTGTAGACCCCTCAGTGGGCCCTCGACAGAGCTGTCCTGGCATGTTTCCTGGTATTTGCTTCCATGATGTTTTTGACTCGGGGATTAGATTGTCACCATCTTCCTTCAGCTGCAGAAGGCTTTGCCTGTTTTGAAGACTGAAATGTTAAAGTGTTCCTATCTCTTTTGATCTTAAGTTGTTATTTTAGGGGAGTAGACTGTTCCTTCCAGATGATTGTTTGTAGTGGGTGAGTTAAGAAACAAGTGTGAAAAATGGCTTGTACTAAATTCCTCTGTGTATGTGCTCGTATGTGTGTGCATGCACATGTGTGAAGGAATACTTTGTTTAATATTATTAGTTTTTCTCATAATTAAGTATTATTAGAGTGGCCAGGATAGCAGGGGTCACAACTGTCTACTCTGGCACTCAAAACAAAGGGGAAGAGTGGTGACGGTTTGCAGAAAGTTTTTGTTAGTGCCTCCTATTGGTATCTTCAGTCTTTCATCTATTATAAATATGAAGATCTTTAAAGATTTTCTCCAAGGTCATGTAAAGGTGATGTAAATGGAAGAGGTAGCACTTGTAAAAGCATTTTTATAATATTCTCTAAAAATGGAGACTTTATCCTCAAAAGTATGTTTCTACAACCTAGAATCTTGTTAAGAATGACTTGTCTTTTTTTCCAGTGATTTTTTCCCCCCCTTTAGTCTCTGTTACTTTTCATTCATACATGGTCACACTTGACTTCAAGAGAATGTTCAGACAAGCTCTGACATGAATAGTCATATCTTAGCAACATATTACAACTTATTTCCTGAATGAACTTGAGAAATACTTAAAATATAATAATTATACTATCCAGTTCATTGAAGACCTCTTGTTTCAGGGTTTTTCTTAGGTAATATGTTATGTAATCTTAACACTAATATAATCTTGCCCTTCTAAGCCCTAGAACATAGGCTATTAATTTTTCTGTGAATGGTGGTAGTTTTTTAAATTAGAGTTATAATTGCTTAGGTTATAGGTAGGGAATTTTATTTTATTATATTAACTATAATTAACTATAGGTATAATAACTTCACGTATTATAGTGATTTCAGCTATAAAGATTCCTTTACATGTTTTTTTCTGTGAACTTTCATGTCCTGTCTTTGATACATGTTAATATCCCAGAGGACATTGATTAAATTGCAAACTTGCCCTCTTATTGAAAGTTGAATCTATTTAGTTCTATCTAAATAATCCTAATTAAAATTCTTTAGGGTCTAATCTCATATGTTGTGTGTATTAGCATTGCAGTGCTTATATTCTCAGTTAATTACATGTTACAACTAGACTGAATATTTTAACCCAAATTAGACATGTAAGATTTCTCATTTCAGTCTAGTTGTTTGACTGTTAAGGCAGATTATAAAGAAAGATTTATATATAATGTATTAAATGCCATAAAACAGAGCATGTCTGCCCTTAGTCTCCTTTTTTATTATCTTTTTAAGAAAACATAGTTCCACTTTGGTAGACCACAGAGCATGTAACAACTGGCATAAAGTAGAAAAAGCCTAATTCTTCTCATTTCACTGTTGGGAGACTTAAGAGTCTGACTTCAGCAGGTGGAAGAATGAGTCCATCTAGAATCCTGTAGTTCCTTTCTGCATGACCTTGGATTGGAGTTTGTTTCTCATTTTATGTCTTTGTAGTTCCTCAATCCAGACTGATTTAATTACTTAATATATATTTGTAAATACTTTCTACATGCAAGACTTTCCAAGTGATCAGGATAACCAGTTTCCCAGTGTTCTCTTTCAAATTTAACAAAGTGTTTTTGTAGAAGAGTATCTGTTCAGCTGCTTTAGTCAGAAGTAAAAATGATAAGGCAAATCAGATAGCTGCATTTTAACAAAAAATCTGATCAACACAGATCAACCATGCTCTGGAATCAGGCCTGAATTTTACTTCCTGCTCTAGAACTTACTGGCTTCGTGTATACAAGCAACTTACTACATCCTTGCTCCCAATTCCACTTACTTCCCTTACTTTATGAAATGAACCAAGAATAGTACCTCATTTCTAGGGGAATAGTTATCTATTCCCTCCAGATATCTAAATCTCCATATCCCTTGATTCTGGAATAAAACCAAACTAGGTAGGGAGTTCATTTTCATTTACAATAATTCTCCTTATTTTTGTTTTTAATTTAAAACCGAAATCATTCTCTCTTTCTCCCCTTCCTCTCTCCGTTTATTCAGCATAGTTCCTAATGAATACTCCAAAGGCACTCTATAACTGATTGCTAAGTTATTACAGTGCTGAAACTGATGATGGAGGTGAAAGAGTGTGCATGCTGGAGTTGGCAGTGGGCACAAGTCAGGCAGGAAAGGGCTTGGAGGATGAGGGTGGTCATGGTACACTAACAGTATGAGAGGTCTTTTTTTTTTTTTTTTTAATGTTTTGTTCCAGCACTGGCGTTCAGCCAAAAGTAGAATGTTAATTTTTGTGTGTGTGTTTAAAATAGAATTTTTTATTCTTTTAGACAAGCAGTCATTATACATAGGTAGTCACAGAGGGAGACAAAGGAGAAGGGATGAAGGATTGGAGAATGATTTTGATTTAAGAAGACTCATATATTAATGAAAATGCAAAGTGTTACAATGTTTCCTCACCCTGCAGACATTGTGTGCAGTTTTTAAAAACTGTTTTTAAAAACATATTATCCTGGGAATAAAGGGTATAGGGACTTGGATACTTGGAGCCTGATGTATTATCTTCATATAACCCAACATATTTTCTTACGTTGTCTCCAAAAGTAAGAAAATAATGTTTTTGTGTCAAATAGTAACAGCTATCATTCAGACTTGTTTTATTAAAGAAAATTTCTCAAATATCATCTTCCCTTTTTAAAGGTAAGAAAATTTAGATGAGTACTAAAAATTTAAAGTTAAGTGTACATATGGAGCACCATAAAGGGAACTCATAAAACTGAACATTCTGTGAATGCAGTGAGGACTCGCTCCCCTTTGTCGTGTCCTCTGTCAGAGTGCCAGCCCCCGTCATCCATTAGAACTATTTGCACTTTTTATTTGCATCTTCACTAGATAAATGGTGACGGCAGCAAGAATAAATTAAGTGCTAATTGCTCTTTTTGCTAACTGTAGAGAGCTCTAAGGGAAAAAAAAGCCCTCTAATTCATAGTTAAAATGGAGTGTAAGAATTTTCTGTGACTTTCATTTACTCCCCATTCTCTTCCCCCCTCCCACCTAGCATAATCAAGTTAGCTAAGGTACTACTTTCCTTTTAACATGAAACTTGCAAGCTAAGAGTTACCAGGTTGCTTTATTTTATTGGTATGAGATTTCTTTCCTATAGGACTGTTTCTATTCCCTCAAATTCCAGCCCCATTATAAACCTGTTCCTTAATTCATATTATGAATATGAATAGATATTTGTTTATTATTGCTGGTTGGTTTGTTTTAATTATCTGAGGTAAAAATATTCGCACTAAATGTTTTAAGATATTGGAAACTTGAAATGTATATGCTTATGTACGGATACTGACACTGTCCAACTGTCTTTATTTGTTCCCTCTAAAAGATTAAGAATGCTACTGTTTCTTATGTGATTAAACACTATCTCTGACTTGTCATGTTACTTCAAGTGGCATCATTCTAAAATGACCCTGTGCACAAGAATCTGTTGAAGATACTGCTAGATAAATAACATGGAATGATTCCTCTTTTTGATATTGTGGCTTTTGCTATTTTGGTAGAGAGGCACATGTTTATAAGAATGACCTTAAACTTATCTGTGAATCTCAAGTGTTGTCTTTCAGAAAATATGTCCTCTGTGTACAGTGTTGCAGTTTTAATCTAATGTTGTTGGAGGATAAATTATAGCATGTTTTCAGTTCTGTGCACTTGTGGGTTTACATGTGTGGGATGGGGAAAAGGAGGTTGTGTTTCAGATTTTGTATGTTAAAAAAGCTTTTTCTTAATTGTGCTAGCATTATCACAATAGCGTTTTCCCTACATCTCCAGGGCCCCAAATGCTTTAATGTTAATTTTTAGGCGATATCTGAGCCATAAGAAAACATTTCAAACTTCAAAGTTAGGATGAAAGGCATGTAAAAAATATTAATTTTAATATTTATTAAAATAATAAAATATTAATTTTGAGGCATGTAGAAAAATATTAATCTAGGGTAACCTAGAGTTGATAATAAATTTTGTGATAACTCAGATTATACTTCTTCCACAAGTGTAAATTCCCCTTAATAAGTATTCTTATTCCTTCAACCTCTTTGAGTTAAATGAGTAGGATATTCAAGACACTGAGGAGAATACAAAGCAAATCAAGCAGAGTCTAGTGAGGATGAGACAGATAAACAGTTACCTAACAGATGAGGCATAAGAGAAGCATCTAGAAAATACAATGTGGGATCTCCAAGGAGGGAAAACATTCTAATCGAGATGCAGGGTAGAAGAAGGACTAAAGAAAGAGACCCTCTTCCTGCAAGAGAGCCACAGGTTACTGACCTTAAAGATCAGTAGGTAACGTTTGTGTAGACAGGACAGGAAGGAGCAGCATGTGGGTGGGAATGTAAGCACAGTGCAGGAAGCGAATGCTGGACAGACCAGTGCATGCAGAGAGTGAGCACAGTTGGTCAGACCATGGCAGCAAAAAACGTCGGATCAGTTTCTGGGAAAAAAAAAAGTATCTTATATTCTATACTATGTTATTTTTAATTTGGTAGACAAAACGGTGCTTTTAAAGCTTTTTTGGCTCAGGAATGATAGGATCAGAATATTTTTGTTGTTATTCAGTTGCTCAGTTGTGTCCGACTCTTTGTGACTCCATGGACTGCAATATACCAGGCTTCCCTCTCCTTCATTATCTCTCAGAGTTTGTTCAAATTCATTTCCATTGAGTCAATGATGTTATCTAACCATCTCATGCCCTGTCATCCCCTTCTCCTCCTGTCCTCAATCTTTCCCAGCATTAGGGTCTTTTCCAGTGAGTGACCTCTTTGTATCAGGTGGCCAAAGTATTGGAGTTTCAGTTTCAGCATCGGTCCTTCCAAGGAACGTTCAGGGTTGATTTCCTTTAGGATTGACTGGTTAGATATCCTTGCTGTCCAAGGGACTCTCAAGAGTCTTCTCCAGCACCAGAGTCCAAAAGCATCAATTCTTCAGTGCTCAGCTTTCTCTACAGTCCAACTCTCACATCTGTATATGACTACTGGGAAAACCATGGCTTTGACTAGATGGACCTTTGTTGTCAAAGTAATGTCTCTGCTTTTTAATACGCTGTCTAGGTTGGTCATAACTTTTCTTCCAAGGAGCAAATGTCTTTTAATTTCATGGCTGCAGCCACCATCTGCAGTGATTTTGGAGCCCAAGAAAATAAAGTCTGTCACTCTTTCCATTGTTTCCCCATCTATTTGCCATGAAGTGATGAGACCATATGCCATGATCTTCATTTTTTAAATGTTGAGTTTTAAGCCAACTTTTTCGTTCTCCTCTTTCACTTTCATCAAGAGCTTCTTTAGTTCCTATTCGCTTTTTGCCATAAGGGTGGTGTCATCTGCGTATCTGAGGTTATTGATATTTCTCCCAGCAATCTTGATTTCAGCTTGTGAGTCAACCAGCACAGTATTTTGCACAATGTACTCTGCATATCAGTTAAGTAAGCGAGGTGACAATAAACAGCCTTGACGTACTCCTTTCCCAATTTTGAACCAGTGTGTTGTTCATGTTCTAAGTGTTGCTTCTTGACCTGCATACAGATTTCTCAGGTGGTCTGGTATTCCCATCTCTTCAAGAATTTTCCACAGTTTTTTATGGTCCACAGAGTCAAAGGCTTTAGTGTAGTTAATGAAGCAGAAGTAGATGTTTTTCTGGAATTCCTTTGCTTTTCTATGGTCCAGTGGATGTTGGCAATTTGATCTGTTGCTCTGCCTTTTTCTAAATCTGGCTTGTATAGCGGACTTTTGGACTCAGGGAGAGGGAGAGGGTGAGATGATTTGGGAGAATGGCATTGAAACATGTATAATATCATGTAAGAATCAAATCGCCAGTCTATGTCTGATGCAGGATACGGCATGCTTGGGGCTGGTACACGGGGATGACCCAGAGAGATGT
This sequence comes from Oryx dammah, assembly GCF_014754425.2. NCBI lineage: Eukaryota > Metazoa > Chordata > Mammalia > Artiodactyla > Bovidae > Oryx > Oryx dammah. The sequence continues at coordinate 106,065,468 of NW_024070186.1, forward strand.
TGTGGGGAGGGGGGTGGGAGGGGGGTTCATGTTTGGGAACGCATGTACACCCGTGGTGGATTCATGTCAATGTATGGCAAAACCAATACAGAATTGTAAAGTAAAAAAAAAAAAAAAAAATCTGGCTTGTACATCTGGAAGTTCTCAGTTCGTGTATTGTTGAAGCCTAACTTGAACAGATTTTGAGCATTACCTTGCAAACATGAGAAATGAATGCACGTTTGCGGTAGTCTGAGCATTCTTTGGCATTGCCTTTCTTTGGGATTGGAATGAAAACTGACCCTTTCCAGTCCTGTAGCCACTGCCACACTTTCCAAATTTGCTGCCGTATTCAGTGCAGCACTTTCACAGCATCATCTTTTAGGATTTGAAATAGCTCAGCTGGAATTCCATCACCTCCACTACTTTGTTCGTAGTGTTACTTCCTAAGGCCCACTTGACTTCACACTCCAGAATGTCTGGCTCTAGGTGAGTGATCATACGATCGTGGTTATCTGGGTCATGAAGATCTCTTTTGTATAGTTCTGTGTATTCTTGCCACCTCTTCTTAATCTCTTCTGCTTCTGTTAGGTCCTTACTGTTTCTGCCCTTTATTGTGCCAGTCTTTGCATGAAATGTTCCCTTGGTGTCTCCAGTTTTCTTGAAGAGATGCCTAGTCTTTCCCATTCTATTGTTTTCCTCTATTTCTTTGCATTGTTCACTTAATAAAGCTTTCTTATCTCTCCTTGCTGTTCCTTGGAAATCTGCATTCAGATGGGTATATCTTTCCCTTTCTCCTTTGCCTTTCACTTTTCTTCTTTTCTCAGCTATTGGTAAGGCCTCCTCAGATAATCATTTTGTCTTTTTTATTTCTTTTCCTTGGGGATGGTTTTGGTCACTGCCTCCTGTACAGTGTTACTTACCTTCATCCATCGTTTTTCAGGTGCTCTAGCAGATCTCACCCTCCTCCAAACAGAGGAGGTGACAGAATGTTAGTATTAATAAGCATGTCAAATGGAATTGTAGTAAATATGTGACAGTGAGCTAGGAAGGCAGAAGAGAAAGAAGTTTCCTTGTGACAGTTAAAGAAGGCTGAATCAAGATTTCTGTGTGAACTGCTTCGGTTGATACTGTCAGCTTTCACATATGAGGAGCTGTTGTTTTCTCCTGTTTGCAAAATGCTTTACAGATTTCCAGAGGACTTAATATATTTATTTTTAGCTCAAAAAGTTGTGACTTACTGCACTCTTTCAGTAGTTTTAAATAAAATGATTTTGTCTAATGAAATAGGTACAGGTGGGAACATAGAGTTCAGAATGAAATAATATTAAATCTTGCCATCCAGCCACTTTAGAGAAACAGAAGTGCAAACATCACTTTATTACCTGCATTTTTAGGTCCTTTACTGTTTGCACATACATATAATCTATTAATAAGTAGTCAGTATTCATTTGCACTCTACTATGTGTAAAGCATTGAAGAAATGTCCTATAAAATGAGGAAATCAGTCTTTGTCTCGGAAAAACTCAATGTGGAATACAATAGAAACTTTTATTCTGATAGTTCCCTTTTATTTTATAATTGTTGAAATTTTACTAGGTGTCAACAATACATTAGGTACTTGCTCCTATTAAATAATTGCATATAAACCTATGTGACATTTTCCAGAATGAATTTTAAATGTATTTATGACAGAAACATCACAGAGTTTTGATTGGAGAAATCTTACATTGTATCCACTCTGGCAACAGTTAATTGCACAGTACTCCAATTAAGGGTGACTTTATATGCCTATTATACAATGAGCATTTGTGGCTTGATACATGTATTTGTTGGTTAAAGGGATTTTTAATGTTTAAAGTTTTTCACTGATCTGTATAAAAATTAATATCGACTTAGAAATTTCTTGTCGTAGCAAAATCTAAAAAACTCTACCTTGTTCTGTTGTTTCATCCATAGTCATAACCTGTGATAAAATTAAAGATTTATTGATATTTTTATCATAGTTCATCTCTAGTGTATTGAATGTAATGAGAAATCAAAAACTAGCACAGGGCGTTTTTTTTTAGAGTGATAACTTGAATGATATAAAATTTATATTGTGTAGCTTTGAACTGCAAACATTGATACATTTCAAATGGATTCTTTAAACATGTTCCTTTTCTTAAGTTGACAAGGATGAACGTGGCTGTTTGACTTCTAAAGCTTCAGCATCATTTTAGAACATTGAGGCAAGGGGAAAGAAATTGGTAGGTTACTCATTGGGTTATCTAGAACTATTCAAGTTACATCACATCCTTTTTGCCACAGATTAGCCTATACCATTTATATAGGAACTAATAAATAGTTTGGTAGAGAGCTTCATGATAAAACCCTAATCATTACTTAATGGTCTTAAAATATATTTAATCTGTCTCTTCAAGGTTATTCTTTTTTTTCTTTTCCTTTTAAATTGCTTTAATTTGACATTGTTGGATTAGTGAAGAGCAGTTGTTCAGTTCCTGTAATGTGACTTAGCAACCTGGAGATCAGAATTCCTGAATTCTGAGTAATTAAACACTGACTGTTGTATCTTATGAGCAAGGTAACAGTTTTGGTTTGTGTTGCTCACACACTGAAAACTATGTTTAAAGTTGCTTGCTCTTTGAAAGTCAGACCAGATCTCTAATTGCCAGTAGTGCTGAAGCTTCGACCTTGAAAGAACAAAGGCATTTCTGATTATACTCCTGTGTTACTTTGTCAAGAACTTTAGAAATGTTCTGTTAACCCCAGAGAGATATAATTTATTTGGGAGGAATTGAAACAAGAATTGCACCCAGTGCTACTTTTTTCCCTTATTGAATCCTTACAGAGAGTGCTAACTTTTCAATAAAAACTCATCATGTTTGGAAACTTTTACTACTTATTTATCTAGTTAATCTGTATCTGATTTATAGAAACTATAGCATCTCCCCTCAGTATGTTTAAGAATCATGCTGTATTTTTTTTCCACATAACTTGGTAGTATTTTGGGTAGTGGCAGAAAATCACTATGGTTCTTCTAAGTAAATTATATGATATTTCACTTGTGCGAATAAGCTGAAACGATACATTGTTTTCAAAATTACAGAATGTCTGAGAGCTGCTATTGTTTTAAGCTCCTCCAGAAGTTAAAATTGTAAGCTAACCCTTTGATTTCCTTTCAGGTCTTTTCCAATGGTCACCTGGGAAGTGAGGAATATGATGTTCCTCCCCGGCTTTCTCCTCCCCCTCCAGCTGCCACCCTTCTCCCCAGCATCAAGTAAGTATTTCTGGCTTTGGAGATCAATTTTCCATGCATAAAGTTGCTGTCCAGAGTGGTTTTGAGGTTCTCAGTATGAAAAGTACAGGGTGAATAACAGTGCATCCATGAAACTGAGCCAGCTGGATTTTTAAAGTAAAGTAACAGAAATCAGATCCTTTCTGATTCTTTGCTGATAATGACAGCATTTTTGAGACTTATATGCACTCTGAGATTACACAGAAACCAACAGAGAAAAAGCTAAGTCTTCCCTACATCCAGACAGAGGTTCCAGGAGTGCAGTGCTCTCCTTCCCACCCCTGTCTTTTCCTCAGAAATGTCACAGTTATGCCAGCTACCCAGTTTGACATCGTAAAATGATGTTTGGTTCCTCCAATATTCTCTTTTCTCAAATCCATTTAGCCACCCATCCCTGTTGATTGTTCTTTTGAGTTTTTCATATTCATCTAATCTTCCCCTTTGCACTAGTTTTGGCTTGTAACAGGCCAACTGAAATAGCCTTCTACCTGATCTCAGAATTAACATCAATGGATTTTAAAGCTAGAAAAATTAGTTTAACCAAATGTCTCACTTGAAAAATAGGGACACAAGAAGCACATCAGATAGTTAAGTGATAGTGTCTACCCAGATAAAACCTGGAGAAAACCAAATCTCCTGATTGCCATTCTCCTTCTCCTTATATTAAATCCAGCTGCTTGTCTCCCATCCAATATATGTTATTCACAAAGCTGGTTTAATTTAAATTCTGCTTTCCACAAATCACTTTCCTACTCAAAACCCAACATTGTTCTTTCTTTCCTTTTTAATTAATTCTGTGCTCTGCTGCTATCAGTAAGATCCACAAAATTCTACTCAACTAAAATATTGTTCAGGAATTCCTAATGCTTGCCCTCTAATCTTGTCTTGATTTTTTTCTGGTTTTGTGCATCCATACAGTACCTTCCTATGCACCAAATTTTCAGAATCTTTATTCTCAAGATCCATGTCTCAGGCTCTACTTCTTTATGAAAACTTCTGAGACTTCTGTTATAGTGATGATAAAAAGACTGAATCTCATTCCTCTTCCTCCTCAAGTTTATTTTCTACACATTTAATTATGAACTTTAGTGTTTTCTGATATTAAAGTGCTTCTCCACATTAAAAAGATTATGTTTTAAGGGCAAAAACTTTTTCTTGTAATCTCTGCTTTTCCCTTAATACCTTACAACAATTGTTATTTAGTGAGTATACTAAGAACGCTTTGTTGCTTCTATCATCTGCCAAGTCCCTCATTTCTAATTGAACATCTTAGAGCATCTTCAGTCCTTCTTCTGCTGGTCACTGAATGCAAAAGAACAATAAGCTAGATACCATGCCTGCATGTTAAGTCATGTTAGTTGTGTCTGACTCTTTGCAACCCCATGGACTGTAGCCCGCCAGTTTCCTCTGCCCATGGCATTCTCTAGGCAAGAATATGAGAGTGAGTTGCCATTTCCTCCTTCAGGGGATCTTCCTGAACCAGGGATGGAACCTGCATCTCTTGTATTGGCAGGCGGGGTCTTTACCACTAGCCCCAACTGGAAAGTCCATACCAGCTCCCAAGAAATCTACAGTCTGCTTTAAAATAAAGTTAATATACATAAAATCACAAGAGAATGTCATGCAGTAAATTGTACGAATCTTAACTTGTTAGTTTTTGTATATGCTTGGAGAAGAGTCCAGAATAGACTTTGTAAGTCAAGGATGTTTTTAGAGAAGTTGGAGACTTACTGAGTCATAGAGGATGGGCACAGATGGAAGGAGTGTCCATGAGGAAAAGCAGAGTGTGAAAGTGACATCATTTAGGGGACAGTGGGGAACTAAGCTAATTGGACCACCCTCCAGTAGCCAGTTTTCCTGGAGCTGCCAGATATGTAGAAGACATGGAAGTTAGAAGCAAATATACATATTCTGTGTAGTAGGCTCTACAGCAGTAATAACATATGATATTATAGCCCCAAATTAACTCTGGATATATATATATATATATAATTAAAATGTCTAAGCTCAATTATCTCTAATTCAGAGAGTATCAGAAAATGAAGTACATAAAATCTGGCTACAATTAGAGGTTAAAATTTTGCATTCTGTTTATTAAATTCATATTGGCAAATGGGATAAAAGGCAGAGGTTACAATTTGCTTCATTTATATTTAATATGAAGTGCTTGTTTTTCCTATAAATAAAGAACAACAAATTCATAATAAACTGCATTTAACTGATATTATTCTAACATTTCATTTTGTACATGTAGGTGGATATATTTTTGTCCCATTTACTCTTGATTTTTTTCCCTCAGAAACAATGTAGCTGCTTTACTTAACAGAAAAATACTTTAACAGTGCATCCTTAATAGCAAATTAATTTCCTATTTTGCATGCTGCAAATTAACCATAGTTAAAATTACAAGTGTTGGCTTTTAATAGCATGTTTATCTCTCCATTTTATTATTTACTCTGATGTATGGGTAGCAGTTATTCATTGTAGAAAATATGGAAAATATATAAAGAAAGAAAAAACTTAAACAGATACATAAATTCAAGCATATACATCCCCCAAATATCAGTCAATGGCCAGCGTCTTAACATTTCACTTTTTTTCGACTTTTTTACATGATTTAGATTATATTGTAGAGATACTTTCATGCTGTCCTTTGTCAATATTTTAGTAAGCATTTTTCTTAATTATTTATACTACACTGTATTTATTATGAAACCAGGATGGAATTCTGAGGTGAATATTAGAATATTAATAAAATCAGACTTAGTCCCAGAGGTGACTCCAGTATCAAGTATTTGTCTGTCTTTCAACAAGATAACTTCTCTGAGCCTCACTTTTTCCATCTGATAAATGAAGGGATCTGCTTATCTTAAATGATCTCTCAAATTATTTGGGCTTCCGTGGTAGCTTGGTAAAAAACCTGCCTGCAATCCAGGAGGTGCAGGTTCAATCCCTGGGTCAGGAAGATCCCTTGGAGGAGGAAATGGCAACCCACTCCAGTATTCTTGCTTGGATAATCCCATGGACAGAGAAGCCTGGCAGGCTACACAGTCCATGGGGTTACAAAAGAGTCAGATACAACCTAGCAACCAAACAAAATTAAATCCTTTAGAACTTCAACTTTTTAGGTTCCATGCAGTGGTTTTCTAAGAGAAAGTTATCTAAAGTATTAATTACAGATGCATACTTGGCAACTTGAATGTCCATTTATAGTGAGTTAGTTGGTTGTATCCCATTTTTGAAGCCAGTGTAAATTGGATTACTACTCTGGGTTTTTTTATTTGCTTGCTTTGTTTTTGGTTATTTCAGCTTCATTAGAGTGTATAACCAGAGTAGAATGAGTACAGATTCTCAGCCCTGGAGGACTGTAGAATAGAGGTCTTAGAAAAATGTCAATCAGTGATACAGGGATATTGGATATTCAAGTCCCGGTTTCCATGTTAGTGTCTTAGTGCATGGCTCAAAATTAGGCCAAAGCAAAATAACAGACTGCTACCCAACATAGGGGCTTCCCTGGTGACTCAGATGGTAAAGAACCTACCCAACACAGACTTTTGACAGTCCTCCCACATGTTGAAAACCCCAATGGTGAATTCAGTAATGTCACACCTAATATCTACTTTTAAATCTATACTGTGTTATTAATATTTACTGAAGTGTAATTGTCAAATTATTTGATGTTACTCTGATTCCCATTATATTGATGGAGGAGATTACTCTGTGATAGTGTTTACTTTCTTGTAAAACAGTATGATTTTGTGACTTTTATGGTGTAATTTATCTGGTGACCTAGAAGAATATATAATTAATTTTTAAAATATATTCTCGTAAAAGTAAGCTGAAACTACTAGTGTGTGTGTGTGCTTAGTCACTCAGTTGTGTCCAACTCTTTGCAACTCTATGGGCTGTGGCCCACCAGGTTCCTCTGTCCCAGGCAAGAATACTGGGGTGGGTTGCCATGTCCTCCTCCAGGGGATCTTCCCAACCCAGGGATCGAACCCAGGTCTTCTCCCTTGCAGGTGGATTGTCTACTGCCTGAGCCACCAGGGAAGCCCAAAAATACTGGAGTGAGTAGCCTATCCCTTCTCCAGGGAATCTTCCCAAGCCAGGAATTGAACCAGAGTCTCCTGCATTGCAGGCAGATTCTTTAGCAGCTGAGCTACAAGGGAAGCCCAACTAGTGTGTATAGATTTATTTATTTTTTTCTTTAAATGTTTCTATTTAAGATGATTGACACTTAGCTATAAATCTTAAATGCTTGTAATGTGGTAGGAAAGTTATGACCAACATAGATAGCATATTCAAAAGCAGAGACATTACTTTGCCAACAAAGGTCCGTCTAGTCAAAGCTATGGTTTTTCTGGTGGTCATGTATCAATGTGAGAGTTGGACTGTGAAGAAAGCTGAGCGCTAAAGAATTGATGCTTTTGAACTGTGGTGCTGGAGAAGACTCTTGCGAGTCCCTTGGACTGCAAGGAGATCCAACCAGTCCATCCTAAAGGAGATCAGTCCTGGGTGTTCACTTGGAAGGACTGATGCTAAGGCCAAAACTCCAATACTTTGGCCACCTCATGCGAAGAGTTGACTCACTGGAAAAGACTCTGATGCTGGGAGGGATTGGGGGCAGGAGGAGAAGGGGACGACCAAGGATGAGATGGCTGGATGGCATCACTGACTCGATGAACATGATATTGGGTGAACTCCAGGAGTTGGTGATGGACAGGGAGGCCTGGCGAGCTGCGATTCATGGGGTTGCAAAGAGTCAGACATGACTGAGTGACTGAATTGAACTGAACTGAATGTGGGTAATTGTAATTTAGGGGAAGAAGGAAAAATTTATGTAGATTGTTTTCATTGTAGTGTCAGGTTTTATCTTGAGATAATTTGATTTTTCAAAATTAAATGAAACCTGAGAGTTGGACTGTGAAGAAGGCTGAACGCCGAAGAATTGATGCTTTTGAACTGTGGTGTTGGAGCAGACTCTTGAGGGTCCCTTGGACAGCAAGGAGATCCAACAAGTCCATTCTGAAGGAGATCAACCCTGGGATTTCTTTGGAAGGAATGATGCTAAAGTAGTTTGGCCACCTCATGCGAAGAGTTGACTCATTGGAAAAGACTCTGATGCTGGGGGAGGTTTGGGGGCAGGAGAAGAAGGGGATGACCGAGGATGAGATGGCTGGATGGCATCACGGACTCGATGGACGTGAGTCTGAGTGAACTCCGGGAGATGGTGATGGACAGGGAGGCCTGGCGTGCTGCGATTCATGGGGTCACAAAGAGTTGGACACGACTGAGCAACTGAACTGAACTGAACTGAAACAATTAAAAATATTTATTTTACTTTACACAAAATGTTGGCCAATAAGCAAAAGTATTATTATGGGTATTAATGGAATAATTACTTCAGGTAAGATAATGTTCTGAAATGCTGAGGAATATCATTTTTTAAAAGAATATTCTTTTTGTTTCTTGTCTTTTTTAAATAGACCTTTTGTACTTTTGACTTACTAAGCTTTTAAATACACAATATTAAATTGAATCAATATTACTTCATAGTTTTGTAAAAATGGTTTTTTGTTGTGGGAGGTGGTGGTGTTGAACATTGTTATAGATTTTTCTAAACAGATAAGGTGCTAATGTTTTCAGTTCAGTTCAGTCTCTCAGTCGTGTCCAACTCTTTGTGACCCCATGGACCGCAGCACGCCAGGCCTCCCTGTCATCACCAACTCCCGCAGTTCATTCAAACTTACGTCCATCGAGTCGGTGATGCCATCTAGCCATCTCATCCTCTGCCGTCCCCTTCTCCTCCTGCCCTCAATCTTTCCCAGCATCAGGGTCTTTTCAAATGAGTCAGCTCTTCGCACCAAGTGACCAAAAGTATTGGAGTTTCAGCTTTAACATCAGTCCTTCCAATGAACACCCAGGACTGATCTCCTTTAGGATGGACTGGTTGGATCTCCTTGCAGTCCAAGAGACCCTCAAGAATCTTATCCAACACCACAGTTCAAAAAGCTCAATGAATAGAGAATACAAGTTTTGCCTTACTATTCTGTTTTCCTTCAGTTGCATATACTGACTGGAGATTCAGAGTCAATAAGATCAAGTCCCACCCTCATTGGAATTTGTGTTCTAGTTAGGGAGAACAGCAAGTAAACAACAACCAGAGTATATTGTCAGGTTGTGGTAAGTGCTGGAAGGAAAAATAAACCAGGGAAAGAGATAAGTAGTGATAAGGAAGGTTTATATTTTGGTTGAGGTCATCAGGAAGAGTAATACTGAACAGAAACCTGAAAGAATGCAGCAAGCATTGAGGCTGTCAGGGTGAAGAGCATAAAGGGTTAGAACTCAAGTACAGAACAGTGAAGCAGGTGAATCCCTTTAGCATATCTGGAGAAGAGCAAGAGGGACAGGAGAGCTCAAGCTGAGTACAGTAGGCAGGAGCTAAGTCATACGTTGCCTTTGAGGCCATGAGAGAACTCTAGTTTGATCCGTTTTAGGATTGGACGTGACTGAAGCAGCTTAGAAGCAGCAGGAGGCAGCAGGAGGCATTAAGGGTTTTGATCAATGTTGGGACTCGATGCTGGTTTGTGTGTTCAAAGAGTTTCACTCGGTGCTATGTGAACCGTCTTTAGGACAGCAGAAATGGGAGCAGAGAGACCAGTGAGAGTATAGTCATCTGATGCGGTGAACCAGTAAGAGATGGCCAGGGCTTTGACCAGAGTGATGCTGATGGAGTTACATGGCCCACCTTGGGTTGTATTTTGATCCAACAGTACCTGTTAATAAGCTGGATGTCTGTGAGGTATGATAAATCAGGGATGATTCTTGTGTAGGTTTTTTTGTTAAAGAAACTGAGTGAATGGGTTGGTGCCATTTATCAGATGGAGGGAGATTGGAGAAGGAGCAGATGTGGGTAGGGGCAAAGGTGGTAAATTTAAGACTTAAGGATTTGTTGAGTTTCAGGTGCTGATTACACACACATGTCCAAATAGTGATCCTGAGGGGACAGTTGGACATACTATCGAAGCTTTAAACTTTATATTACATGTAAGCAAATTCATGGGAGAAGGGATATTTCTGTTTTGTTTTCCTTGGTTTTGATTGGGGAGTGAAAAAGAGGAGAAATTACTATGCCACAGCAGCTATTAAAAGCAAACATCACATTGTAATTTTTAAAAACTTAAGGGAAAGAAGCTTGATGGAAATTTTTCATCTTCTGTACATTGCGTACCAGGCTTCATTGTTTATAGTTAATGGCAAAAAAGCAGGAAAACACGTTTTGTTATTGTTCACTTGAGGATCTGTGTAGACAGCATGCATGTCACTTTTACCTTAATCCTGTTTATATTTAATGATAAGAAATTAATTTCATTGATTTACAGATAAGAAAACATAGTAGAAAACTTTAGATGGAAGATCAAGTTGTAATTAACAGCTACTCTTTTCTTAACCCTAGTGAATGAACAGTGATGCTCTCTTGTTAATTTTTGAACCTGCTTTTATTCAAGTAAAAATATTTTCAATATTTGTCAAGAGGATGCATTAGTATTGTTTCTTTTTTGTTTGCTTTACCTTGGGTAGATGGAAAGTTGCACTATTATTGAAGATGGCAGTTCTTTGTAAGTTACAATTGACCTAATGTGTAAGGAATGGTATCACTGGGTCCTTCTTTTCAGTTTGTTCACTATGATTGCTGTGGCATTCTCTCATTGATGTATTGTGTAGAAATGTGTGTGCATTTGGTTTTGACTTACTGATACAACTCAGTATTTGAAACTCAGACTTTATTTTTTCTGCATATTCCTATTGATTTATAAATTTTGTTCAAATCTCCTGCAAAGCAACTTGACCATCCTAACATATGTTTTCTAATGTTTTGTGATGGATCCCTAAAACCTACTTGTTGACACAGTGATGAAAAGAATTGAGGGCTGCAAGTATATCATTTTAAACTAGTCTCAACAGAAAGAGAATATGTGGAAAAGGTAAAAAACACTATGGATATTATCTTTCTCCTTTTTATTTTAGTTTTATAATATCTAAATTCATACAGTATTATAATCTCTCTCTCATCCTTTGAGGGAAAAATGACATTTGGAGGATGGCTATAATCTGGGTGTGGGAATGCCACTAATTTCACTAATCTTTCATTTTCTCTGAGTGAAAGCTAAGATGAAAACTGGTATTAACATTAATCCCAGTAGTCTGACAAATTTACTTGTAATTTGCTATACAACTGATTTATGCTCACAAGTAATTAGAAGCCTTAGACAGAAATGTGAGCCACTACATTCTATTTAAATATACAATCTAAACTATATTCCTCATACTGTCTTTTTTTTGTCCCACAGAGGCATAGTTTATCATATATTCTCCATTTACCCATGAATATATTGATCCATTCATAGAAAAGGCATATGGTTAGAATGAGATTTTTATTTTCACATTAAGCACAGGCATCTTGATGTATTCCACCACATTCAAACATTTCTTGTTTCTGTCAACATTTCTCTGTAAGTGCAAATAGAATTAGATCAGTAATTTGAAAGCCACTAGGGATATTAAGCATATTTGTGAAAGATGCCTATCTGCAATATCTTAAATGAGTTAAAGTGAATTTATGAACTTTAAATGAAAATTTTCCAGTTGTTAAAGCATAATTTTCTTACAGTAAAATTCACTCTGCTTTATTAGTGTACAGTTTTGTGAGTTTTGGCAAATTCTGAGTCATGTATTCACCACCACAGTTTAGAACAGTTCCTCACTCCAAAAAAATCCCCCAGGCCCTGTGTCAATTTCTTCCATTACCCACCCCTCGGAAATTATCAATCTGATTTGTGTCCGTATAGTTTTGCTTCTTCCAGAAGGTCTAAATAGAATCATACAGTTAGTTAGTTATAGTCTCTCTTGAGTTTGGCTTCTTTCTACTTAGCACAGGGAATCTGACATTCATCCAAGCTGTCAAGAGTATCAATAGTTTGTTTCTTTCTTACTGTCCAGAGTAAGTATTCCATTGTAAAACACACTGTGGTTTATCCATCCTTCCTCTACTGAGGGACATTTGAGTTGTCTCAGTTCAGTTCAGTCGCTCAGTCGTGTCCGACTCTGCGACCCCATGAATCGCAGCACACCAGGCCTCCCTGTCCATCACCAACTTCCGGAGTTTACCCAGACTCATATGCATCGAGTAGGTGGTGCCATCCAGCCATCTCTAGTTATTGGCAGTTATAAGTCGTGATACTTTTAATATCATTGTGAAGTTTTTAATGTTCAACATGTTATTGGAAGATTAGATTCTCAAAAAGAAAGTTTTCTGAACATTTATCTTCTTGATTTCTAAAACAGTCCCCTTGAAGTGTTAGGAATGAATATTGAGCCTGGATAAGTTAACTTAAAAATTAATTTAAAATTTGTTTCTCCAGCTTAAAAGCAAGTTAGTGAAAGTGTTTATATTTAAGGCTTACATTTAGCCTAACAATATACCACCCTGATTCTTCTTGATGGCATGAAAAGAATCCTCAAAATAGTATGTATGTTTATAGAGCACACTCTGAGATGCTGGGGAAATGGCTTACAGGTGGCACACATGTAATCCTCATATCAAATACAGCTGGATTATGTGTTACCACTTTGCTGGGCTGTGATTTCTCTGAGTTGGGTGTTTTCTCTGTTAGGACCAGGATAATTAGTATAAAACCTCTGGACTAAGGTATATCCCAGGCTCTGAATATTCAACGTTAATAAAAGATATTTTTTAAAACCTTGCCTTCAGAGATTATTTAAAGCTTGTTACATGTAGAAAATAAGCAAAATAATATATTTCAAACATTTTCTACCTTATAAAAGGATGCTAAAAATAGCTTTCTTTCCCATAACAGTTTGGTCATGTATCTCTCTAGCAGCCTCTCCTTCTTTTTGTCTGAAAGCCGTGAGTGCTCTGTGGGACACAACCTGCCAGATCTTGGTTGACTCAGGGTCTACCCTTAAGCATTTTGCAATTAAGACAGAAAAATAAGGAAGACATAGATTACTATATAGAAAACACAGTGTCGGTGAATGAAGATTTACTAAATACACATAACAGAAAAGATTAAAGTTCAAAGAAAGTTACTGTTTTGTGGGGCAATGTCACAGGAGGTTCATCTATAAACAGTAAAGATGGATGTTCCTACTTTGCTTTGGTTCTGGAAAAACTGATGAACTAATCAAGGTATCAGGAACTGCTCAAATAAAGGGAAAAAAGTACTTGGTAAGGGTGATGTCTGAGGTATAAGTTATATAGGTAAAGCCAAAGGGCTATGCAGATGGTCACCCCTCTGATTATATACCTGTGAAATCAGGAATATTGAAGGCTGTAGAGGAGTGTATCTGTGAGCCTTCAGTTGAAAATGCAAAAATCACTAAGAAAAGCATTAGAAAATATATTATTGTTCTGTTTCAAGTGTGCACATGCAGAAAATGGATGTATTTCTCACTAAAGGTTTAAATAGCACACGCTGAATTTAACGAGAGGTGTAGGCTGTGGGAAGGATGGCTATGTATCTTCAATACTATGTGTCCTTGTGCATTACCAGTGTATTAACTCAGAAATGACAGCCACAGTGCAGAACACTCTGTGAATGTATGATGATAATATAAAGGGCATGAAGTACTGGCTGTAAACGGAAGGATGGTTTACCTGGCAGCTTTACCTTGGAACCAGACAAATAAAATGGCTCTATTTTATTCCTTTGGTATCCTAAAAATTTCCCATGAGCTAAATCAATGAGTGAACCTTTCCCCATTTCATGTAGATTATTTTCTCTACTACCAGAAGTAAACATACATGATAGTTAACAAAAGTTCTTAAACTTAATTTCACCACTTACCTGATTGCAAGTAAAGCTGAACCTATATTTTGAATGAGTTTTTGAAGGCAAAAAAACCCCACAAAATTCCAAAAATAATTACAAATAGTGTAATAATTTTCATAAATTGAGATTTCTTTTGTGGTATTTTATATACAATAAAACTTTATAGACAAATTTTATATGAAAATTATCTGTTCATACCTTTCTCATTTTATTAATATTTTAATTTTATTGGAGTATAATTGATTTGTTGTGATGTGTTATTTTCAGGTGAACAGACTAGTTCAGTTATATATACATACATCTGTTCTTTTTTGGATTCTTTTATTAACACTTTATTTTTTAGAGCCATTTTGATTCACAGCAATATTCAGGAGAAGGTACAGATATTTTCTGTATAGCCCGCACACATGCCTGAAAGTGTTAGTCACACAGTTGTGTCCAACTCTGCGATCCTATGGGCTATAGCCTGCCAGGCTTATCTGTCCATGGAATTCTCCAGGCAAGAATACTGGAGTGGGTAGCCATTCCCTTCTCCAGGGGACCTTCCCGACTCAGGGGTAGAACATGGCTCTCCTGCACTGCAGTGAGATTCTTTTACTGTCTGAGCCACCAGGGAAGCCCCTACACATGCCTTCCCATCTTCATTTTCAATGACCTTCGTCATAGTGGTCAGTCAGTTCAGTCGCTCAGTCGTGTCCGACTCTGCGGCCCCATGAACTGCAGCACGCCAGTCTTCCCTGTCCATCACCAGCTCCCGGAGTTCACCCAAACTCACGTGCATCGAGTCAGTGATGCCATCCAGCCATCTCATCCTCTGTCGTCCCCTTCTCCTCCTGCCCCCAGTCCCTCCCAGCATCAGGGTCTTTTCCAATGAGTCAACTCTTCGCATGAGGGGGCCAAAGTATAGTGATAACTTCATTACAAATGGTGAACCTGCATTTACACATAATCACCCCAAGTTCACAGTTTACATTCCTTTTTTTAAGTGATAGCAATTGCTTTTATTTTTCCCTTCAGAACTAAGATCAATTTTGTATAAAAATTTACATAATACTGAATAAAATGCACTGGAATAGTATTCTTATATATTGGCTTATTTTTAACTAGAATATTACATTGATATAAAAAGTCTGCATTAAAAATACAATAAACGAGAAATAAAGTCTATTTAGAACTTTATTAAGATGGTGATAAGTGGGATATCAGGATATCTAGGCCTTTTTTTAGATTTAGATATGACAAATGCCAGAGACTTTCCTTAAAGTATATTTAAGCTAATTAAGGCGATGGCACCCCACTCCAGTATTCTTGCCTGGAAAATCCCATGAATGGAGGAGCCTGGTAGGCTGCAGTCCATGGGGTTGTGAAGAGTCTGACACGACTGAGTGACTTCACTTTCACTTTTCACTTTCATGCATTGGAGAAGGAAATGGCAACCCACTCCAGTGTTCTTGCCTGGAGAATCCCAGGGACGGGGGAGCCTGGTGGGCTGCCATCTATGGGGTCGCACAGAATCGGACACGACTGAAGTGGCTTAGCAGCAGCAGCAGTAGGATAGCTCAGTTGGTAAAGAATCTGCCTGCAATGCAGGAGACCTGGGTTCGATCCCTGGGTTGGGAAGATCCCCTGGAGAAGGGAAGGGCTACCCACCCCAGTATTCTGGCCTAGAGAATTCCATGGACTGTATAGTCCATGGGATCACAAAGAGTCAGACCCAACTTGAGTGTCTGAAACACTTCACTCCACAGTAAGTTTTAGCAGTAAAATATTAGATGCCCTTTGCTTTTTCATTTTCTTCAGGATACTCCATCTGTTGATTTGCAGCTAAACAGTGGGAGGGAGGGAACTACCTTGATTAAATTCTTTATCATTGAAGATAAAATCAAACATCCAGATTTGATTTCAAAAATTGTCCTTTCTTATGTGATAGTACACTGCTTCTTTGAAAACTCTTAAATCTTTAGAATTAAGCTGGAACAAGCAGATAGAACATTCTTGACAATAATGAGTTTTGAATATTTGGTCAACAAATCTTTTTCTTTTATACAATATATGCCTCGGTTTCCTAGGGAAAAAAAAATTCATTGTTCATGAAAGTATGTTAGGACATAGAAAGTATGTTTATTTTTTTCATTTCTTTTGCTAACAGAACCCTTTCTGGCCATTGTGTTAGCTAAATTTATATCCATGTTTATAAGAATTTGTGAAAACTTAATGTTTGAAATCCCTGCTCTAATTCCCATCAGATCACCATGTCACAGTCCATGTACTCAATGGCCTTCATTTGGGATGTACATCTGTCTAGGTTACACCATGGTAGGTATAACCCATAGGTTATTAGCCTGTGCTCTGGCTGGTGACAGTGGAGTCCTGTCACCGCATCACTGTGCTTTGATTTCACCCTGAACTGTCATTTTGAATTCCCAAGGTCGTTCAAACAAACAAGAATTCAAAAATCAGTATTGAAAAAGTCTTCAAAGATGGGCAAAAATAGACTTGAAAATTCATCTCTGAACCTCCTAGAGACTCTGATATATGGTTGAAATTTGAGAACCTTTAGGTTTTTCAGAATGTCTTCTTGTCATTGGCAGCGAGAAAAGTCTTAAAGCTGTTTTCATTCAAACTAGTAAGGAGAAATAAAAATAAAAAAATTATTTGTCTTAATGGCTCATATACCAAAGGCCTCTTGCTCCCTCTACAGAAGGTGTTGCAAAATTGCAGTCACAAAGATTTAAAAAAAAAAAAAAAAAAGAAATTATCTTGAGGTTCATGATTCACAAAATGTTTTGGATCCATATGTACCTCCAGTGTCTTGCAGATTGGTTGGTTGTCCTAAAGTTGGTTACAGTAGGTTTCTATGTTTCTACTTTGGTGTTTTTCAGTGGTGTCAGCAAGGGTTTAGAGTAAACTCCATTAACAATAACTGTTAAAAAAAAAAAAAAGTACTTTTTTCTGGGCTTGTTAATTGACTTTGTTTATTTACTCATATGAATGAGTAAAATGCTTGAAAAAATTTCTTTTTAGGTAATTGTTTTACATATTTTCATTCTTTTTTATATAGCCAGGAAATTTGCACCATGAAAACAATGGACTCCACTTAAAGACTTAAGTTCTTTTATTATCTACTTCTAATTGTCCCAGTCATTTTTAGATCTTAGTTGTTGTTGGGGCAAAAATTAACAATCTGAATTGTAACTTCGCAGGAGAAAGAACTGTTTCATTAGTGAAATTGGATTTTTTTTGACTGTACATAATACAGGAGACTGAAAGTTGACCTATAAATACTTAATGTATAAAACAACCATCCATGCATATATATCATCATCTTAATTTACAAATTTAAGTTGGAACAAAATGTTACTATTTTACTAACTTTGATGTAAATAATTTTATGCCTTCACTTACAACTCTAGGACTTTTTCATTTTATTTGATAGGTTACTGTTTTCTCTTACTGTGCCATTTTGAAGTTAGAAGTATGAAAATGCTTTTATTAAGATTAAAAATCCTTTTCATTTGTATTTAGTATAAGAATAGCCCTTAGGATGTTACCCTGTAATTAAAAAATGAACCCAAGTGACAACATAGATTCTTTGATTTAAATAGGTCACATCAGAGTTGCCTGTCCTAAATTATTATGCTAAAACTAGACTGGATTTTTTTCCCACTCTGGTAGGTGTACTGGTCCATTAGCGAATTCCCTTTCAGAGAAAACAAGAGATCCGGTAGAGGAAGATGATGATGAATACAAGATTCCTTCATCCCATCCTGTTTCCTTGAGTTCACAACCATCTCATTGTCATAATGTAAAACCTCCTCCTAGGTAAGAATATGGGCCATTTTTTGGTCACCTCACATCTGGATAAGCATTATTATCTGTGGTATTTATTTTTAAACTGAATCACATCTGTCTACTGAAAAACCTTTCATTATTTGCTCAAAAACTCTTCCACCTATAATACTGTTCTTCTCCATGACTTTCAGAGAAAACAAGATGCAGATTTCCATTTAACTAGGAAGCCCTCTTACTAAATTAGTTGATTAATAAGTCTGATGGAATAATTTGTTGCCCCCCCTCCACAAAAAACAAATTATACTCTAGTAAAACTTTGCTGTAGGTTACATATAGTGGTGATTAATTCATGGATTTTCAAAAGTAAGCTATTTTCAATGCTTTTTATCACTTCTAAGCACATATCTCATGAAGAAAAGCTATTACTTAGAAACTAAGTTATTATACCAACCTTCCTTAGAATTTTTCTTCATGATATAAGGACTAGTATAACATATTTATTTTCCTTTTTGATGTGCTACCTACCTCAGATCTCAAAAAATATAAACAAATTATTTCACTTAACTATTTTTACCAGGTACTATTTTACTTTCCCTTGGATTAAACAAGCATGTGAGAAATAGTGTTTGGCTTTCTTTTCTTCTTGTCAGCTGTTTATTCTTCCTCCTATGGAGACAGCCTCAGTCTTTGTTATTAAAAATGGGTGGTGTGTATCGAAATATTAGATTGTCTTTATGATTCTGCATTTATATAATTGAATTAGTAAATCATAATCTAGTAATACTTCGCTTTTTTGTTTACATCTGACTTATTAACATTCAGTGAATGCTCAGTCATGTCTGACTATTTGTGACCCTATGGACTATAGCCTGCCAGGCTCCTCTATCCGTGGGATATTCCAGGAAAGAATACTGGAATGGGTAGCCATTTCCTTCTCCAAATACATTTAGTACTCAAGAAGTCAAATCTCAGTTTCAGACTTCTTTCCTGAGCTCCAGTTTTCTTTGTATAATTACATCCCTGGAGCTCTGCCTGGTGTATGTGGAAGAGGGCTCAGCTGCTGCTCATGTCCCAGCCTTCTTGCCTTGCAGTATCTCTTTATTGACTGAGGAATAGGAGAGCTGTTGAAAACTTCAGTCATCTATGTCATCTTTACTTAGTATGCCACTTCTTTTTGAGGTCAAGTCAGTCAACAGAGTGTTTTATGAGTGGAGTGTTCCTTTCTTTCCAGAAGAAATAACTAAAAAAAAAAAATCTTTTGATGCCTTTCTTCAAGTATTGTACTATAATATTTGGAAAAAGAGAAGTAAATTTCCATTTAAAGCAGAGATCTGCCTTAATGAATTTCATGGTTAGAATTCTCACAATTCAGCACTCTACACAGTTATTAACCAGGGTTATTAACACTTAGCCGTCCAGGCTTCATATTTCAGTGTGATTCGCTCAGTCATGTCTTTTGTGACCCTGTGGACTGTTGCCCGCCAGGCTCCCCTGTCCATGGGATTCTCCAGGAAAGAATACTGGAGTGGGTTGTTGTTCCCTCCTCCAGGGATTCTTCCCAACTCAGGGAGCAAATTCAGGTTTTCCACACTGCAGGCAGATTCTTTACCGTCTGAGCTCAGAAGATCCTGGATTGGGACGATCCCCTGGAGAAAGGGGATGGCTACCCATGCCAGTATTCTTGCCTGGAGAATCCCATGGACAGAGGAGCCTGGCGGTCAGCAGTCCTTGGGGTCACAAAGAGTAGGACATGACTGAGCCACTAACACTTTCACATTTCACAGTGAAAACCAAAGTGTTCTTTTGCGGATTGCTGGCCTTTAGGGCATTTATTGGTAAAACAGTATCATTGAGAAGACAGAGAAATAACTGAAAGATAATAATTATGTTAGAAGAGCAAAATGTCCATTGCTTTTATTAGAGAATAAAGTTATTCCTTAACATCAAATATCCACTGTTAAAATTTTCAGTTCCCTTGGCTCTTAAAAATTTGTAGTAATTTTAAAAACTGAAATAAGATGAGATTTTGTCTTTGGTCTCCTTGGGATCTCACTTTTTCCCATCACTGGGTAAGTAAGGGGTGTAATTGACTTTAAATTTTAATTGTCACATCATATTGGATGAGACTTTTGGTGACAGGCCTCTGAAATCCTGAAAATAAATTTGATTTATGACCACCATTACCATCTTTCTACATTTATAGAGAAGTAATAAATGTTGATAGTCCCTAAATTTAATTGGAGTGAATTTTTTATTTGATTGTTCTTGAGAGCTGATGGATGAAGTATCTTCTTAGGTCCTCTACAAAGCACTCTAAACTTAGACAAGTTCTTTCTTTCTGTATTTTTCCTCTCTTTGGAATATCAGGAGAAGTAAATTGTCAATATATAGAAAATGTTAAACTGTAGATGAATAATTCAGTTTCAGTAAAAATCCATCATTTTATGAAAATACATGATAACTATTTTTAAATGAACCATCTCTGTCCCCTTAAAGAGATGTGGCCACCAGAGACAAAGGAAGTGAATTTCAGATGAAGCACTTTGCAATAACTATTCAAATGTCCAATATCTTCTCCATTATATATGTACTTTTACTTTGCCCCACGAATTCAGAGTAAATTGAAGAAAAGTAAAATATAAACTCTGCTTTCTGTAGCTCTTTGTGAGCAGAGGGAGCAGATCGTCTGCTGCACAGTTATATTCTGAAGACAAAATAAGTCTTAGTGCAGTGCTTCTCTTCCCATGCCTTGGACTTATCTCTTATGTTCAGTTTGATTCCGAAGCATTAAAGCCAACAACAAAAATACCTGTTTAGTAAGTATTGTCCTTTTAGAGACACCCAGATTAAAATATTTGTTGTGTACCCAAGGCCTTTGCTAAAGTCATTTTTCTACTTACTTGACAGAAATACCAGAGTTTGGTTCATGGCAATGGTGAAATTATGCCCCAGGCTCTAGTTCTTTGAAAATGCCTATCTGAATTTTCATGGACTTTCTGAATATTTAATAATTCTCCTTCCTTGATAATTCCCTGATAGCTTAGTTGGTAAAGAATCCGCCTGCAAAGCAGGAGACCCCAGTTAGATTCCTGGGTCGGGAAGATCCACTGGAGAAGGGATGGCTACCCACTCCAGTATTCTTGAGCTTCTCTGGTGGCTCAGCTGGTAAAGAATCTGCCCGCAACGCGGAGACCTTGGTTCGATCCCTGGATTGGGAAGATCCCCTGGAGAAAGGAAAGGCTACCCACTCCAGTATTCTGGCCTGGAGAATTTCATGGACTGTATAGTCCATGGGGGTCACAAAAAGTCGGACACAACTGAACGACTTTCAGTTTCTTCCCTTCCTTGATAGGTTCCAGTTTTCTATAAGCTTAAATTACAGAAACATAAATACACTGTTAAGTATCACTAATCAATAATAAAGTCACTGGGACTTTTACATATTTTTGCCTGCATATTACATTTTTTTTCTTCAAAAACTTGATAAGGTAATATGGAAATCTGTCAAAATGATATGTTAGTCCCACAAGTTTGTTTAGGGTATGAACAGATTTGTGCCCCTTCTAATTGTTAGTTTCACTTTAAAAAAAAAAGATTGTCTTCTATGGAATATTTACTTCTGCTTTGTAAAAGTATTTAGTAATAGTATGTAGACGTACCTGCACTTTTTCCAGAAAAGTAAATTAATTATATTTGTTTTCCAACTTTATCATATGAGCAAGGTTGCTGGTCCACCCCCAAATGACTTTTAAATGGAAAGCAATGACCCTTACGATTTTTGTCCTTTGATTTCTGCTCTAGATCTTGTGATAACGGTCACTGTATATTGAATGGGACACATGGCCCATCCTCAGAGATGAAGAAATCAAACATCCCTGAGTTAGGCATATATGTAAAGGGTATGTATAAAACATTCTCTCTGTATTCTGCATCTTAACGGTCAGAATTTAAAGGCAAAATTCCATGCCATTGTTGTACTGAAGATACATGAAGATTTTGTGTTCTCCTCCAGGAGATGTTCTCGATTCAGCCTCTGATCCAGTGCCATTGCCGCCTGCCAGGCCTCCAGTTCGGGACAATCCAAAGCATGGCTCTTCACTCAACAGGACGCCCTCTGATTATGATCTTCTCATCCCTCCATTAGGTTGAAACCTTTAAAACAATTTCAAACAAGCCACTCTGCCATCTCTTTCAGTTGACATCTGAATTATCAGAATTCAGGGTTCAATGCAATGCAGACTTGTTGGGTTCTGAAATTGTCTGAATTAGAATCCAGATTAGAATCTCCAGGTGATGGTGACTCTCAAGTTCATGTTGACCATTATTCCACTTAGATGATTGAAACAGTGGTGTAAGTAGCTGGCATTGGTCAGGGTTTTATCAAGTTGTCTCTTCATGTAAAAAATCTTACGGGGGCACTGTTCCTGCCTTCAGGTGCTTGTGCTTCTTATGGAATTGGAGTATTCTTCTGAGATTCTCTTGAAGTACAGTTCTTACTGAATGTGTATTTACTTTTTCTTTCAGTATATAATGATCCATTTCCACTTAGCTAATTACATTATGGGGCATTATGTATTTTATTGCAGAGAGCCAAAAACAAATTCTCTCTTATAATCATTGCAGCTAGAAATAATCTCAATTTGTTTCAAATTTTGCTGTGAAGTACACTTAATGTATGTGTGTGTGTGAAGGTACACACAGGTGTATATGTATATAAAAGTTGTTTGGTGCAGGTGTCTATTTCATTAATTTTAGGTAAGAAGCTTCCCACCCTATTTTTAGAGGAAGACAACTTTTGGAAGTTAAAGCTTCACAATAATGTGTCACCATAACATAAAATAATGTATGATGAAGGTTCTTTTGTGAGCTTAATTATTAGGCTACTGGAAATGAACTTTTCCATTTTTTTTCCCCCAAAGACACTGTCATCTGGTATTTTAGTTACACTGGTATTAATACATCTGGTATTATAGTTGAATGTCTTGCTCCTGTTCTTTCTGCAGTTCAGAGCTTTACTGTCACCTACATGGATTACAAGGACCTCCCAACTTCGTTCTTTACCTACAGTCTTTTTCTTTTCTTCTGCTTCTTCCTCTATGCTGGTTTTTTACCTGTTACCCAAGTCTTTATGACTAGATCAGCATTGTCCTATAGAACTTTATGTGGTAACATAAAAGATCTATATGTATGACTGTAGAACTGAATTTTAGTTTATTTAAATATCTGTAGGTAGATAGTTACTGCCATATTGGACAGTGCAGAGAAACATTCCAACCTTCATTTTAAAATTATTTTTAATTGGAAGGTAATTGCTTTACAGTGTTATATTGGTTTCTGCCATTCAGCAACATATAACTCATCCTTCGGCTCGTCATGTACATCTCATATTTATACTATTCACTCAACCTAGAAGACACCATCCTTGTATTTGATGTAAAGTCACTCAGTTGTGTCCGACTCTTTGCGATCCCCTGGATTGTAGCCTGCCAGGATCCTCTGTCCATGGGATTCTCCAGGCAAAAATACTGGAGTGGATTGCCATTCTTCAGAGTGTATTTGATGAAAAGATGTTTTTGAGCCCCTGATATCCCAGACCTTCCTGTTCTTGGTAACACCTTGATGAATGCCACTTTCTACCTTCCTCTTTCCTCTTAAAAGGCATCTCTTTCTCTCTGTGTGTGACCTATGGGACTTTCACCTCTGAATCATTTGTGAAGTTTTTTTAGAACTCTTTGTGGAATCTAAGCTCCTCAGGTCAAGGCCTTATGATTTTGATCTTCACATTATCCATGTGCCTAGCATGATATACAGGAATATCAGGGTGGGGAAAATAACAGTAGGGGCAGATAAAGGATTTGAATAAATAAGAGTGTAGAAGATAGCTAAAGATTCAAATGATACTAAGAACTAAGCTCTCTCTCCCGTGCTTTCATATATTTTACATTAGAAAAGTTTCTCTAATGATCATTAGAGAAAATATTCGGAATATTTTTCCCAAAGCAAGCTGTATGAGTGGTGAAACCATTTGTATTTAAGTATACCTTTATTTTCAAGTCAATATATTTAAACACAGAAGAATATTTATTACTAGAATATGTGGATATTTATACTCCGTTTCATTCGCAAGTATTTGCGATTTCTTACAGAAATACATATACTGCAATTTTATTTTTTCAACAATCAAGATGAGGAAAAATATGAATAGGAGATAGTAAGATGTGGCAGGTGAAACATAAGTAGACATAAAAATCTGCTGCAATATTTTATAGTTACAAAAGGTGGGAACTATGCAAATATAAGTAACTAGCTTTGGGACCACCACAAAAGTTAGTTCTATATTTAACTGTCTCTCTAGAGATATCTGGTAAGTAGAAAAAGATGATATTCCTCTACTGCAGGGACATTTTCTGTATATTTTGACAATGAAATATATGGGGAGCATTAGTTTAAATGAAAATCCAGTAGAGCAAACTTTATAAGATAATTTAAATTATTCTATGACATTAAATTTGTGTGCATGTTGTGATTTTCCAGTTAGACTGTGAACTTACTGTTACACAGAAATTCTGTTTTGATGATGTTGATCTTATAATACTTAGTTCAAACCTCTAATGTCTTAATATTATAAAGGTTACAGATGAATAATAAGCTGTTTCATACCCTGCCATACAACTTTTTAACAGAAAGGCCTGAGAGAAAAAGTGCATGTACGTACCCATGTGCGTTTGTGTGTCTGTACTTCTCTCCAGACACTCCCCACAAAATAATCAGCTCCCATTGTCAAAGTCGGTCAACTGCTGTATAAACACTGCAGGTGAAGTTCGTTATAAGCAGTAAGAGAAAATTGTTAGTTTTGCCTGAAGTTCTACTGCTGATACTGACCTTTCTTTAAATGCAGGCGAAGATGCTTTTGATGCTCTGCCTCCGTCCCTCCCACCTCCCCCACCTCCCGCAAGGCACAGTCTCATCGAACATTCGAAACCTCCTGGCTCTGGCAGCCGACCATCCTCAGGACAGGACCTTTTCCTCCTTCCTTCAGGTAGGAGAGAAAACCCAAGCAAACCTTTCACTTGAAGCAAAAGAATTTCTAAGATCATACTGTCAAATAAGCATTAGTAATTCACTGATTTCTAGCTCTCAAGCTGAAAACTCCTGGAGGGAAAATAGCAGTTGGGTGGGTTTGTCTGTCAGTTGTTTGGTTTATTGCCAAAAGAATTTTTTAAAATGAGGAAAGCAAAAAGGAATCATAGAATTTAGAAATGTTGCTGTATGCTACAGATTAACACCTGTATGCTACAAAAGGCATCCCTGAGAACCAGAAGGGCTCTGTGTTTGGGCCAATAGTGATAGGGACAAATTTAGACTCGCTCCTGATTCTGAGTGTGATATTTCTAATAACGTGTTTAAAAATTTTTACTAAATATGCTTTAGCGTCATTATTTTATTCCAAAACATAATATCTTGGTAAATTATACTGCTGTAACATTAGTAGGTGTGTTTTTTTCTGAAATATCTGCATTTTATTGTTGTTACTGTTTTTATTTTTAATGCCTTGGTGTATTTACTAAAATTATTGATCTTTGAGGAAAAATTAATATATAGCTTTTTGTAAATTCAAGTGAGGAGTAGAAATAAAAAGACTTAGTAAACCATCCACTTCACTAGTCAGAATTATCAGGAAAAAAAAATTCATTTATATTGAATCTGCTCATATTAACTGTTCCAATCAGCCCTGTTGGTGATACTGTGACCTATACTCAAAACATTTGCTTCCTCAGTTTGGTTTGATTAAACATAGGATAAAGATTTTTTCTTAGCAACTGCTTTACATATATGTATGAGATAAATCATGAAAGCCCTTGAAGAGTACTAACTTTGTCCTTTGGCCACCTACATGCTTCATAGAAAACTTTGGGATCTTTTACACTTTTCTCATGGTTCGTTTTTTTCAGTTTGGTTTGATAATTTAGAAGTTTGAGGCAGTTTGTACATATGACACACAAAATTATAGACATATAACTTGGAGTATATAATAGCTTCAGTTCCTAAAGGCAGTTTATGTTCAAGGAATAATTTTGAGTTTAATTTTTTGTCAGTAAATACTGAATTGTCCTGTGTCACTCACTCTGTGAAATGCCTCCCTGACCTCATGGATCACATTAATTTACTGAATGCTACCAGTCTGAGCTACATTTAAGCCCATTGAATGAAAGCTCAGTGAAGTGACTTCTTTAAAATTAAGCTTTCTAGGAGTTAGAACATTTTACACACATGCTTTTACCTGTTTCAAAAGAATCAATTGTAATTTATTTCAGTTCTTTATCATAATTTCATTGTTTGTTGTGCTTTGTAAAAATCTTCAAAAATTTTTTACTCACAATTAATTACAAGAAAAAAATACTTCAAAATGAAAAGCCCCCTTTTTTATTAGACAGAATGAAACTGTTGTATAAACTGTTTTATTTCATGTATAGCTTTGCTTGACTGCCAGAGAGGCTCAGGAGCAGTTATCCTTAGCCTATAGTGTGAGGCTAATATGAGACCAGAGCAGGGTCATTTAAAACTGTTGACTCACTCTTGACCTGCTTTTGGGTTTTCCTAATGGCTCAGAGGATAAAGAATCTGCCTGCAATGCAGGAGACCCAGGTTTGATCCCTGTGTTGGGAAGATCTCCTGGAGAAGGGAACGGCTACCCACTACAGTATTATTGCCTAGAGAATTCTATGGACACAGGAGCCTGGCAGGCTACAGTCCATGGAGTCGCAGAGAGTCGGACAGGACTGAGCAACTAACACATACACTTGACCTACTTTTATACATGGAAGTATTCTAATTCCATTCCAAATAATATTGACATCCCTTGATACTAAATACTTCTAAGAAGAAAAAAATGCAGCTTTCTTCCCCATTTCCAGTCTCCTGTCATTAACAGGACAAATTTCTAGTCTGTTGCCAGTTGCTTTATGAGATCCAATGAGTCACTGTTTTTATTCATTTTTTAAACCACATGTATTAGACCTCCTCTTTATCAAAAGAAGTATTTTAATTGTTCTTAATGGAATATCATAGAACACGTGGGGTTTCTTTCAGCCTATAAATAAGCACTTGTATATCATTCTGCAAAGGATTAAAACATATTATCTAAACAGTGTAATAGAAAATTCATAAAATCAGTTCTTCACTCTGAATTGAACTTCCTGCAAGAATCCTCTATAAATACTAAACCAAAGTTTAACTCGGTAGTTGTAGAACCATATAAGGTAAACAAAAGTGATTGCTAAATTTAAACAGATATATGAGCATTTTACTGCCATTATTTCCATTATAGTTTAATCTGTAAAATTTTAGACCAGTGTAATGATAAGCCTTTTCTGGCATTATGGAGATTTGGTTTCCTTGAAGAAATCTGTATCCCTAATTACAGACAGAGGTTAGGTATCTTCATGATGTTAAGTACTTCTTTAAACCAGCCTCTTTATTGCAGCATTCAGTGCCCTGCACACTTGAGTCAGGCCCACCTTTCCAGCCTTACAAGCCCACTGACTGCTCTATAATAGTGATTTTTAAACTACAGGGCCCAGTGTTTTGCAAAAGAGCCTTAGGGCTGCTATACGATCAAAAAGAGGAAGTGAAGCAGGGACATAGCTCTGATGCTGCTTTTATCTGGTTTCCATTTTAGGCCTTCATGCAAGATTTCTTTTGGCAAAATAGTAATGGCCACCCCGCGGTACATGAGCCATCTACTCTGGACAAGCCAGTCATATCTTAACAAAACCTGAAGAGTCCTCAAAAAAAGCTTTACGCTTTCCTGTCTACAAACCCAGGGCTACTGCTAGCACATATATGCTTTTATGTGCACGACAAAAAGACATTTCTTTTGTGTTGGTGGGTTGAAATAGGCATGCCTCCCTCTGCTTTGTGCCAGAGCCAGTGCTCCAGGAACAAAGCCGAGGCTGTAGTTATGTCTGTTCATTCCCAGTACTGCGTCTTTGTGCAGTGCACAAAGTACACAGTGTTATCTGGCAGCCCTTACTGAACCTTTCCCTCACTATATTTCTACCTGGAATCTTCTTTTGAAGTCCTTATCCAATCTTAAAGTAACAATTCAACTCTGAAAGCTAGCCAAACTAACTTTATTAGAGATAAAGGAAAATTTTTCACTGGGATCCAGAAATGCAATTGCATAAGTAAAGTACAGAAAAAGCTTAGATCATTAGCAACAGTTACTGGGAATGCTTTAGGGGTTTGGTTGCCTATGACCTTTGTGAAGCACACCCATGACATGGTTTCCGAGGGTGCTCATGCCCTTTGATGGTTGCCCTCAAAGAGTTCAGGTCAGAGATCCAGCAAGGCGAGGTCCTCCCCGGGGCATAGCCAGTGTGGAGACTACTATGTCTGAGTGTTGAAGGATTCATGGGGTAGAATTGTGGTTCTCAAATTGTGGACTTGAGACCAGCAGCATCAGTATCACCTAGAAATTTGTTAAAAATGCCAATTCTTTAGACCTACTCAAGACTTACTAAATCAGAAACTCTGGAAGTAGGACCAAAAGTCTGTATTCTCACAAGCCTTTGGGGTGATTCTGATGCATGCTCAAGTTGGAGAAACCCAAGACTAGCTTATTCCTGGAGGAATGCAGCCAGCATGAGAAAGGGAAATAAAACGACACCATGTGAACTCTGGTACATTAAAGGAACTAAAGGTGTTTTAACCAAGAGAATCAAAGATCTTGAATATTAGAGTTGCCTTCAACCACTGTATTTGTGAAAGAATGATTCGATTTCTTCCATGTCTCCTCAAATGATCAAAGACTGACCAGTGAGAAGAATTAGGAGTGAAAAGAATGCATTCCTCTTAAGCTTCCTGAGTTAATAATAATTCGTCTATCTCAGATGGGTACTGAATTCTCTAACACTGGGGGACTTAATCAGTGGTAAATCACTACATATGGGGATTTTATGAATATGAGTCACAAGAGTGAGGAGTTTTGTTTCACTTCAGTAGCTCTTTAAACCCTATTACAAGCCTATCAGTTACATCTAGCATTGATAGTTTTTTAAAACTTTCAGAGTTTTGGATCAATCTTTGAGATAACTTTTGGGCAGTCCGGAGGAAAGATGACATTGTTTTAACTGTTCAAATTGCCTCTTTTCCTACACTTGAGTAAAAGAGTGTAAGTATTTCAGATAGTGGGGAGAAAGGATTAAGAAAATTCCATAATGCCTCCTCCCAGAGAAAACCTCTTGTTAGGTTTCCTTCTTACACAGCATTATTTTGATTGATACCTGTTTCTGCACTTTAAAGTGCAGAGCAAACCTTTTCCTCCCAGTCTTTTTTCAGTTTTTAATAATCTCTTAAAATAAGTATTAAAAATTTTCAATTTAGCATTACCACACTGGAAATCACAGACAGTAGTATCCTGCTTTTTAGAGTAGACTAAGCCCATCATGTTTATTCATTCATTTCTGAAACATTTATTACTATATATAATGATACTCTGGCTATGGTATTTTCACTTTGTATGTTTTAATCCTAAGTGTGGATATAAAATTTTATTTTAGTGGATTTTTGAAGAATTTATTTTTAAAAACTATTGATTTTCAAGTTTGGTAATTATTGTACTCTCTGTAGTATTTTCCCATTGAAGCAGGAAGCCTTCCAACCTTACAGTTTGCTGCAGAAGCCCAGGTTACCCTGTACCTGATCAGTAGCCAAACTTATCATGAAGCATCATAGTGGTTCAGAATTGAATTAAATATTCCATGCTATTTATGTTCACATTTTAGTGTACCCAGTGACTTTTTAGATGCAATACATTAATGGTACAATATCATACTACTGTATATTATGTAGTCTACTTATGACTCAGTAATCAGTCTGGAATCTAATATTTAGCCTTAAATAGATGATTAGAAATAGCTTAGGTATATCTAACAAAACTAAATTTACCCTTAAGGAAACAGAAAAGTTTATGTATTATAGTAGACAGTCTTTTCTCTGACCCAATATTAAATCTGTGATGTTTTAGAATGAATAAGAACTAAAAGTAAATTTTATTGAACATTTAACTGTAAATCTTTGGAAATTTTCTATATTTATGCAGAAATAACCATATTTGGTCCCTTTGGTTAGCCTTCCAAAATCAAAAGATTAATATTTGTTGCATGGAATTTATCTTCTTACTCCTTCCTAAAATGTTTCAGCAAAATTAATGAGGCTGATCTATTGACTTTTTAATTATTGAAAACTCAGAATCTAAGACTCATTTTAATTTCAAAATTAATGAAATCAAATTAAGTAGCCTTGGTTAGGTTAAAAAAAATGTCTCTAGCAAAGCTGGGGATAATTATTGTATTCAAATAAGGAAAGAAAATAATGACTTCAACTGTTGCCTTACATTGTCTAGTCAAACTTTAGTCTATGCATTTCCTTCTTAAATTATCAAATTCTTACATTTTTAATATCAAACTCAAATGAAATTTAAAACAATGAAATATCTGTTCTTCTTTAATAGTTAACATTTTAGCCTTATGTTAGCAATACAAATTTCACAGAATTTGAATTTATGAAAAATCAAAATCTAAATTAGTTTTTGGTAGTTAAAAGTATCTATGAAGTGCAGGCTATTTACCAAGCAGTATGCCTGGTACCGTGTTTCTGTTAGGAGATATAATTCAAACACAGTTGAGTATAAGATAAAGTTCCTGTCCTTTAGATGTCAAGCACATTTTACAGATTATGTCTGCCTAATGCTTGAGAGAGATTAATTGATATGATAATACTATAACAGGCAAAATTCAAAATCCACTTTTTCTTGTTGACTTTACAACAGTTTCTATTCATTGTACAGGACAAATTGGGGCATAAAATTAAAATTAGAAACAGTTTTTATCGTCAACAATTTTACCATCAAATAAGAGATCTGAAAGATACAAAATTAGTAGTGTGCATCAGTTAGGAAAAACAGGGAAAAGCATTTTTGACCAAGTGATGAATAAATTTGAAATATGCAGGCAGATTAGAAATGGTTACTATCAGTCATGAAATGTTTTATTTTCAAAAATTGATCTTTACAGAGAATTTCTAATTGTTTTCTTCAGCCAGTTGGCAGAGATAATAGTTTTAATCTGAAAATTATCTTTATTTTTAAGATCCCTTTTTTGATCCAGCAAGTGGCCAAGTTCCTTTGCCTCCTGCTAGGAGATTACCAGGTGAAAATGTCAAATCCAACAGAGCATCACAGGACTATGATCCGCTTCCTTCATCTTCAGGTAAGTTGGCTAATAATACTAAGAATAATACCTTACATTTGCATAGTGCTTTTTAGAGCACCTTTCATTCATTATATAATTTAACGAGTGCTGCCAGCCTAAGAAAGTATTTTTATCACCTTTGCATTTGCTCATAAAGCATGTATTATGTGAAGAATGCCTATAGAATTGTCTCACAGAAAATATTAAACTAAGCCTTAATATTAATTTTAATCTGTCAGTAAGGCATGTTTTGTGCCTCAAAAATCTATTCATTTTCTAACTGAGCTCATGGGAAGATCCAAGACAGCCAAGTAAGTAAATATTTCATTTTCTAACTTTTGTTTTGCCATATCAGATATGAGAAATGGGAAAGATGTCTATATACACTGAAATGTTGCATTCTCTTATTTTTCCATTAAAGGAAAAAAAAAACTCTTTAGAATTACTATTAGCACCAGACTGTTAATTTTCAAGCTTATTTAGGGCTATCATGCAATGTTCAGCTGCCAGTCAGTAAGTGCTGGGGTGGTCAAAGGGTTGATTCAGGATTTTGGTATGATGTTTCAGAAAAACCCAAACTTTTTGACCAACCCAATAGAAGGATGTACCATTTTAGTAACTACAAGTCATACTCATAGCCATTATTAATGAAATGCTGCTGATCTGCTTCTTCAGGATGCCTTCCTTGACCCACCATATCTAAAATAGCTCCCCCTACTTTACACAGTCACTTTCTATCCCCTTCTTTTGCCTTATGTTTCTTAATACTGCCTTCCATTAATTTGTTTGCTTGACTATTTATCTCCTCACTCTAATATTAATGCTTTAAAGATATATGCATGATTTGGTTCACTGCTATATCCCCAAGTGTCCAGAGGAGTGCCTAGCACATATTTCTTGGATGAGTGGCTGGATACAAGGGAGGAGGGAAGAGTAACTGATAGATGTTATGCTGAACATATACATATTAAAGAATTAAAACAATATATGTCTCACAATTAGAAGCATCAGAAGTTTTTCCTATGTAAATTTTTGTCCTATATCAGTATTTTTTTTAACTGTATTTTGACTTTTTTTGAAGTACAGTTGATTTATAATATGTTACTTTCAGGTGTATAACAAAGTATTATATAACTGAATATATATATATATGTGTGTGTGTTTGTGTGTATATCAGTTCTGTTCAATCACTCAGTTGTGTCCAGCTCTTTGCAGTCCGATGGACTGTAGCATGCCAAGCCTCCCTGTCCATCACCAACTCCAGGAGTTTACTCAAACTCATGACAGTTGAGTCGATGATGCCATCCAACCATCTCATCCACGGTCGTCCCCTTTTCCTGCCTTTGATCTTTCCCAGCATCAGGGTCTTTGCCAGTGAGTCTGTTCTTTGCATCAGATGGCCAAAGTATTGCAGTTTCAGCTTCAGCATCAGTCCTTCCAATGAATATTCAGGGCTGATTTCCAATAGGATGGACTGGTTGGATCTCCTTGCTGTCCAATGGACTCTCAAGAGTCTTTTCCAACACCACAGTTCAAAAGCATCAATTCTTCAGTGCTCAGCTTTCTTTACAGGCCAACTCTCACATCCATGCATGACTACTGGAAAAACCATAGCTTTGACTAGACGGACCTTTGTGCCAAAGTAATGTCTCTGCTTTTTAATAAATTGTCTAGGTTGGTTATAGCTTTTCTTCCAAGGAGCAAGCATCTTTTAATTTCATGGCTGCAGTCACCATCTGCAGTGATTTGGGAGCTCAAAAAAATAAAAGTCTGTCACTGTTTCCCCATCTATTTCCCATGAACTGATGGGACCAGATGCCATGATCTTAGTTTTCTGAATGTTGAGTTTTAAGCCAAATTTTTCACACTCGTCTTTCACCAAGAGGCTCTTTAGTTTTTCTTTGCTTTCTGCCATAAGGGTGGTGTCATCTGCATATCTGAGGTTATTCATATTTCTCCCAGCAATCTTGATTCCAGCTTGTGCTTCATCCAATCCAGCATTTCTCATGATGTACTCTGCATATAAGTTAAATAAGCAGGGTGACAATATACAGCCTTGACGTACTTCTTTCCCAATTTGGAAACAGTCTGTTTTTCCATGTCCAGTTCTAACTGTTGCTTCTTGACCTGCATACAGATTTCTCAGGAGCAAGGTCAGGTGGTCTGGTACTCCCATCTCTTGAAGAATTTTCAACAGTTTGTTATGATCCACACAGTCAAAGGCTTTGGCATAGTCAATAAAGCAGAAGTAGATGTTTTCCTGGAACTCTCTTGCTTTGTCAATGATCCAACAGATGTTGGCAACTTGATCTCTGGTTCCTCTGCCTTTTCTAAAGCCAGCTTGAACATCTGGAAGTTCACAGTTCATGTCCTGTTGAAGCCTGGCATGGAGAATTTTGAGCATTCTTTACTAGCTTATGAGATGAGTGCAGTTGTGCAATCGTTTGATCTTTCTTTGGCATTGGAATGAAAACTGGCCTTTTCCAGTCTTATGGCCACTGCCGAGTTTTCCAAATGTGCTGGCATACTGAGTGCAGCACTTTCACAGCATCATCTTTCAGGATTTGAAATAGCTCCAACTGGAAATCCATCACCTCCACTAGCTTTGTTTGTAGTAATGCTTCCTAAGGCCTACTTGACTTCGCATTCCAGGATGTCTGGCTCTATGTGTGTGATCACACCATCGTGATTATCTGGGTTGTGAAGATCTTTTTTGTATGTGTATATATATGTACTGTGTATATATAGTATATGTGTGTATATATATACATATATTCATCTTCAGATACTTTTCCATTATAGGTTATTACAACATACTGAATATAGTTCCCTGTGCTATAGGACCTTACTGCTGCTGCTAAGTCACTTCAGTCGTGTACAACTCTGTGCGACTACATAGACGGCAGCTCACCAGGCTCCCCAGTCCCTGGGATTCTCCAGGCAAGAACACTGGAGTGGGTTGCCATTTCCTTCTCCAATATATAGTACTATGTATCTGCTAATCCCTAACTCCTAATTTATCCCTCCCTGCTCCTTTCCCCTTTTATACCAATTTGTTTTCTATGTCTGTGAGTTTCTGTTTCATAAATGGATTCACTTATATCACTTTTTTCAGATTCTACATATAAGTGACATCATGTGATATGTCTTTCTCTGATTTACTTCACTTAGTATCATAATCTCTAGGTCCATCCATGTTGGTACAAGTGGTATTATTTCATTCTTTTTTATGGCTACCTAATATTCCATTGTATGTATGTATGTGTGTATGTATAGTCTCTTCTTTATCCATTCAGCTATTGATGAACACTTGGGTTATTTCCATATCTTGGCTACTTTAAATAGTGCTGCTATGAACACTGGGGGGCATGTATCTTTTTGAATTTTTTTTATCTTTTCCAGATATATCCCTGGGAAATGGGTTGCTGGATCATACGGTAACTTGATTTTTCATTTTTAAGGAATCTCTATATTGTTCTCCACAATGGCTGCACCAGTTTATATCCTCGCCTACAGTGTAGGAGGGTCCTCTTTTCTCCACACCCTTTCAGCATTTATTGTTTGTAGACATTTTGAGGACGGCCATTCTGACCTGTGTGAGGTGATATATCGTAGTTTTGATTTGCATTCCTCGAATAATTAGCAGTGTTGAGCATCTTTTCATGTGCCTCTTGGCCATCTGTATGTCTTCTTTTGGAAAGTGTCTCTTTAGATGATCTGCCCATTTTTTGTGTTTTGTAAAAATTGATCTGGATGAGTTGTTTGTATATTTTGGAAGTTAATCCCTTGTTTGGTTTCCTCTAGTTTTATAATACCTGGTCTTCTATTTAGGTCTTTAAACTCATTTTGAGTTTTTGTATATGCTACTATTTTAATTTCATTCTTTTATATACAACTGTCCAGTTTTCCTAGCACCACTTATTGAAGAAACTGTCTTTTCTCCATTGCATATTCTTGCCTCCTTTGTTATAGATTGACCATAAGTGTGTGGGTTTATTTCTGGGCTTTCTATCCTATTCATTGATTCCTATTGTCTGTTTTTGTGCCAGTACAGTACTATTTTGATTACTGTAGCTTTGTAGTATAGTCTGAAGTCAGGGAGTGTGATTCCTCCAGCTCCATTCTTCTTTCTCAAGATTGTCTTGACTACTCAAAGTCCTTTGTGTTTCAATACAAATTTCAAAATTATTTCTTCTCTGAAAAGTGCCATTGGTAATGTGATAGGAATTGCATTCAATCTGGTGATTGCTTTGGGTAGTATTGTCATTTTGACAATATTTATTCTTCCAATCCAAGAACAGAATATATCTTTCTGTTTGCATCACCTTCAGTTTATTTCATCAGTGTTTTATAGTTTTCAGAGTATGTCTTTTGCCTTCTTAGGTAGCTTTATTCCTAGGTATTTTATTCTTTCTGTTGTGACAGTAAATGGGATTGTTTTCTTAATTTCATTGATACTTGATTGTTAATGTATAGAAATGCAACAGATTTCTGTATTTCAATTTTGTATCCTGCAGCTTTACCTAATTCGTTAATAAGCTCTAGTAGTTTACTGGTGGCATCTTTACAATTTTCTGTGTGTTGTAGCAAGCTATCTTCCAAAGTGACAGTTTTTTTTTTTTTCACTTCTTCCTTTCTAATTTGGATTCCTTTTTTTTTTTTTTTTTTAACTTCTCTGCTGTGGCTAGGACTGCCAAAGCTATTTTGAACAAAAGTGGCAAGAGTGGCATCCTTGTCTTATCCTTGATCTTAGAATGCTTTCAGATTTTCATTGTTGAGTATGATGTTTGGTTTGCCCTGTATGTTTTTCATTATGTTGAGTTATGTTCCCTATATGCCCACGTTATCAGAAATGGATGTTGAATTTTATCAAAAGCATTTCTGTATCAAGATCATATGGTTTTTAGTCTTTAGCTTGTTAGTGTGATATATATCAAACTGATTTATGGATGCTGAAAAATCCTTGCATTCCTGGGATAAATCCCACTTGATTGTGGTGCATGATCCTTTTTAATGTATTGTTGCATTCAGTTTGCTTTCAAGCTCAAATTTCAGCTCACAAATTTGTTAATAGTGAGCAGTTGTCCATTCTGTAACATCCAAATCAAGGTAGATAGCTGCTTTGAGAATTATTAACACAATAGCTCTGTTCTTGATGACATGCATGGGAGATGCATAAAAATCCCTCTGTAGTTTCATAAGTTTTCATACTGGAATATAACTCGGAAAATTTTACTAACTTTTTCAAATTTTGGTCCATGCTGTCTTTACCAGTTTACTTCTAGCCAGTCCAATATTTCAGATATATCCATGGATACCCACTGAAACACTATTTTCAGTTGAAAGGGAGAGAATCCTAGGAATGGGGGAGCCTGGTGGGCTGCCGTTTATGGGGTCTCACAGAGTCAGACACAACTGAAGCGACTTAGCAGCATATATATATGAAACTAAAGCAAATTCCTTGAGATGTTAAAATACAACTTTGAGAAGAGTGCCTTGACTCATTTAAAAATAACATTCTGTATCACCAGCTCTGTATTAACAGAAACATATTCTCAAGTTACAAGAAGGATTGTGGCCTAAACATTCTATTTTCACAGCTTTATAGTTTACACCATAGCATGCAGGTATTATTGAGCCCAGAATAACATCATTTACATATATGATTTCAACTGGTAGAAATTCCAGTTAGTATTACACTAGAAATTTTAAGGAAGAACTTTGAGTGACAAACCCATTGAAATATCCCCAGATAGGCATTTACCAGAAGCCTGAGCTGGCATTTTACCTGAGTGAACAACTAGTCTTGATATTACTTTGAGGGTCTCAGCTAGCTGTAACATCAAATATTTCAACCGACTCCTTGAACTCTCTTTACAAACACAGTCAAACCATGGAAAATAAGATATTTTTTTTCCAGCAATATACTTGTTCACATGCTCCTTCACAGGGCTACCAAGCTGTCTACTAGTTTATTTCATACTAGGAGAGGGACTTAGCTTGCCTTCTGGATTAGATCTTTCCATCAAAAACCTGAGACTGGATGATATGTGCCTTTGGGATACTAACACCACTTATTTTGCAGTAGCATTTTTATACTTTTTTAAGATGACTGTTGAGGATTCTGATATAATTTGCTGCATCTTATAAATTCCATTTCTATTTTTTATGGTGATCTAGTTGACAGTGACTAATTTATGTTTATAAACTTTATGAAAAGAATATTTCTAATTCCAAAAGTTTGATTTAAAATTATTTTCCTTATACACTTATCTAAAAAAGATATGTGGATGTCTTCATATACAAAGAGCCTTCTGAATGTTTTATTCCTCCCCCTCCAAAAGTTTATAACTCTCTAAAGTTTTTAGATGTAACAGTATTTAATGATATGAATATCTTATAATGATAGTTAATAAGTGGATTTTACCAGCTTGTGTTAAATTCATATATACCTGTATGTGGGTGACATATATTAGCAAAATTATTATTTTGCTAATAATCTGCTTATTTCTTCACATGAGGTTCATGTCTATACTAGCTATGCAGGGCTTTTACACATTTTTCAGTTTGCTTTTCTCTTATAACACACATGTGCTACAGTTTGAATACCATTCTTTAAAAACCCAGGGAATCCAGCTGACAGAATACAAAGTCATAATGATGTGTTTTTGCTCATGCTGATGAGTACAGCTGAGCTTTTTAATATTCTTAGTATTTAGAAGGACATTTAAGGCAACGCTTAATGCTAGAATTTCAGCATATGACTTGTATTAAATGTGTTTGTAACAGATATTATTACCAAGTATACCTGCAAAATAAAGGAGGTCTCATAAAAGGAATTGATTCCAGTACTACTTTTCCTTCATTAGCTTAAAGGAACAGTGATCAGATGTTGAATGAATTTTATATTAGGACCTCAACTGGAAACTATGGCTTCATTTCACATAAGAGTTGGAATTGTGTAAGGTTATTAGAGATGTTTTAAGATAGTGTTTTTAAGGTTTTAGGTTCCAACAAAGGAAATTGCAATGTTATATATAGAGTTTTACTTCAGTTCAGCTACCTAAAATATTTTTCCTTATACACAGCTTCAGATTTAAAACCACAGAACATAGTGTTATTTTTCTTACAAACACAATACTAATATACTAATACTTCTTCTATAACAATTTTCTGAATGTATTAAAAAAGTTATAACCTAGGCTCTGTTTTTAACAATCTTAATTACCTGCTATAATGTATGTGAAGATATTTGTAATTTAGTAAAAACTGTGTATCTAAAACATGTCCTTCTAAAATTAGATAGTATATTGATAGTGGCAGCAATTCAAGTTTACATAATGAGTTTCAGAAATAATTGATCCAACCTATGTGTCAATAATGAGATTTATATCTTAATGAGTTATTTATTTTTAATACTCAGATTGTTATACATGAAAAAATATGTATTCCAAGACTCTTGATGTCCATCCCAAGTATTATCAGTGAATGACTAAAATAATCTTAGAAATTATATCTCAAACTTTTAAAAAGATCATGTACAGTTTAGCACCTATAGATAACAGAATTTAGTTTAATATGTTTTGAGTAGTTTTTATTATGGAAAAAAGATCTAGCCATAACTTAAATGGGTGAGACACAGCAATGTTTAGTAATGTACCCAAGGTCTCAAAGCTAGTAAATGATGGGATTTGATTCAGTAAGTATGCAGCCATTTATAGTGTTGTTAGGTTTAAAAACTTAACTCACTCATTCATATAATAATGATTGCTAAGCTGAGTTTGGAGATACCGATGAGAAAAATCAAAAGCAGTAGCTAAGAAAGAGGGTACTAAGAAATCTAAAATTGTAGGAGAGATTTCAAAACTACATTATGATCACATGACTTTAGGGAGCTACTGTGTGCTTTCTGTACTTAAGATTCTTGAATTTCAGAAGCTCAAGATTCTTTAAGATTCAGACTTGTGAAAAGCACAGTAGACAGAATCTGAAGCTTTGTTTAAAATTATTAAAGTAGTACATGGACATGAGAGAATAAAGTAGAATTTAAAGAAGCAAAAGTCACCTGGAACCATGTCATCAATAGAAACAGTATTGCCATTTTGGAGCCCTTCTTCTAATGGTTGACCATGCACACATTCACACAGTGGAAATCATACTCCACAGTATAATATAATATCATACCTTTCTTCAGTTCGGTCACTCAGTCGTGTCCAACTCTTTGCGACCCCATGAATCACAGCACGCCAGGCCTCCCTGTCCATCACCAACTCCCAGAGTTCACTCAGACTCACGTCCATCGAGTCCGTGATGCCATCCAGCCATCTCATCCTCTGTCGTCCCCTTCTCCTCCTGTCCCCAATCCCTCCCAGCATCAGAGTCTTTTCTAATGAGTCAACTGTTTGCATGAGGTGGCCAAGTACTGGAGTTTCAGCTTCAGCATCATTCCTTCCAAAGAAATCCCAGGTTGATCTCCTTCAGAATGGACTGGTTGGATCTCCTTGCAGTCCAAGGGACTCTCAAGAGTCTTCTCCAACACCACAGTTCAAAAGCATCAATTCTTCGGCACTCAGCCTTCTTCACAGTCCAACTCTCACATCCATACATGACCACTGGAAAAACCATAGCCTTGACTAGATGGACCTTCGTTCGCAAAGTAATGTCCCTGCTTTTGAATATGCTATCTAGGTTGGTCATAACTTTTCTTCCAAGGAGTAAGCGTCTTTTAATTTCATGGCTGCAGTCACCATCTGCAGTGATTTTGGAGCCCAAAAAAATAAAGTCTGACACTGTTTCCACATCTATTTCCCATGAAGTGATGGGACCGGATGCCATGATCTTCGTTTGGTACACATCATTACACTTTTTTGAAATGTCAATGTCACTTTAAATTATTGTATGATAGTCCATCGTTTTGATATACTGTCACACTAGCGGTTCTCAAATCTTTTTCCCCACCAAAGAGCTAACTCTGAATGACAAGGGGATTGTGTCTTTAACTAAAAGTGGACTGTCACATGCAGGGACTTGCCTTAAAAATCTTTGTTATTTCAAATATGTCTACAAATTTTACATTTTACTTGGTATGTCTACATTTCCATCTTTAAGAACATTAAGTCTCTCATATCCTTGAGTAAAACTAGTGACCAGGAAGATGTACTTTTGTATCTGGTGGCTCCACATCTTCTTGAACTTCCTTGGATATAACTTGGATAACTCCCTTGCTCCTAGGAGTTCAAAAATACCATGAGCATGGACAGTGACCCCAGAATAAACACATATGCTTCCAATCATATTTTTAAGGATACATGTATTCAGGTACAGAAATCCCCACAGAGCTTGTAAAATTCACAGTCATTCCAGTGTACTACAGAACTACAACATAACTCCTTTGAGGGAACTCTAAAATTGGTTCATCTGCTCCTTTCCATCATCTACACATTCCAATGTAAGGATCTGGTGTCTCCTCTTTTAGACACTGAGAAAGAAGTGGAGACAGTGAAGGCTGCCTGTGAGTTTTAGGAAGAGGTGTCTAGAGAGGGGGTTTGGCTTTAAGTGATTTGATATAATCAGCATGAAACTTTAACAGTTTATTTTTTATTTTTGAAGGTTACTCTTCAAGTTGTAAGAGATCTTGCTTGTTGGTATCTTGCTTAAAAGTTTATAAGAGCTCACTACAAATTCTAGGGTTTTTTTTTCCTGTTCCACACTTGAATCCCTATTGATTTATAGTAATTGCTTTTCTATATAGCATTTGAGTATAGTGGTTACCATTACAGACGTGAATTCATTATCCTCTCTTTTTCAAAGTCCCTTCAGCACTTATACCAAGCATTACATTAATTCACATACTACCTGAGAAGAGATAAGTTACACCTCTAAAAATGGAGACAAAAAAGTATATTTGCAGAGTGAGAATTATAAAGCAAACTGCTTACTTAGCTGAAAGTCACTCTAAACCTTGGTGGCCAAGCAGAGATGAATCTAAGTCTCTGAGTGGTGCTCCTCATTGACATCCTCACCTGGAAAAGTTGTAGCTGTCAGTTGCTGGTGCAGAGCTACACTGTCCAATTAAAACAGTCAAACAAAAAATTAAAACATCCCAAATTGAATAAAATATTCAGCAATAAATAGAAATTTATATATAACAGGTGGCAAAAAACATAGCTTCCACTTACTTAGCTTACAACATAGCTTCCACTTACTTCCATTCATGGGCTCTAATACATGATACTGTTCAACTCAGGACATCTGTAAGATTCCAAAGACATGTCAGGTTAGGGTGGCAAGGACTAGGGTTAAATAAGTTGGTATATATGAGAGTTTTGTATTTAAAGAAAAATATGTATTTGTGGACACACTAATCTTTGCTTTAGAGGTTTCTCCTTTTTACTGAAAATATATCCAAAATCTATTGTGATTCTTTCCATAAGTGGTTTGAATCATTTCCTCTAGTTGATACTTGAAATAGACCAGAGATCCCTTCACTCCTCTAGTTTTGATTTAATCATTTTGTTGGGTGTTTTATTTTCCCTAACATTTGGTTTAACTTAACTTGGGCTTCCTGAATTATGCTTAGTACTTATGATTTTGTTAAGAAGAGAATAGCTTTCTCAAGAAAAAATTATCTGCACGTTCCCATTACATTTGGCCCGTGTTACCTATAGCAGCCTCACAGAGTGAATAACTTTCTTGGGGGTTTTCCTGGTGATGGATGTTATATTTTTTAGAGTCATCTACCAAGATCAAAGACACGTGTTTATTAAGTCTAAAATCTACAAGTTCTAAAACTTAATTTTTTATTATACCGTGAGATGTCTTGCTGTTACAGTATCTTTCCCAGTTGAGTAGCCTACACAGCTATACTTATCAAAAATGCTTAATAGTCATGTGCCCTTCTCAGTATTTTAGATAGGAACAAAAGAACAGTATTGGAAAAATTCTTCAAAAACTACCAGTACAAGGAATTTAACTTTGTATTTACTTCTAGGTCCTTTTCACACCGAAAAATAAGCTAGAACAGACAGTATTTCAATGTATAAATTTCGTGGTAACTGATTAAAGGAAGTCTTGCTAGAATCTCTAACAGTTCTTTGGAAGGGATTAGAAGCAAAGCATGATTTACTGCCCATCTCTGCATGACATTAATGGAAATACTTAATAGAAAAACAAATGAAACCTCAATAGTAAGAAATGCAATTTACTAGACCATAATAATTTGAGATGTTTAGTTACAGATACACAAAACAACACAGACTTTACCGAGAACCAGAAACTAATGTGTGTTCTTATGTCTGAGTAGAATGAGCTTTATCTATAGCTATAATATTGGTTCAAACTAGATATTATTCTGTAAGAAAGAAACAAAAATAAGACTATCATCCAATTTTGTGTAGAACTAAATATTTTCATCCTGGAGGCTTTTGTGTATGTTATATTGATAGTGCTAGAATTGCAAATAGAATTTTTTTATTACCTTCTCAGACAAATATACTTTTGAGAAAATATGAAATAATGTATCAGATGATTCTTGGATTTACATTTATTATTGAAAATATCAGCTTACCGCGTTTCCAGACGCCAACAGGCAAGTTGGTGAGGGAGTGGAGATCACGAAGGACAGGACGAGCACAAGAGTCCTGAGGCGTTTGTGTTCTAGCCTCGCTTCTTTGTTTATTTAACTGTGTCCCTGAATGTTGCACTTGTCAGTCATCTAAGGAAAAAAACATTAAATAAATATTGGTGTCTGTCTTGTCAAATTTATGCCATCAAACATTTATGGGTTTAAGACAACTTTTAGTCTCTTTTTAAAATCTAGGCTTTTAATATTACATACCATATACAGATAAATGGAAATCTGTGATAAAAATGTCCCCTTAAGTTACTAGCCCACTTCCTGGTGATCTGCATGATGGTGGCCTATATTTTCTTTGTTCTTAATGAGATTACTTTCCATTTTTGGACACCAGTGTCATTTGGTTTAACTTTGAGAAACGAGTATCAAGAGACTGACCTGGAACCCAGTTCTCCACCAGTATTTCCGCTGGCTTTGCTTATTTTTCAAGCTAAGCTGTCTGCATTGGAATCTGGATGAAGTATTTCAGCAAAGCACCAACCTAGTGACTAACAGCTGTTGCAAAGCATCTGCTATTTCATTGTTTCCCCCCAGCATCAGTAAGGCCTCACTTTCCAGGATTCGAACTGGAAAAATATGCTGCAAAGCGTATTTCTCAGAAGTCTTGCTTGTGACATGGGGTGGGACGTAAGAACTGATGGGTATGTTCTAGCAGGAATGTCCTTGAGCTTGTAACAGTTTCTTTTAGTAGAAACTTCCCAGAAAATTATCTCTACCATAGTAGAGAAGGGTTACTGTATTGCCAGAGTGAAAGCTTTTCTTTTTCAGTTATTTTTCTTCTATATCTTTTATTTCATATGATTTAAAGAATAATATATAGAAGTGGGAAGACATTTGTGTTCTCAAATTTCCCACACACCTTACCTTTGTTTTCCTGACATTCAAAATAGGGACAATATAACCTATTCAACCACAGTATATAAAAATGTTTTCTGTAGAAATAATGAAAAACTGTTTTAATATAAAATAAATGAAATCCTACTGATGTATAATGTCTTTCTTTTTATCTCTTTATTTAAATACTTCTCTTTAAAATCTACTCAGATGGTTCACAAGCACCAGCCAGACCTCCTAAACCACGACCCCGCAGGACTGCACCGGAAATTCACCACAGAAAACCCCACGGGCCTGAGGCAGCATTGGAAAATGTCGATGCAAAAATTGCAAAACTCATGGGAGAGGGTTATGCCTTTGAAGAAGTGAAAAGAGCCTTAGAGATAGCCCAGAATAATGTGGAAGTGGCCCGTAGCATCCTCCGAGAATTTGCCT
The DNA here is from genome assembly GCF_014754425.2 of Oryx dammah. Taxonomy (NCBI): domain Eukaryota; kingdom Metazoa; phylum Chordata; class Mammalia; order Artiodactyla; family Bovidae; genus Oryx; species Oryx dammah. The sequence continues at coordinate 106,109,547 of NW_024070186.1, forward strand.
TCCCCCCTCCAGTCTCCCCACGTCTAAATCTATAGCAACCAAGATCATAAAGACCAGAAGGCAAAGCAATCGCTGACTATCCCAGGCGTGTGGAGAGAAAAGTGAGATGGGATTCGAGAGAGAAGCTTTCTCCTCCTCACGTGGCATCTTTGAGAAGAGAGGCTTGGAAGTGGCTGCTTCTCAGAAGACAGCTGCTGCTTGCTCAGGATGCCAAGGGCTGCGGCTTCCTTACTTTTGCTAGCCATACTTTTAAATCAGGGTTGAACTGACAAAAATAATTTAAAGACGTTTACTTCCCTTGAACTTTGAATCTGTGAAATGCTTTTCCTTGTTTACAAGTTGGCAAAGTTGGTTTGTTTTTTACTTTTGTTTTCAGATTTTTGGTTTTTTTGATACCTGTACTGTGTTCTTGATCAACCCTCTGTACAGTGGTCAGGTCTGCTGTAACGTTTCCTACCAATTCCCTTGCTGTGTGCATCGACAGCGAAGTCACATATTCATTGTGATTGCTCCCATCCCAGCCCCCTGCCCAGGTCCAGTTTCATTTCTCCCATTTACAAGATGCTTTAAAGGTTCTGATTTTCAGCGTATCAAACTAATGCAAAACAAGTGTGTGGCCTTCACTACTGAGTCTTTCCTTTGGAAACCATCACTGTTGAGAGATGGGGAAAATCTGAATGTATAAAGCATTTTTGGTTAATGAACTGCCTTTTATAAGGGATTTTCATATAATATAGAAGAGCTTCCCTTTTTGGTGTAAGTTTTGTGGTCTTTAATCTTCCACACGCTCATCTTTCTCATCCTCAAGGTGTAATGACTGTTTAAAAGAAAAAACCTGAAACATCGGAAAGCAGCTGCTGCAGAGGTGGGAGAGACACACTCGCATGTGACAATGCCATACGGAAGTCACGCAGTGAGCTCCCTTGATACTTACGCCTGCGTTCCTTACGAGGCATATGCTGAAGAAGGGGGCCATCTCCCAGAAGTGTGTTAGTGATTTTCAGATAAAATCATGAGCACACCTTTCCCAAAGTGGAACAGACTTCATTTCCTGTTTGAGTGATTACACTCTGGTACCTAACAAGTTTAGGAACCAGTTCCTCTTGCAGTGGAAACAGTAAATCTTTGATGCACTGTTAAGTGCTAATGCTACTGTGGCAACCTGTTTTTTTTTTTTGCAAAATTCTTAATAGTAATTTTCTCTCTACCATCAAATTAGAGTTCATATTTAATTTTTAGAGTCTCCTTCATTGCTCCACGTTGTTCCATCCAGTCAGGTGAAAGAAATTTATATAGTTTTGCCTTTTTTGCAAAATGAAAGTAGGTTCTTCAGAAACCACATTATTACTTTTAAACCTACAGATATTTATTGGGCACCTGTGATGTGCTCCGTGCTGTCAGGCACTGTGTTCTTAAAGCACAAACCATCACAAAGTGATTGGATTGTGGTATTCTGTTATCCTTTATCCACACTCTTGATGGTCAAAAAGTGTCTCTGCTAGACAAAAGCATGGAAGGTTTCCACCAGTGCTTCAGAATTTTCAGGCAGTCGTCTTTTTAAATTATTATTTAGTAAAGAATTGAGACGAAACCAGGTCTGTGTTAAATGCTTGACCCACAGGTGGTTTTCTAAATGTGTACTGCCTGCGGGTTTGTGCACATTTCTGTCACTCGTTTAACTTCACACAGTGTGATGTAAAAAGATGCATCTGATAATGAGTGCCTCTTTGGGATTTGAAAGCATGCGACCAAATGTGTAGCAGAGCCAAAGGAAACTAAGTCAAGACTTGTATAGTCGTTGTGTTGACCTGGGGAGAGAACCAGCACATTTATGAACTGACACGTGCCCTGACTTGACAACTTGGGCTCCTAACATGAGGTACTTGAGGAATCATAGGCCTTGGATAGTTTGTGCTCATGTTTTAATTTCTTCATCTGATTCTGAGCTGGTTCATGTTCCTGGAAGAGAATTTTTAATTTGCCTTAAATGTTCCTCCTGTAAGTAAGTATATGAGGGCAGTTTTTTATATTTTTAAAACCTGCATTGGCTAATTCTCCATCGCTTTATGAACTCCCATTTTATATCATCATGATGTTTTATTAGTTTCTGATGTCATGATGAAATAGCACTGTGTTTGGGGTTTGTTTTTTTTATGACTTGCTGATCTTTGGTACAGTCTAAAAGCCAAAAGTTGCCACTTCATTGTGATAACATTGTTATAACATTCTTAATAGATCAGAGAAGGATATAAAATGTGAGTGTTAGAAAGCATACTATAATCTCATTCAAACAATCTTAAAAATGAGTGAAAATTTCCAATGAAAGTGAGAAAAAAAAATGGTGACAATATAGTAAGTCTAGACCTGAAATTTGTTAAATCTATTTTGCAAGAAAACTTACTAGCCTGCACCAAAATCTCTCTGTACCTAGTTCTCAATAGCAACCATTAGTTTTACCATGAAAAAGACCAAATCAAAAATTGGTATGGAATGGAAAGAGGGAAACTTTCTATCAAACACTGTCATGAAAAACTGCTACCTATTACTTAACTAAAAAAAAAATTTTTTGAGGAAATAATTAAACAAAAACACAGTTTTTAATCATAAAAGTGACTAGCCATTAATGGCTGGAAATGATCCAGGTTTGGTTTCACTGTGATCCAAAAAGTTTGACATTCCTCCCATTTCTCAAGATTTGGTAATATGATTATTTTTAAAGCCACAACAACATACCATTTATATAATTAAAGCAGATCATGGCCAACATTAACCTGCTCTCCCCTGTCCCCTAACATATTCTGGGGCAGAAGTACTTACCTTTAAAGATAATCCAGTAAATTATCTCCATAATCTCTTTTCCCCCTTGATGTCTGTAATGTCTATCCTGGCCAAATTTTCTAGAATTGAATCAGCCATGCTTATGGTCAACTTGAACTTCCTTCCACAAAGGTGACCCCTCCCCATCCATATTCCCTTGCCTATATTGCAAATAGTCTTACTAACAGAACCCTAATTGCCCATGAACCTCAGAGGGCCCATTGGTTAACTCAATATTCCACACACATGAACAGTTGCAAAGATTTCTTCATAATGTGAATTTTTTTCTTGTTCAGTTCCAGAAGCATTTCTTACAGTTTGGACATTATTTTTCCTCTCAGATCTTCAACTTGAAGCTTTAATTTGCACTGAATTATCTAAACCAGTTAAATTTTTCAGTTTTTTTTCTCTTACGCTGACAGATTTGAAAGCAAATTACAGTATGTTTTCAACAATACAGGTACTGCCTGTTGACCTGGAATTTTAGTGCTTCTAGGAAGAGTTTGCAGAAAATGACAGCAGTTGAGTGAAGGGTTTTCTTCTCAATTACTATTTTATTTTTAATGCCTTTTTAAAACTTGTCTAATGTGGCAAAATAGCTATGTGTTCAATTAATTTATATTTTATTCATCCTTTTTCAATTCTGGTTATTATGTAAACTCCAGTACAATTTTATCTGTTCTTTTAAGGTATTTTATAAAATGAATGTTAACAAAAACAGAGTTGGTATATTATTTTTCAAATGAATGCAAACATTTCAGAGCAGTTCTATGTTGTATTTTTTATCTTCACGTTCAGAGCTAACAGTCAACGTCGTACCAAGTACCCATCACAAATGATTCAATTATTAAATAACAAAACCATATCATTTAAAGGTATTTCACATAGATAAGCTACTCCCATGCCTTAGAACTGAAAAGTAGTTATATTAAGGCCCTGAGTAAGAAATACCAAACCCAGGAAAAGCTGATTGTCTTCTAATGACATACCATATAATTGATATTTCTTAAAAGTAACATCTGTTCTTTATATTCTTTAAATTCTTGATTTTTCTAATCATTTGTTACTGGCCAGTACATATCAGGGAGAGGACAATGGAGACAAACCATGTTAATAACTGCTTTTGTATCAGAAACCATAATAGAATGTTGTGAAAATCACTGGTACATGCATAGTAGTAATAATTATACTTTCAAAGAACACACAATTAAATGGGAGCTACAAGCACATAATTCCCATACAGAGAACACTGTACAAAAGTTATCATATTGTACTGGCATTATGTACATATAGTGAGCACTGAAGAACCCAGGTCTCCTGCCTGCATTGCAGGCAGATTCTTTACCAGCTGAGCCACCAGGGAAGTCCAGGAATACTGGAGTGGGTGGCCTATGCCTCCAGCGGATCTTCCCGACCCAGGCATTGAACCGGCGTCTCCTGCATTGCAGGTGGATTCTTTACCAGCTAGCTGAGCTACCAGGGAAACTCCAGAAGAACCATGTTGGGCCGTTAACATATGCAAGGAACTTAGTGTTAAAGCATTTAATCCTTTCAACAACTATCATGCCTCTTCTAGGACTGTCAAAGTAGGGTGTGATGTTCCTTCTGAAAAGTCAGAGAAATAGTAAGACTGAATAGCATTTTGTTAGCCTAAAGAGAAACAAGGTTGTTGTTAAGAAAGAACTCAGGAGATAAAGCTTTTCATACAGGAACAGCACACATGATAGGACACTTGTTGTGTAGACAGAGGTGAAAGTAGTAGGATGGTTGGAACACAGAAGAGACTAGGGAGGGCACCTCGATGACCGAAGGTGAAGGACCACGTGGCGTCTCAGACCCTAGGAATCAGGTTAGGAATCACTTGCTGGAACTCAGATCATAACATCCATGAAAATGCCTTAGAGATTAGGGTGTATGTAACAGGAATTGCCACATCAAATGATAACCCAGCTATAAACTAAAGGGAAATTTTAATTTTCATGCCTCTCTTATGTCCCTCTTGATTTTCAAGAGAAACTTGGGTGGTATTCTTAATTACCTACTTTTGCTGCTGCTTCATCCTCACTGCCACCACCCTCTTTGGGGTCTTAATTTTGACTCCGCTAGAATTTTTAATAGCCTGTAATTGACCTCTGTGGCTCTAGTGCAAGGCAGACAAGTTTCTGAAATTCAAATTCAGTGTGATGCCTCCATGTGAAAGCCCTGAATACTCTACGGTAGAGATCCCTTCTCTGCATTCCTTTTCCTACTCACCTCCTGTCCTAGACCCTCTTCACTTCTGCTGAGCTGGCAACTGTCCAAATAGGCTCCACGTCTTTATACTTGCCAGTTCTGACTGTTCCTTTCCCCTTTTCCAGCCTAGCCAACTCATTCTTTAAAATCTACCTCAAGTATTTCTCCTGTGAGGCATTTCTTATCTTACCCCACAGTGTGAGTTAAGCATGTCATCGTCTACATCTCACATGGCACCAGTATTCTAATGCTTATAGTGCGGTTTTTGCAGATACTTCATTCCATAGATGGCACCAACTAGACTGAACTTCTTTATTAGAGGAAGCATGTCTAATACATGTCTATGTCCCAAGCTCCTATAGAGCCTGGCACATACTAAAAAAAATGCTTCAAATAAATTGAAATGGCACTCTTAAGCAGCCAACAGTGGAAACAGTCCTGAAAGCTGGTAAAGCTCTGCAACTAGCTCCCTGCATGCAATACCATCTCTTTGATTCTGCTTTCTTCACCCATGGACCAGGAGATAAATAAGCCTACTATTACAGTAGATGCCTAAGTTTTTCTTCACTGTTTGGATGGGGAGCAACAATTATTTAATAAAAAATCAGATTCATAAATGCTAGATTTAAAAATTAAGAGATAAATTTTTTAATTTATTCTTTTTTAGTAACTTAAGAATACTTAATTCTTCATAAAGAGTTTATGACAAACATGTCCAAGAAACTACTACTCACACATTCCCATGACGATGCAACAGTGATTAAGAGTGCAGGCTCTGGAGTCAGACTGCTTAAGATCAGTTCCTACTTCTGCTCCAAGTTATATGACCTTAGGTGTCCTAACTACATTGTGCATCAGCTGCTTCATCAGTAAAATAAGAATAGCAACTAAACCTACAGTAAAGGATTTATAGGGGGCTTGTGAGTCAATACTGATAAAGAACTTAAAATGTATCTAGTACCATTGAATGCTCAATAAATGGCAGTTCTAATTATCACGTTCCTTAAAGAACTTAAGCCCCATTTCATCTCTTAGGATCTGCAGAGTAGATGGCAAAGAGAAGTATTCAGATTTATCCTGTTATTTCATATAGCAAAAGGTAGACAACAAAGGAACAAGATTGTTCTGGCTAAACTGAGAAAACTTTAAACTCTGAAAGGTAATGAGCTACACATTCTGTTGTAGAGTTGAGTTTTTAACATAAAACATCTGCTATCATCATGTGCACTTCCTGTACTTGGTACACAAAGCCCAGTACAATGAAAGTAGAGATTAGACATGGTGATGTGGCTAAATCTCCACGGTTACTCTGGGTTCCTCAAGAGCTACATTCTCCCACATTGACAACCGCCTCCACCCCAGACCAAATATTCAGAAGCTCTCTTATCAATAGATGAAAACTTTTTTTAAAGTTTAAAATCTAGCTCAAGCACAACAAATAAATTTGGGATATAGAGAAAAGTGGCATAACTAGTGGGTTCCTTTAGTCTCTTCATACTAAACCAGAGGTTGAAAAAGACTTTCCCTAGAAAGAGGCTAAAACCCCAATGCTGAAAGCAACAGGTTTTAACTAAATACCTCCATATTCTAAAACCCACCTAGCAAACCTCTGCAGGACTCATTAAAGTGCTAGTAGCAGCACTCTCATCCTCAGCCCTCAAGGTATATACAAAGAAGATGATGAACTCAGGGGCTGACCTGGGAGAAGTGAGTAATGGGTGTGATGTTACGGACTGAATCCACCTCTCCCAAGCCAAACAATGTTATGTCCAGAAGAGAGTCAATTACAGAGATTAAGAAACTCATTGCATTCCACTGAATATCTGCTTAAACAGTGGACTTAATGATGTGCTGTCTGTGTCAGCAAAGTGAGAACAAGACAGTGAAGAGAGACTGGCAACGAATCACCTGAGAAGGAGCCTCACCGTTTGCAGGGCAAGGATATATATTCTTACAAGACAAGCAGACCCCTGTTGAGGCAGCTGACCTTGAGCCATCTTGTCACAAGAACACAATGCCCCAAGTACAAAATACTATGATTTGTATGCCACTGGACCAGGCATGAAGGAACCCTGCCACTGAATATTTTCTGTCAGATAGTAACAGTGAAAAGAAAAAAAAAAAAAAGTTAAAAGCAGCAAGAGAAAAAACATAACAAGGGAACCCCCTACAGGGTTGATTTTTGAGCACAAGTTTTCAGTAGGAGTGCCGTGATATATTTCAAGTGCTAAAAAGAAAAACTACCACCAAGAATTCTCTATTTGGCAAGGTTATCACCGAGAATTAAAGACAGAATTTCCCAGACAGGCAAAAACCTTTTTAAGAGAGCCCATCACCACTAAACCAGCCTCACAAGAAATGTTAAAGGATCTTAAGGAAAAGAGAAAAGGGTACACCCAGAAATAAGAAAATATATAAAAGGAACAAAGTTTATATCACTGGTAGGCAAATACATAGTAAAGGCAATGGATCAACCACTTAAATAGCAAGTATCAAGGATAAAAGAAAAAAAAATCAGCTATCACTACTAGGAGTTAAGGGATATAAAAAATAAAAAGATTAAATATGATGTTAAAAGCATAAAATATTGAGGTAATGTGGTAATACAAAAAAAAAAAAAAAAAACCAACCTAAACCTTTTAGAATGTGCTCAAACTTAGTTGACTACCAGGTTTAAATTAAACGCCTGAATCTCATGGTAACCACAAAGCAAAAACGTATCATAGATACACAAAAAATAAAGGAATCTATATAACACTAAAGAGAGCCAAACCATGAAAAGGAAGATTTAAAGAATAAAAAAGAATTACAAAGGCAACCAAAAATCATTTAACACAATGGCAGTAAGGATATACTTATTGATAATCACTTTAGATAGCAATGGACTAAATGCTCCAATCAAAAGACACAGGGTGACTGAATGGATAAGGAAACAAGACTTGTACACACTGCCTACAAGAGACTCATTTCACTCACCTTATGACTCATTTAAAGACCCCCAACGGCAAAGTAAAAAGATGGGAAAAGATATTCAATGTAAATGAAAACAAAAAGAAAGCTAAGGTTTAAAAAAAAAATAACATAAAAAGCTCAGATAGCAATACTTATATTAGACAACAGACTTCAAAATGAAGATTATAAGAAAAGGAAGAGCATTGCATAATGATAAAGGGGTCAATCTGAAGATTCAGATATACTTATTCACCCAATACAGGAGCACCTAAGTATATAAAACAAATGTTAACAGACATAAAGGGAGAAACTGAGAGTGAGGCTCTACACAGTCAGCAAAAACAAGACCAGGAGCTGACTGTAGCTCAGATCATGAGCTTCTTATTGCAAAATTCAGACTTAAATTGAAGAAAGGAGGAAAAACTATGAGGCCATTCAGGTACGATCTAAATCAAATCCCTTATGATTACACAGTGGAAGTGACAAATAGATTCAAGGGATTAGATCTGACAGAGTGCCTGAAGAACGATGGATGGAAGTTTGTAACACTACACGAGGCAGTGACCAAAACCATCCTCAAGAAAAAGAAATACAAGGCAAAAATGGTTGCCTGAGGAGCCTTACAAATAGCTGAGTAAAGAAGAGAACTGAAAGGCAAAGCAGAAAGGGAAAGATACATCCATCTGAATGGAGAGTTCCAAAGAAGAGCGGGAGAGATAAGACAGCCTTCTTAAGAACAATGCAAAGAAATCCAGGAAAATAACAGAATGGGTAAGACTAGAGATTTCTTCAAGAAAATTAGAGATTGCAAGGGAACATTTCATACAAAGATGGGCACAATAAAGGACAGAAATGGTAAGGACCTAACAGAAGCAGAAGATACTAAAAAGAGGTGGTAAGAATACACAGAATTGTACATGAAAGGTCTTAATGACCTGGATAACTACTATCGCGTGGTCACTCATCTAGAGCCAGACATTCTGGAGTGTGAAGTCAAGTGGGCGTAAGAAAGCATTACTACAAACAAAGCTAGTGAAGGTGATGGAATTCCAGCTGAGCTATTTCAAATCCTAAAAAGATGATGCTGTGAAAGTGCTGCACTCAATATGCCAGCAAATTTGGAAAACTCAGCAGTGGCCACAGGACTGGAAAAAGTCAGTTTTCATTCCAATCCCAAAGAAGGGTAATGCCAAAGAATGTTCAAACTACTGCACAATGGTACTCATTTCACATGCTAGCAAGGTAATGCTCAAAATTCTTCAAGCTAGGCTTCAACAGTACATGAATGAAGAACTTCCAGATGTTAAAGATGAATTTAGAAAAGGCAGAGGAACCAGAGATCAAATTCCCAACATCTGTTGGATCATAGGAAAAAAACAAGAGAATTCCAGAAAAGCATCTGCTTCACTGACTACACAAAAGCCTTTGACTATGTGGATCAGAACAAACTGTGGAAAATTCTTAAAGAAATGGAAATACCAGAAAACTTTATCTGCCTCGTGAGAAACCTGTATGGAGGCCAAGAAGCAACAGTTGGAAGCAACAGTTGGACATGGGACAATGAACTGGTTCAAAATTGGGAAGGGTGTCCATCTAGGCTGTATATTGTCACCCTGCGTATTTAACTTGTATGCAGAGTACATCATGTACAATGTGAAGCTAGATGAAGCACAGACTGGAATTAGGATTGCTGAGAGAAATATCAACAACCTCAGATGTGCAGATGATACCACACTAATGTCAGAAAGGAAAGAGGAGCTAAAGATCCTCTTCCTGAAGGTGAAAGGCGAAAGTGAAAAAGCTGCTTAAAACTCAACACTTAAAGAACAAATATCATGGCATCTGGTCCCATCACTTCATGGCAAACAGATGGAGAAACAATGGAAACAGTGACAGGCTTTATTTTCTTAGGCTCCATAATCATTGTGGACAGTGATTGCAGCCATGATATACAAAGATGCTTGCTCCTTAGAAAAAAAGCTATGACAAACCTATACAGCATACTAAAAAGCAGAGACATCACTTTGCCAACAATGGTCTGTGTAGTCAAAGCTATGGTTTTTCCAGTAGTTATATATGCATGTGAGAATTGGACCATAAAGAAGGCTGAGCTCCAAAGAACTGATGCTTTCAAGCTGTGGTTTGAAACTGTGGTTTCGAACTGTGATGCTGGAGAAGACTCTAGAGAGTCTGTTGGATTGCAAGGAGATCAAACCAGTCAATCTTAAAGGAAATCAGTCCTGAATATTCATTGGAAGGATTGATACTAAAGCTGAAGATCCAATACTTTGACCACCTGATGCAAAGAGCACACTCATTGGAAAAGACCTTGATGCTAGGCTAGGAAAGACTGAGCGCAAGAGGAGAAGGGTGTGACAGGGGATGAGACGGAAGGATAGCATTATCGACTCAATGGACATGAGTTTGAGCAAAATCTGGGAGATAAGGAAGGAGAGGGAAGCCTGGTGTGTTGCAGTTCATGGGGTCATAAAGAGTCAGACATGACTGAGCGACTTTCACTTTCACAAAATAAAAACAGACCCACAGATATAGAAAACAAACTTATGGTTATCAAAGGCTAAAGGAGGTAAGAGGGAAAAATTAGGAGTTTGGATTTAAAAGATACAAACTACTACATATAAAATAGATAAACAGAGTCCTACTGTAGAGCATGGCAACTATATTCAATATCCTGTAATAAACCATAACAGAAAAGAAAAAATACCTTGAAAATGAAAACAGAAATACAACTTTTCAAAATCTATGAGATACAGCAGAAGCAGTTCTAAGAGGAAAGTTCATAGCAATGCAGACCTACATCAATCAAGACATAAGAGAAAGCTCAAAGAACATAACTTTACATTTAAAAGAATTAGGAAAAGAAAAACAAATAATCCCCCAAAGCTAGTAGAAACAAGGAAATAATAAAGATCCGAGTAGAAATAGATAATATCAATTAAACTAAGAGGTTGTTCTTTTAAAAGATAAAATTGGCAAACCTTCAGACAGATTTTTCAATAAAAGAGGGCCCAAATAAAAATACAAATGGAAGAACAGAAGGTACCAATGATATTGAAGAAATAAAATTAATCCTTGAACAATGTAAGAGTTAGTGTACTGACCCTCCACACAGTCAAAAATCTCTGTACAACTTATAGTTGGTCCTCCTTGTTCATCATTCCTCCATATCTGTGGTTTCACATCCAAATTCAACCAATCATGGGTCTTGTAGTACTGTGCCGCTACTGCTAAGTCACTTCAGTCATGTCTGACTCTGTGCGACGCCATAGACGGCAGCCCACCAGGCTCCCCCATCCCTGGGATTCTCCAGGCAAGAACACTGGAGTGGGTTGCCATTTCCTTCTCCAGTGCAGGAAAGTGAAAAGTGAAAGTGAAGTCGCCCAGTCGTGTTCGACTCTGTGCGACCCCATGGACTGTAGCCCACCAGGCTCCTCCATCCATGGGATTTTCCAGGCAAGAATACTGGAGTGGGGTGCCATTGCCTTCTCCTGCAGTACTGTAGTATTTATTATTGAAAGAAATCCACATATAAATGAACCCATGCATTTCAAACCACTGTTTTTCAAAAGTCAATTGTACAATCATAAGAGACTACTACAAACAATGATATGCTAACAAATTGTACAACTAAAAAATGGATACATTCTTAGAAAAATAATTTTGCAAGACTCAATCAAAAAAAAAAATTGAAAATCTGGCCCAACCAATTACTAGTAATGAAATTAAATCAGTAATCAAAAAAAAGCAGAAGCTCCCAGAAAGCAATGACCAGGACCAGAAGGCTTAACAGGAGAATTCTACCAAACATTTAAAGAGGAGTTAATACATATCTTTTTCAAATTGTACCAAAAATAGTCACAGAGAAGGAACCACTTCCATACTATGAGACCAGCATTACCATTATACCAAAACCAGACAAAGATCAGGCAAAACAATTACAGGCCAATATTCTTGATAAAGATGGATGCAAAAATTCTCAACAGAATATTAACAAATGGAATTCAACAATACATTTAAAAGGCCATACATACATGAGCAAGTAGGATTTATTCCAGGGATCCAAGGTTGATTCAGTATTCACAGAATCAATGTGACACACCACATTAACAAAACAACAAACACAGCTAAATCATACTCAATGGTATAAAGCAGAAAGCTTTTCCCCTAAGATCTGGAATAAAACAAAGATGCCCACTGTCACTACAGGGGACACAGGTTCAACCCCTGGTCTGGGAAGAGTCCAAAGCTTTGGAGCAACTAAAACCTGTGCATCATAATTATTCAGTCGGCACTCTAGAGCCTGCAAGCTACAACTAGTGAGCCCACACGCTACAACTACTGAAGCCTAGAGCCTGTGCTCGGCAACAAGAGAAGCCATCACAGTGAGAAGCTCATGCCCGGCAACAAAGAGTAGCCCCCGCTTGCCACAACTAGAGAAAGCCCACATGCAAAAACCCAGCACAACCAAAAATAAATAAATAAAAATTTGGAAGGGAACAAGTAAAGCTGTCACTATTAGTACACGACATACTATACAGAAAACCCTAAAGACTCCACCAAAAAACTATCAGAACAATATCATTTATTTGACATAATGACTTGATATTTTTATACATTACAAAATAATTACCACATTGTATCACTACAGTACACAGATTAATATACTGAAATCTGTTCAGTTTTATACACTAAAAACTATCAAAGAGAAATTTAGGGAAAAATCCATTTGCATTGCATTAAAAAAAATAGCTAGGAACAAATTTAACCAAGATATGAATGACCTACACTCTGAAAGCTATAAAACATTAATGAAAGAAACTGAAGGCAATATAAATAAATGGAAAAATATAGCATGCTCATGGATCAGAAGAATTAATATTTTGAAATATCCTTACTACCCAAAGAAATCTACAGATTCAATGCTATCACTATCAAAATACTTGAGGCATTTTCAATAGAAAAATCCTAAAATCTTAATATAACCATAAAAGACCCCAAATAGCCAAAACAGCCTAAAGAATAAACAATAGAGTTGGAAGTATCACACTCCCAGATTTCAAACTGTACTACAACACTATAATAATCAAAGCAGCATGGCATCAAAACAGACACACAAATCAATGGAACAGAATGCATAGGCCAAAAGTAAACCCACACTTATATGGTAAATTAATCTCTGACAAAGGAGGCAATATATACTGGATATAGGATTCGATATATAATGAAGAAAAGACAGTATCTTAAATAAACAGTAAAGAGAACTGACAGGTACATGCAAAAGAATGAAAGTAGACTACATTTATACACCATATAAAAAATAAACTCAAAGATCAGTCAAACACTTAAATTGAAGACCTGAAATCATGACACTCCTAGAAGAAAACATAGTCAGTATGATCTTTGGGCATTGGTCTTAGCAATATTCTTTTTGGATCTGTCTCCTTTAGGCAAAGGCAACAAAAGCAAAAATAAACAAATGGGACAACATCAAACTAAAAACCTTTTACATAGCAAAAGAAAACATCAGTGAAATAAAAAGGTAACCCACTGAATGGGAGAAGATAGCTGCATATGTTATATTCCATAAGAGGTACAAAACATACAAAGCACTCATAACTCAACAAAATAAATAAATAAGTAAACAATCTTAATAAAAATGGGCATAGGACATAAATAGACATTGTTTCAAAGAAGATATACAGATGGCCCAACAGGTACGTGAAAAAATGCTCAATATCACTGCTCACCAAGGAAATGCAACTCGAAACCACAGTGAGATAGCACCTGATACATCAGACAAGAAATAAGTATTGCTGAGGATGTGGAAAAAAGAGAAACCTCAGGCACTACTGGTGAGACTGTAAATTGGTATGGCCACCATGGAAAACAGTATGGAGGCTCCTCAAAAAATTCAAAATAGAACTACCACACAATCTAGCAATTTCATTTCTGGGTATTTTCCCAAAGAATACAAAAACACTAATTTGAAAAGATGCATCCCCCCATGTCTACGGTAGCATTATTCACAATAGCCAAGGAATGAAAGCACCCTTAGTGCTCAGTGCTGAATGAATGGATAAAGATATGGGTGTGTGTGTGTATATATATAAATATGAAATATTACTCAGCCATAAAAAAGAATGAACTCGCCATTTGCAACAACATAGATGGACCTAGTGGGTGTTATGCTAAGTGAAATACATCAGACAAAGACAAATACTGTATGATTTCACTTAGAGGTAGGCTCTAATACACAACACAACACAAAACAGAAACAGACACGCAGATACAAAGAATAAACTCACCAGAGGATATGGTGGTGGAAGAATGGGCAAAATAGGTGAAGGGGATGAAGACGTACAAACCTCAATTATAAAATAAGTCACAGAGATATAATATAATAACTTGGTATACTGACAGGCAGTAACTAGACTCATAGTGGTAATCATTTTGTAATATATAAAAGAACAAATCATTATGTCAAACATCTGAAGCTAATATTGTCAATTCAACCTCCATTAAAAAAATAAAAGACAATAACCTAGTGAGTGACCACCTAAAGAACTTGGACATTAACTCAGTGGCAGAGTTTACATTTAGGGACTTACTACATAGAGGAAGTAAAAAATGCACTTGGGAAGCAAAAATAATTTTGCTCCCTTTAACGCTTCCTCCCCTGTCCCAGTACTGAATGATCAGAAACATAAATGTGAAGAGGAAGAGTAGAAAAGAGTAAATCTTGCACCTTCTCTTCTCCGATCCCTGAAGTTGAAACCTGGCAGGGCTGGGAGACAGTGGATAGGGTAGATTGAATTAGAATGTTAGTGACCAGACAAGAAAAAAAGAGAACCAACCATCAAAAGTAGTAATTAGAGAGAAAATATCATACACTACTATCTTCGCAGCTCATTAGTTTCAAAGTGCTCAGTTAATGGATTACTAAAAATAAAGCAAAAATCCTTTCACTTCAAAGAGATTTCCAAGGTTTCCTTAGCTTAAAGAAAAAAAAAGTCAAATGCAGGTGGCCATCCTTAGAGGGTCCTTCTCTGGGAAGATGCTGTGAGCTGGGTGGATCCATTTTCTTTCTCTGGAAAAACTTCCTGCCTGGAAAATTCAATTGTCCAGCCCTTGAGCTGCAAACTCTGGCTGACTACCACCCCCATCCACCACAGTCTCTTCACTGGAGATCCTCTCCTCCTTGTCACCCAACAGTTTAGGGTCCACTCTCATCCCCAAATCTCCCTTCACTGCAGACATTCCTTCTCCTCCAGGAACTATGCAAAGCTCATGTGTTAGCTTGTTTAGGGAGTAAATATATGGGGCCTAAAATAGAACATCTGGCAGCATCTTACCCAGAATATCAGTGACAGTGCTGAAATTACTCTCAAAAAGAGCTGAACTTTTCCCTGAAGAAATGTTCCAATGTAAAATGCAAGGTATCTTTGCTGAAAATTAAAGTTAATCACAGACACCTAGGCCCTAAGGCTATTCAGACATGAGTCAAAAACAGCAGTACCAAGGTACTTACTTGTATGAATGTTTAATCAAGAGCAACTGGCAATATTATTTATCTGGAATTTCTTGCAAAATAAGGGAGACTTGATGGTCAAAAGCAAGACTAATGTATCTCTATTGGGCTTTTTAATCAGTGCTAACATCATTAAACATTTATACAGCACTCTGTGCTTGGGAAAGTTTTAGCTTTCGTTTTCAAGGTTATATGTTTCCCAAATCTCTTATGAAAAGGGAACAATACACTTGGTATATTCTCTTCACACACAGAGAGAATTCATAAGCCAGAGAACAAAAATAAATTTCCCTCAGTCACTCGACAATTTACAAGAATAGACAGTTATAATCCATCAATTAGTCCCACTCTACACACTAGATATTAAAAACAGACCTAAAAATACTCAGGCAAGATCTCAGCAATCCTTCTGTGGACAAGAAAGGGAACTAAAAGTGAGCAAGTTGCCTTCACCTCTTACTGTAGCAGGTGTGGGCCAGGACGATAAACGTGTTTGCTTCCTTACTAGTTGTAGTTGTTTTGCTCTTTTTTTTTTTTTTCAATTAAGAATGATTTGGTAATTGGTAAACAGTATCGGCAAAGTAAACAGAATCAGGTAGCTGGAGGTGAACTGTGCACTGGAAGTTCTGCAAAGTGATCAGCAATTAGAGAAATGCAGAACAATCCGCATTTCAAAGTGGCCTAGCACTATGGGTCATTCCAGCTAGCCAAGGTCAATGTGTATAAATAGCTGTTTTGTTAGTAATCTGCTGTGTGTGTTAAAAAGAGACAAAGAAAAGGGTATGTTACAGCATGCCATTTCTCAGCCAAAGTGGTTAACTGCTTGATTCAGTGAGAAGCCAATTAACAGGAAAAGGGAACAAATTAATATTCTCACAGGTTACATCAAAAAGCATCTGTTTCATTTGTGAAGCTCCAGTGTGTAACATAGAAGCACTTTTGGCCGCCAGGCTGTTAATCTCTGAGAGGCTATAAACTTGTCATGTTAAGGACACTGCAAATTCAGCTTGAATATACTTTGCTTTTCGCATTAATAGCATGTAAGGACACTTACGCCTCTCATCATCACTTCAGCACCTTGAGAAGACCAATATTCTTATTCTCCTCTCAAAGGACCACTATTACTTCAGTGCATGACTTCTCAATCCTTTGTGATATTAACCCCTTAAAATAAACTCACTTGGAATTGAAGATCGGCTCAAGAGCACTTGCTTTCCTTTAGATTTCCACCTGGAAAATTCAGAAGTATTCAAACCCTCCACTGTTGATTAAAATCTGTTCTGATATCAATAAGGAGAGTCAAGCATTCATTTACTCAGGAGAATGGTAGGGATTTGATAAAACATCACAGATAAAATGCTAAATCACAGCAGAGTTTAGGAGTGCCCCTGCTCTAACTTTGAGTTCTTTAGCTAAGTGAAACTGCAGCATTCTCAGATTTTACTTCATGCCCACATTTCCTCACCTAGAGAGAAGAGTTAATACAGGAAGTCCTCTACATAGGAACAAGTTCTCTTCCAAGAGCACATTTTTAACAACAAAGTTAGCCGAGGTACCCAACAAACACAATTGGCTATATAGTACTGTACTGTAATAGCTTTATAATACTTTTCACACAAACTGTGCATAAAAAAAACACACACACAAAATAAAGAAAACATCTTTAATCTTACACTACCTTACCTTGAAAAGTACAGTCGTACCAGCCATATCACCACTGCTTTTATGCCTGCATCTGGACATCCTGGGCTTGAAATAAAGATACTGTACTACTGTACTCTGTAAACTACACAAAAGCACAGTCGCTTATAGAGGATGCACACAGCCGACAATGCATGCCAGACACATGAACCAACTTACATGAATGGACATGTGAACACAGGTTCCGTTCAGTTGCTCGGTCAAGTCCAACTCTTTGCAACCCCATGAACTGCAGCACGCCAGGTTAACATCTTCTAAAGTTCGCACCTTGAAAGCTGGTATGTAGGGGGCTTACTATATGGCAGAGTGAAGTGAGTGAAGTCACTCAGTCGTGTCCAACTCTTTGCGACCAGTGGACTATAGCCCACCAAGCTCCTCCGTCCATGGGATTCTCCAGGCAAGAATACTGGGGTGGGTTCCCATTTCCTTCTCCAGGGGATCTTCCCGACCCAGGGATCGAACCCAGGTCTCTCACATTGCAGGCAGATGCTTTAACCTCTGCGCCACCAGGGAAGCCCCGTATATACAGAGACATGGTAAAAATCCATGGGCAAGTTTAAAAGACTTTAGTGATGCTCTCTACATTTTTTAAAGTATATATCCTTAAGTTATTTACATGTTTTTATTTTTCACAAAGACCAGGAACCAGAACTCTTTCATTGGTTACTTATAGACTTTTTTTCCCAATTGCTCTAATAAACTGTCTCCACAGATTGTTCCACATCTCATCCAAGTTCTTAGACGGCAATTCCAGAAACTTGGTCATCTCAGTGGGAAAAGCCCTGAGAAAGAGTTCTTATCTCTAACAATATCCATCCATAAATTCAGAACTCATTAGTCCATGATCTCCTCCTTGTCATATAAAGACATATGAGAAATGTTCTGCCCTCACTCAAGTCAGATCAATGACTGCCGTTTTTTGTTTTTGAAACTCTAAGCAAGTCATATCATCTCTCCAGGCCCGTTTCCTCATCTACCACACATCAAGTTTTAACTAACTTTTTCTATAGATTCTTTCAAATCTACATATACCTGGGGAGGAGGACATTACCAAAATGGCAACATAAGAGGCTCCTGATTTTCCCACCTCCCACAGATGTACAGAATATATAGCAGTACACAATCCAATCTAAGAGAAATCCAGAAACCAGTTGAGTGACTCCTACACATTGGACAACTGAGAAAATCTAAACACATCTAAACAGAAAAGCTACTACACACTCTTGCCAAAAGCCCAATAATGGCCCAGCACCATTCAATTCCAGAGAGAAACCCCAATTCCAAGTTTGTCCTTGAGTTGTGAAGAGGTTGATTAAAGGGTACATACTTCCATTTAGAAGCTAAATGTGAAGTCGCTCAGTTGTGTCCGACTCTTTGTGACCCCATGGACTGTAGCGTACCAGGCTCCTCCCTAACCATGGGATTCTCCAGGCAAGAGTACTGGAGTGGGTTGCCATTTCCTTCTACCAGGGGATCTTCCCAACCTAGGGATCGAACCCAGGTCTCCCGCATTCCAGGCAGATGCTTTAACCTCTGAAAATAATGTATAACAATAGAAAATGAAGATCATGGCATCTGGTCCCATCACTTCATGGGAAATAGATGGGGAAAAAGTGGAAACAGTATCAGACTTTATTTTTGGGGGCTCCAAAATCATTGCAGATGGTGATTGCAGCCATGAAATTAAAAGATGCTTACTCCTTGGAAGGAAAGTTATGACCAACCTAGATAGCATATTCAAAAGCAGAGACATTACTTTGCCAACAAAGGGCCGTCTAGTCAAGGCTATGGTTTTTCCAGTGGTCATGTATGGATGTGAGAGTTGGACTGTGAAGAAGGCGGAGCGCTGAAGAATCGATGCTTTTTGAACTGTGGTGTTGGAGAAGACTCTTGAGAGTCCCTTGGACTGCAAGGAGATCCAACCAGTCCATTCTAAAGGAGATCAGTCCTGGGTGTTCTTTGGAAGGAATGATGCTAAAGCTGAAACTCTCACTTTGGCCACCTCATGTGAAGTGTTGACTCATTGGAAAAGACTCTGATGTTGGGAGGGATTGGGGGCAGGAGGAGAAGGGGACGACAGAGGATGAGATGGCTGGATGGCATCACGGACTCGATGGACATGAGTTTGAGTGAACTCCAGGAGTTGGTGATGGACAGGGAGGCCTGGTGTGCTGCAATTCATGAGGTCTCAAAGAGTCGGACATGATTGAGCGACTGAACTGAACAGTTGATAATATTGTATTATGTAACTGAAATTTGCCAAGTATGACATTTGTTTTCACTAGAAAAATAAAGGTAAATATAAGAGGTATGGATGTGTTGACTAACTTGATTAACTTGATTGTGGAAATGCTTTCACAGTGTCGATACATATCAAATTATCAGGTAGTACGCTTTAAGTATATTACAATTCTATTTGCCTGTTATACTTCAGTAAAGCTGAAAAAAGAGAGACATAAAAAAGATATATCTATATGGCAAAAACATTCTATATAAACTATTTTGGAGAAAGAAATGGCAACCCACTCCAGTGTTTCTTGCCTGGAGAATTCCATGGATGGAGGAGCCTTGTAGGCTACAGTCCATCAGTTCACAAAGAATCGGACATGACTGAGCACACACACAGAAACCGCTTGGCCTCTTGATCAGGACTGTAAAGATAATTTTGAAAACTTGCATTTTCTTGACATTGGAGAACCGATGTTGTCGTTTTTCAGTTGCTAAGTCATGTCCAACTCTTTGCGACCCCATGCATTGCAGCATGCCAGGCTTCCTTGTCACTATCTCCTGTAGTTTGCTTAAACTCATGTCCATTGAGTCAATGATGCCATCCAACTATCTCATCCTCTGTCGCCTGCTTCCCCTCCTGCCCTCAATCTTTCCCAAAAGGGGAGAAGTTAGCTCAATGACACAAGAGTTATATACACCTGATCTGATTTTTGGGACTCCTATCAATAATAATCCAGAAGTACATGCATGACATGTTTTAGACAAACGTATACTTTCAGTTGAACTTCAATAATGCAGGAATTTAAAGCCAACAATTTAAGGCAGAACTGCTGGGAGACTTCTGTACCAGCTTTTACCTCACTACATGGATGTCTCTGGTATGTTATTAGGGTGATTAACTTTAGGCACTTCCTAGTTTAGTTGTGAGCAAGATAAGTGACCTTTTGTTTCCATCAGGGCAATAGGTTTGCTATAAATCCCTAAGTTTTAATTTCTGGGAGCCCAGAGATAAGTAGCAGCAGCTGAGGGCTTTGCAGTCTCTTCTTTTATCTCAAAACACTCACATACTGAAAAAACTACCCACTTGAAGAAACCTTTAAAGCAAATGTGCCAAGTGTGAACTTATCTGAGGCATTAATGATGAGTTATTTTCATGGATGGTTAGACCCGGAAGGTCTCTCAAGAGCTCATCCTGTTCGGCTTCCCGACCTCATTGCTTTGTCCTTCTTAAGAGATATGCACACCACATGCCATCCAGACCCAAGCTTGCCTGGATTTCTTGACTAAGAGCTGTTTGCTGTTCTTGGTCATTTCATAACATTTCTTCCAACTCTAAGAGGGAATTCGCATCCTGCACAGTAATTTTTAGTTATGTAAGTTGAAAGCAAACACAGATGACCCAAACTTCCGGTCATATAAAAAATTTTAAAGTATCAGTGGTCATGTATGGATGTGAGAGTCGGCCTGTGAAGAAAGCTGAGCACTGAAGAATTGATGCTTTTGAACTGTGGTATTGGAGAAGATGCTTGAGAGTCCCTTGGACTGCAAGGAGATCCAACCAGTCCATTCTAAAGGAGATCAGGCCTGAGTGTTCATTGGAAGGACTGATGCTGAAGCTGAAACTCCAATACTCTGGCCACCTCATGTGAAGAGTTGACTCATTGGAAAAGACCCTGATGCTGGGAGGGATTGGGGGCAGGAGGAGAAGGGGAGGACAGAGGATGCGATGGCTGGATAGCATCACTAACCCAATGGATATGAGTTTGAGTGAACTCCGGGAGTTGCTGATGGACAGGGAGGCCTGGTGTGCTGTGATTCATGGGGTCGCAAAGAGTCGGACATGACTGAGTGACTGGACTGAACTGAGAGACAATTGTTTCCTTAATATATAGGTGAAAATATAAATATTCTATATATATTCTAGCTCCCTGTACATCAAATATTATCAATGCTTCCCTGTGAATCAGATGTTATCAATGCTTCACCCACTAAGATGAATTATATTTGATTCACTGGTTCAAAATTGGAAAAGAAGTACATCAAAGCTGTATATTATCACCCTGCTTGTTTTACTTATATGCAGAGTACATCATGCAAAATGCCAGGCTGAATGCAGCACAAGCTGGAATCAAGACTGCCAGGAGAAATATCAATAACCTCAGCTATGCGGATGACACCACTCTTATGGCAGAAAGTGAAGAGGAATTAAAGAGCCACTTGATGAAGGTGAAAGAGGAGCTGCCTTAAAACTCAATATTCAAAAAACGAAGATCATGGCATCCAGTCCCATCACTTCACAGCAAAAGATGGGGAAACAATGGAAAGAGTGACAGACTTTATTTTCTTGGGCTTCAAAATCACTGTGGACAATGACAGCAGCCATGAAATTAAAAAACACTTGCTTTTGGGAAGAAAAGCAATGTCAAACCTAGACAAAAAAGCAGAGACATTACTTTGCCTAAGTCAAAGCTATGGTTTCTCCAGTGGTCATGTACAGATAGGAGAGCTGGACAATAAAAAAGGCTGAGCACCAAAGAATTGATGCTTTCAAACTATGGTGCTGGAGAAGACTCTTGAGAGTCATGTGGACAGCTCGGAGATCAAACCAGTCAATCCTGAAGAATCAATCCTGAATATTCTTTGAAAGGACTGATGCTGAAGCTGAAGCTCCAATACTTTGGCCACCTGATGCACAGCACCGACTCACTGGAAAAGACCCTGATGCTGAGAAAGACTGAAGGCAAAAGAAGAAGGGAACAGCAGAGGATGAGATGGTTGGAAGGCATTACCGACTCAGTGAACATGAGTTTGAGCCATATCCAGGAGATGGTTGAAGGACGCGGAGGCCTGGCGTGCTACAGTCCACGGGGTTGCAAAGAGTCAGACGTGACTGAGTGATTGAATAACAACAATACACACACACACACACACACATATATATATTCTGGCTCCCGTGAGTCAAATATTATCAATGCTTCACTAAGGTGGATATTTTTGACTCACTGTTAAATGTAAAATTCCACACCACATACCTTTACCGATAAATTTTAATATTAGGGACAAACAATTGTAAACTCTCTATAGTAATTTTACATCAATTAACTGTATGTGTGTATATTTCAGTGCACTGAGAAAGGATGTAATCTGAAATTGGTTTAATGGAAAAACATCCTGAAATACTAGCTGTGTCATCATTAATGATTCTTTACATGATGATGAGAAAGATAACTGAACTATTTGTGACCTAGTTTCCTTATCTATAAGGAAAAAAAATGGTACTACAGACTCTCACTGATTTAAAATAACTTGAGAAAAATTAAATAAACATTATCTTGAAAAGTTCTGAAAAGACTATTCAAAACTCATTAATAATATCATGGAAGATGCATTGCTCTGACCACTGTGAGTGAGTGTGCTTGCACATGGCTAGTTATTCCATCTTTAAAGCAAAGGTAGCGTGTGTTTCTTGTGAGACAGTCATATCCTTACTTGAGGCACCTTCCTCCCCGATACTAATCGGCACACAGCAAATCTCTTTAGTCGGTGTTAAAATTGTGACAGTCTGCTGCACCTGCTGTCTTGACATAGCGATTACAGTGCAAGAACAAGACATTATTATCAATCTCTAGCTGCTGAACCGGTGACAGCCCCCCCTCAAAGAGAGTAAATCAGAAGAAACTGAAGAAAAAGACAAGGAGGCAACTGCATAGAGCAGACGAGAGTAAGGGAAGGCAAGACACAGAGATAAAGCTCTAGAGGAGAATAAAGATATTAGAAGGATGGAGAAAAGATGGCACCAAAAATCCACTGCTGAGTCTCATTTTATTATCAACAGGCATTTTTAACATATTTGATTAGAGTTAATAAATAAAACTTATCAGAACTTGTCAAGTAGGAAGTAAGCTTGCAATTTATTTTCCACCATTAGAGATAAGAAATGAGAATAGGAATAATTTCAAGGAAAAAGTATAAAGGAGGACAAGATCATTTGGGAAGATCTGTTAGTCCTTTCCATTTAATTCAACACACATTTGTTGAGAGTCTGCCCAATGTCCCATATAAAATAATGAAAATGAGACACAGTCCTTACTTCAAGGTCTGGGGATGTGGTGGGAAACATAACAAGTTAGAATGGAATGAATCAAGGATCTACTTGCAAGTGTGAACAGTCTCCTTGTTGTTGGTAACACTTAAACCAGAGGATGGGTACCCTCAGGGCAGCCATCCTCAACTACACACTCGGTGTTAGAGGTCCTCTTTAGCTTGATTCTTTTTGGCAATCCCCCATGCTCTGGAATTTTCTTGTCTTTAGTATCCATGTCCAAGAATATTCCTGGAAATTTCTTCAGGACCACTGCTGCCTACTACCTACCAACATAAAAGAAACTTCATATTGTAATCTAGGAGCATCATCTAGAAATTTAACATATCTAGGAATTAAATGTATTGACTTGGAGTCAGGCAGCATGTAGTCAAAAATCACTGAACTGCATCTTACTACTTTCATGATTTTTGACAAGTCACTCATCTTAAGTATTTTCCATAAAATAGAGATAATATGTACTTGTATTTACCTCATAGTAAAGTTGAGAAGATTAAATGAGAATATAGTAAACACTTATAATGTTAGCTATTATTTTCTATTTGGGGGCTTGTATTAGTTTGTCAGGCTGCCATAACAAGATTCCACAGACTTCATGGCTTAAACAACAAAAATTTATCTTCTCACAGTTCTGGAGGGTAGAATTCCAAGATCAAGGTGCCATCCGGATTGGTTTCTCCTAAGATATGTCTTCTTGGTTTGCAAATGATCACCCTCTTGCCACCTCTCACAGGGTCTTCCTTCTGTGCACACATAACCCTGGTGTCTATGCATGTCTAAATTCCTCTTCTAATAAGAATATTCGTTAGAACGGATTCACATCCACACATATGACCTCATGTAACTATAATTACCTACTTAAAGATCTTATCCCCGAATACAGTCACATTCTCATGGAGTCAAGACTTCAACATATGAAATTTTGACTGAATTCAGTCTATAACAGAGTGTATAACAAACTTACAGTAAATTTACACACACACACATATCTGTAACTACATCTTAGAAGATGACATAGAAAATTTTCCTTCATTCGAAATGCTCTATCATGTGCTATCCCAATCATTACCATCCTCTCTTCTAGAAATTACCATTATTTTTTATATCATCATCATAAATTTTACCACTCTTTGAACTTAATTTGGGCTTCCCTTGTGGTTCACTGGAAAAGAATCAGCCTGGGAAAGCAATCTATAGATTCAATGCAATCCTTATCAAGCTACCAATGGTATTTTTCACAGAACTAGAACAAATAATTTCACAATTTGTATGGAAATACAAAAAACCTCGAATAGCCAAAGCAATCTTGAGAAAGAAGAATGGAACTGGAGAAATCAACCTGCCTGACTCAGACTATACTACAAAGCTACAGTCATCAAGACAGTATGGTACTGGCACAAAGACAGAAATATAGATCAATGGGGAAAAAAAATAGCCCAGAGATGAATACACGCACCTATGGACACCTTATCTTTGACAAAGGAGGCAAGAATATACAATGGAGAAAAGACAACCTCTTTAAAAAGTGGTGCTGGGAAAAGGGGTCAACCACTTGTAAAAGAATGAAACTAGAACACTTTTTAACACCATACACAAAAATAAACTCAAAATGGATTAAAGATCTAAATGTAAGACCAGAAGCTATAAAACTCCTAGAGGAGAACATAGGCAAAACACTCTCTGACATAAATCACAGCAGGATCCTCTATGACCCACCTCTAAGAGTAATGGAAATAAAAGCAAAAATTAAAAAATGGGACCTAATTAAACTTAAAAGCTTTTGCACAATGAAGGAAACGATAATCAAGGTGAAAAGACAGCCTTCAGAATGGGAGAAAATAATAGCAAACAAAGCAACTGACAAAGAATTAATCTCAAAAATATATAAGCAGCTCCTGCAGCTCAATACCAGAAAAATAAATGACCCAATCAAAAAGTGGGCCAAAGAACTAAATAGACATTTCTCCAAAGAAGACATACAGATGGCTAACAAACACATGAAAAGATGCTCAACATCACTCATCATCAGAGAAATGCACATCAAAACCACAATGAGGTGCCATCTCACGCCAGTCAGAATGGCTGCTATCAAAAAGTCTACAAACAATAAATGCTGGAGAGGGTGTGGAGAAAAGGGAACCTTCTTACACTGTTGGTGGGAATGCAAACTAGTATAGCCACTATAGAGAACAGTGTGGAGATTCCTTAAAAAACTGGAAATAGAACTGCCATACAACCCAGCAATCCCACTGCTGGGCATACACACTGAGGAAACCAGAACTGAAAGAGACACGTGTACCCCAGTGTTCATCACAGCACTGTTTACAATAGCTAGGACATGGAATCAACATAGATATCCATCAGCATACAAATGGATAAGAAAGTTGTGGTACATATACACAATGGAGTATTATTCAGCTATTAAAAAGAACACATTTGAATCAGTTCTAATGAGTTGGATGAAACTGGAGCCTATTACACAGAGTGAAGTCAGAAAGAAAAACACCAATATAGTATATTGATACATATATATGGAATTTAGAAAGATGGTAAGGATGACCCTATATGCGAGACAGCAAAAGAGACACAGATATAAAGAACAGACTTTTGGACTCTGTGGGACAAGGCGAGGGTGGGATGATTTGAGAGAATAGCATTGAAATGTATATTACCATATGTGAACTAGATCACCAGTCTAGGTTCGATGCATGAGACACAGTGCTCAGGGCCAGTGCACTGGGACGACCCTGAGGGATGGGATGGGAGGAAGGAGGGAGGGGGGAGGGGGATTCAGGATGGGGGACATATGTACATCCACGGCTGATTCATGTCAATGTATGGCAAAAAACACTACAATATTGTAAAGTAATTAGCCTCCAATTAAAACAAATTAACTAAAAAAAAAAAGAATCCACCTGGGAGACCTGGTTCGATACCTACGTTGGTAAGATCCCCTGGAGAAGGAAAAGGCTGCCCACTCCAGTATTCTGGCCTAGAGAATTCCATGGACTGTATAGTCCATAGGGTTGCAAAGAGTCAGACATGACTGAACTTCGTTTAAAGGACATTCTAAAGTATGTGCTCATCTGCCTGTCTGGCTTCTTTTAGTTAACAATATATCTATAAAATCCATCCATGTGGTTGGTTCCATGCTGCAAGAGTCTCTTTTTAGCTGCTATGTATGAATATATCATATTTTGTTCATTTACCCAGTGAAGGGCAGTTTATTTTCTGTTGCTTAGGGGTATTATGAATGTATTCGTAAATGTATACATTCATTTCTCTTGAGTGGAATTGGTTCTTTAGAGGTATATTACTTAATTTACAGAAAACAAAATGATTATCTTTTTATTTCTAATTCTAAATTAGTTAGAAAATATACTATGCATTATTTTAATTTTTGGAAATTTATTGATATTTGCTTTGATGCCAGTGTATGGCCAATTTTTATAAAAATTCCTTGCAGTTGAAACAATGTCTGTTCTGCAATTGCACAGTATGGTATTCTATAAATGTAACTGGAGCCAATTAAATTAGGTTGGATACTTATACTTTTTCTTTCATATCTTATATGTTTTACACTTTTGATTGTTAAAATCTCTAGTGAATTATGTCCTTTGTTTCATTTTTTGTTTTACTAACATTATTTACAGGCTTCCCAGGTGGTGCTAATGGTAAAGAACCCACCTGACAATGTGGAGGCATAAAAGATGTGGGTTCGATCCTTGGGTCAGGAAAATCTCCAGGAGGAGGGCAGGGCAACCCACTCTAGTAATCTTCCCTGAAGAATCCCATGGACAGAAGAGCCTGGCAGGCTACCATCCATAGGGTTGCAAAGAGTCAGACATGGCTGAAGTGACTTAGCACACACACAACCTTATTTATAGACTTCCCAGGTGGCACAGTGGTAAAATATTCCCCTGCCAGTGCAGGAGACACAGGAGATGTGGGTTTGATCCCTGGCTCAGGAAGCTCCTCTGCAGTAGGAAATGGCAACCCACTCCAGTATTCTTTCCCAGAACATCCCATGGATGGGAGCCTGGGGGTCACAAAGAGTCGGACACGACTGAGTGCACTTACACACACACAACCTTATATATTCTGAAACTATAGTATTAGTTGCATATAAATTTGGGCTGTTACACATTCCTATTGAATTGACTTTTATCATTATGAAATATTCCTATTTCTGATAATATTTCCTCCTTAAAACCTATTTTTCTTCTACAATAAAGCCACACCCATTTTATTTTGATTAATGTGTTCATGATACATTTTTTTCAATCCTTTTAACACTTCTTTCTCTACATATTTAAAGTGTGTTTCCCATAAATATATATGTTATTAGCCAACAAGATCATCTTTATTATTTTAATTGGAGTATTAGACCAAATGAACTTAATTAATCATATACTTGGGTTTAAGACTATGGTCTTGCTATTTGTTTTCATATATTTTTGTTTATGAATTTGATTTTTTGCCTTCCTTTAAATAAACTTTTTAAAATCATTCCAGTTTTTTATCCCATTATCAGTTTTTTCAATGACACAGTCATTTTTCTCTTGGTAATTAATAAAGTTACATTTTTCTGTTTTAAAACTGAATTTCTCTGACTTACATTTATAAAATCCAAGTATATTCTGAAAGTACAAACACATTTCTCTGTTTTCTTGAACATACTAATTGCATTAATTTAAAAATCTTTTCTAAAAAAGATTTTTCCTGAAAAAAAAATGAATCATCTTTGTATCTATTAAGTTGGTTTTTTTTTTTTTTTTTGCTCATCTTATTATTCTGATTGTAAGCTTGGCATTGTGGATGGGAACTGTAGAGGTATGAGGTTGCAAAGTCGTACATGACTGAGAGAATGAGCAAACAAACAAATGGGGGGCTCTTATTTTATAAAGTTCATGCAAAAGAAAGTTGATAGGACTGTGGGTCCTTGCAACGTAGGAGCTAAAACTGAGACTCCTACATAAAGCTAGGATCTCACAAGGCCAAAAACTTAGCAAAAGGCAGATTATTTTTTAAAAAGTCTGCACAGAACACCCAGCTTCTCTTCAGCCTTAACCTGTGCGCCGCCATCGCCGTCATGCTAGGCGCCGCTGTCCGCCGCTGCTCTGTAGCTGCAGCCGCAGCCGCCCGGGCCAGCCCTCGAAGCTCCCTGCACCCCACTCCGGCCCCCGGCCAAGCCGCCTGTCCAGTCACCTCGCTGCTACTCTCATGGGTCACATGAGACAGACGAGGAGTTTGATGCTTGCTGGGTGACATACTTCAATAAGCCAGATATTGATGCTTGGGAGTTGCATAAAGGGATGCACACACTTGTTGGCTATGACCTGGTTCCAGAGCCCCAAATCATTGATGCTGCTTTGCGGGCATGCAGACGTTTAAATGATTTTGCTAGTGCAGTTCGCATCCTAGAGGTTGTTAAGGACAAAGCAGGACCTCATAAGGAAATCTATCCCTATGTCATCCAGGAACTTAGACCAACTTTGAATGAACTGGGAATCTCCACTCCAGAGGAACTGGGCCTTGACAAAGTGTAAACCTCATGGATGGGCTTCCCAAGGACTTATTGATAATGCTACTTGATTATAAACAGTCACCTGGAAATACTGATGATAACATATTACCTTATTCAAACAAGTTTTCCTTTGTTGAGTACCAAACCATGTATTATAACTTGGACTTTAATAAAAGGGAAATGAGTTTGAACTGAAAAAATTAAAAAAATAAAAAGTCTGCACATAAACACAGGGTATTGGAAAAGAAGCTTACTCATCTCAACCTAGAGTCCAGAGAGAAAACAAGTATCCTTAGAAAATTTTTGGAAAATCCCACATATTTCAATCTTAAAAGTAAAATACCCTTAAGTTGATAATGTGAAAAAAACAGTACAAAAATAAATACAGATCATATTTATTGTGGTAAGGAAAAATTTTTTTAAAAAGACAAAAAAGCAATAAAAATTTGAATAAGGATCAATTAGGACATCTAGATATAGAGACTGAACAACTAGAAGACAGAGCTGATTCATTATAGTGATATTCCCAAGGGCTATGAAAGAGACCTTAAAAACAAATCAAGCAGAAAGATAACACACATATGAATAAGTAGCCTAACAGAAAATTTTTGACTTCTTTTCAGCAAAGAAGACATAACATGAACAAGACTAAACCTCTGTAAACAATTAACCAGGAAACTAACTGAAAAAATGTTCAAAAGACAACTGTTTTCAGACATTAGGCAATAAGAAGTTTCCAATTCAGGAACAGAAAGAGGTAAAAATTAAACAGTATATAGCATCTTACAGAGCTGAAAAGTTGGAGGTGTTAAGGGGACCAATGCAAAAGAAATCTGTGGACAGAGTTCCAGAAAAGGAGAGAGGTATGCAGAAAAATTGTCCCAGATATCTGCATTGGCTGCTCCTTGAGTCTCTGCCAAGGACTATATCTCACATGCATAGAGTAAAACTCCGCAACATAAAGTGAAGAACGATGAGGGAGTTCTAAGGTGAGCAGTTCCCACACTTCACAGTGGCTAGGGAGTTATCAGAGTTCCAGCCAAAGTAGGAAGTCCTCACTGATTGTTAGGTCACTCAGTGGAGACCCAGCTGCTTCATGTCTTGGCAGTAAGAATGAATTATCCCTAGAGGGTAAGCTGACCTAGACTCACTCTGTTGTTTAGTCACTCAGTTGGGTCCAACTCTTTGTGACCACATGGACTGCATCACACCAGGCTTTCCTGTCCTTCGCCATCTCCCAGAGGTTGCTCAAACTTATGTCCATTGAGTCAAACAAAACTTAAAAGAAGGACCTCAAAAAGAGAAAACTTTAAATAACTATAAATAACTTGTTAAACAATAACTATAAATAAATTATTAAAAGAAAGCCCAGCAGCCCTTCAAGTTAGACAACAAAATCCAGACCTTCAACAAGTGATCATTATAATGTCCAGCATCCTGTCAAAATTACTAGATATGCCAAAAAGCAGGAACATGTAACTCATCACTAGGAAAAATTCAACCAATGGAATCACTTGCAGAATTGTGAGAAATGACAGAACAAATATAAAAGTATATCACAATAGCTATCACAATCTGTATATGACATTATTTGTTTAAGGAAAATATGGATAAAATTAGATATAGAAATGTTAACTATTAAAAAATAAAAGGGACTTCTAAAGATGAAACCCACAATGTCTGAAGTTAAAATTTCACTGCACTGGCTTAACAGCAAATTAAATATAGTATTTGAAGATACAGACCCCGGTGGCTCAGTGGCAAAGAACCCACCTGCCAATGTAGGAGACACAGAGATGCAGGTTCAATCCCTGGGTCAGAAAGATCCCCTGGAGGAGGAAGCGGCAACCTACTCCAGTATTCTTGCTGTGAAAATCCCATAGACAGAGAAGTCTGGTGGGTTACAGTCCATGGGGTTGCAGTCAGACATGACTGAACAGATACAATACACACACACATACTTGAAGATACTGGATTGCCCAAAACATTAATTTGGGATTTTCCAAAAAATGTTATGGAAAAACCTGAATTAACCTTCTAGTTACATATATCAACAACATATATCTGAATGAAGCATAAAGAAACAGACTGAAAAAGGAAGAGCATCACTTGACCTGTGATCCATTCCAAATGTTCTAACATGTATAACTGAAGAATCAAGAGGAGAGAAGGGCTTAGGAAAAAATACGTGGAGAAATATTGTTTGAAAAATTTGAAATTTGGAAGAGATTATTCCTTACTGACTTGAGGAGTATCTTTCTGACCAAATCACCCAGTTTTCAATTCTGAAAGACAAATATTGAGAGAAAAATCTAAGCAGTAGCTCCTTCCCCGTCCAAGAATAAATATTACATAAAGATAACATTTTTAACATAATAAAAGAAAAACTCTCAATCTAGAATCTATATCCTCCAGAAAACAAAAACAACAAAATACAATTTTCTTTTAGATAAATAAAAGCCAAAATCATTCAATTTAAGCCCAAGATGACTGGAAAAATAGAAACTTCTACAAAAATATCCACAGAGTAGAAGTAATTCCAGGTTTCCAGTTCAAGACCACTTCATTTCATGCCCAAAAGACAAGGTGACTTTTTCTAATCTTTGGGATACGTCATGTTGTAATTTCAAATCACTGGGGAAAACTTAGGCTGTCAAAAATGGCTTTGGAGGGCCTCCTTGGTGCCTCAGAGGTGAAGAATCCACCTGCCAATCCAGGAGACATGGGTTTGACCCCTGGTCCGAGAAGATCCCACATGCTGTGGGGCAACTAAGTCCATGCAGCACAACTACTGAGCTTGTACTCTAGAGCCCATGAGGCTAAAAATAAAATAAAATAAACGAAATTATTTTAAAAAGAAAGGAAGCAGTCACATTTACTGAGTAATTAGCTCCTTGGATTCATGCACCAAGGGAGATAGCTTGGTTCAATGAGGTTCACATGTCCACATGACACCAGGCATGAATAAGGGGATGTATAAGGCATGAATAAGGGGAGGAAAAGTAGAAGTTAATTCCAAGAAGAAGCCCCAAAGAGATAAGAAATTGGGGCACTGTGGGAGAGTAAGGAGATTTTAGCATCAGAAGAGTGGACCACACCATCACACTGCAGAATGGTCAGGTGAAGGATGCCCAGGAAACTGACCAAGGATGATAGGGGCTGTTTGGTGAGAGAAAGGGGTGTCTGAAGGGATGTTTGGAAACTCACAGGTAACAGTGGTGAGAAACAGTACAGGACCATGGGCAAGATTAGGGCACCACAAGAGAGGTCAGCTGTCAGTTCGGCACTTGTGATTTTGGAGGGGTTAGTTAATATCTGCATGAGTTCATATGAAAAACAGTCACAACTACTGAAGCCTCTGTACCTAGAGCCTGTGCTGTGCAACAGGAGAAGCTACTGCAGTGAGAAGCCCGTGCACTGCACCTAGAGAGTAGTCTCCCCTACTGCAGCTAGAGAAAAGCCAACGCAGCAATAAAGACTCAGACAGTCAAAAATAAATCAAGGGGTTTTTTTTAACGGCTTTGAGTGTAAATTTAAGTTGCTATCTCATACAAGAAATTGAGCTGGGGTAAAGACTTATATACGAAGGATGAAACTATAAGTGTGCTAGGATACATTTTGGGAGGACTTCCCTGTAGCTCAGCTGGTAAAGAATCCATCTACAACGCAGAAGACCCTGGTTCAGTTCTTGGGTCGGGAAGATCCCCTGGAGAAGAAAATGACAACCCACTCTGGTGCTCTTGCCTGGAGACAGAGGCAGCCTGGCGGGTTACAGTCCATGGGGTCACAAAGAATAGGACACGACTGTGACTAAGCACACACACAAGTGTATATCAAAAATGATGGTGAGCATGAATAAGAAAGCAACTTTAGGTATAAAATACTGTTTAAAAGGAAAAGATGACTTTTCTAACCAGTAAGCAAAAGAAGAGAACAAAGATTTCCTGGACATCTATGTCCCAAGCACTGAGCTAAGATCTTCGGTCATCTCATTTACTATATATAGTAATACATGCAAGGAAATTAAGGCTTTGCACAGTTAGATAACTTGCCCAAGGTCACTCAGCTAGTAAACTGTCAAACTGAGTTTTCTTCCTAAGGCTGGTCTGACACCAAAGCCGATGCTTTTTTCACTGTGCTGTGAGAGAAAGTGAAAATTGCTCAGTCATGTCTGACTCTTTGTGACTCCATGGACTGCAGCCTGCCAGGTTCCTCTGTCCCTGGAATTCTCCAGGCCAGAATACTGGAGTGGATAGCCATTCCCTTCCCCAGGGGTCTCCCCAACTCAGGGATCGAACCCAAGCCTCTTGCATTGCAGGCAGATTCTTTACCAGCTGAGCCACCAGCGAACCCTGGTGCTGTGAGAGAAAAATACCACAATTCCCCATATGGCTGGTCCTAATGTAATTTCCGAGACATTCTCATGTCAAGGCCAGGCTTTTAATACCAGATCCGTGACACTGAATCAGGAGGTAACTCATGTGGGTGATGAGGCCGGGGCCCCTGTCTGAGGGTGACTTGGCTCTCTTGCTAAAGAGCTGGAGGACTGGCCCTACGGGCAGCAATATTTCAACTGCAGGTGTGTGATCCCTAGATGTGTGTTTTCTAATAAGGTTATAAAGTGCTCTGGGATTCCTCCTGATGAAATGTATCCTATAAATGCAATTTGTAGTTTCATTTACCCTATAGTTGGGAGCTGCCTGGTGATTTAATTCTCAGTACACTGTATTTTTTAAAGTGTATTTAAAAAGCATCTTTCATCTAGCACCAGACTTTCTAAACTGCTCTCAGAAGTTTTCAAAACAAGGGGGAAATTCTACAGCAATTTTCCCAAATAACCATTTCTTACCTCTGGACTTATTTGCACTTGGGACTTTATACTCTCGTGCTAGCCCCAGCCTGTGAACTTTGTGCAGTAAAATTACCCTTCAGCATAATGCAAGATGCTTTAAGGTGAGGTATTAGAGGAGTGTGTCTGCCTTATTCAAAATTCCTAACTCTACAATTTTAAAAACAGAAATGCCTTCTGCAGCAACAGGAGTGGCCAACATATTTTAAGCATATTTATTTTCTGAACGCGTGAGAATATAAATACACATGGTCTCTTTTCCTTATGGGGGTGTACCTTGACACACAAGGTAGAGCAGTAAAAAAAGTGCACTTATGTTCGATGCAGGAGATCCTGCTTCACCTACAAATGTAACTGCATATGATTCTATAACTGTGAGTAAAGCACATCAGCATTCTGAAAAACCATCAATATGGTGATACTACAAAGCAGGGGTAAGCAGTTTCCTCTTCTGTTAAATAGACATCTCATGATTCTGTGAAGCTTATAAATTGACATCAAGATATGTAGACAGGTAACTTTATGGTGCCCTTGGGTTTACCATGATACAGTCCACTGAAACATCC
The DNA here is from genome assembly GCF_014754425.2 of Oryx dammah. Taxonomy (NCBI): domain Eukaryota; kingdom Metazoa; phylum Chordata; class Mammalia; order Artiodactyla; family Bovidae; genus Oryx; species Oryx dammah. The sequence continues at coordinate 106,144,071 of NW_024070186.1, forward strand.
ATCATTTCTGTCTGCGTGTGGTGACAGGCTTTATAAATCACTTAGATCAATTCCTCACCTAATACATAAATATTGCCCCCAAATTCCCATCTGATAGAGATCCTGCCTTAGTTAAACTGGTTTCCATTTTAGGTCAACCTTTAAGATTTCTTACATATTTTGACAGTTTTTCTCCAACTGGAAAGTTTCTTAATCAATTACTGCTGTCTTTGTTAGGTGACATAGCACCAGAAAGAGACTGTTGGGCCCACAAACTGAGTGGTGTGGATTTAGTTTGTAAGGCACAATATTTCTCCAAAAGTGTTTTGAATTTTGTTAGAATCTTTCCATTGTGAAGAACTGATGAGATTGACAATCAAAAACATTTTGTCATTCACTAATCCAGAGTTCTTTATTACTTTTGGCTCTTTGTACTGTCTTTGAAATTAATTTTCACTTATCTTTTGGTTAGATTTCTTTTCTATCTTCTTTGAAGAAATGCATATCCCTGCATGCATCACAGCAATTTAAAGGTGGGCAAAGAGGGGTTCAGAGACTGTAGCTATATAATACATTTTTGAGTGAATGATCTCAGCTGCAGATATGAAATTGGCAGATTGGTTTAGAAATGTGAGCAGAAAGTTACTGAAGTAGATTTCATCTTCTAAGTTCAGTGTCTCATTAAGAGGCATCTCTGAACCCTTCCATAGTTGAAGAATTACCCTGGATTCTTCTTATTTACCTAAATAACAGTAAACTCAGTATGACTCACCTGTCCCATTCTTCTGGGATTTTACTGTGTTCTTAAATGTGAATAGTATGAAGGTCTTTATCATAAATAAAAGAAAGAAATACTACTTTATTAAGGCCCAGGATATATTTCTTTGCATTCACTATTTGGTTATACAATATCTGAAAAAGAGGGTTATAAAGGTATTTGACTTACAATCAAGATTTAAAAGGTACATATTTGTATATTTAGCAAAGCAAATGCAAAGTACACCTGTATTAGAAGACTGCTCACAAGGTATCCAAAAGGATAATTTAGTTATTTTATTATAATATGATCCAGGACCATCTGGGGCAGTTTTGGGCATACAAATAAAACAAGGAATTAGTAGATCACCCTTATCTGTGCCTCCATTTTATCTCCAAGATTCTGGATCATCTTTACTACCATTACTCTGAATTCTTTTTCAGGTAGAATGCTTATTTCCTCTTCATTTGTCTGGTCTTGTGGGTTTCTACCGTGTTCCTTCATCTGCTGACTGTTTCTCTGTCTTTTCATTTTGTCTGATTTATTGTGTTTGGGGTCTCCTTTCTGCAGGCTGCCCCTCCATGGATGGGTGTGGACCAGTGCTTTACGAAGGTTCCCTGGTTGGGTATACTTGTGCCTGTGTTCTGGTGGATGGAGCTGGATCCTGTCTCTCTGAAGGGTAACGCCGTGTCCAGTAGTGTGTTTGGGGATGTCTATGGGATTAATATGGCTGTGGACAGCCTTTCTGCTAATGGGCAGGCTTGTGTGACCAAGATAGATCATCTTTAAAAAGAAATTCTCTGAGCATTCTATACTTTTCAAAGGGGTCAAACATTTTATTTCTATTCAAAATATGCAGTTTCACTTTTTCATTCATTAATTAGAAAGATGGTAATGATAACCCTGTATGCGAGACAGCAAAAGAGACACAGATGTAAAGAACAGACTTTTGGACTCTGTGGGAGAGGGAGAGGGAGAGGGTGGGATGATTTGGGAGAATGGCATTGAAACATGTATACTATCATGTAAGAAACGAATCGCTAGTCTAGGTTCGATACAGAATACAGGATGCTTGGGGCTGGTGCACAGGGATGACCCAGAGAGATGATATGTGAAGGGTGGTGGGAGGGGGTTCAGGGTTGGGAACTCATGTACACCTGTGGCGGATTCATGTCAATGTATGGCAAAAGCAATACAGTATTGTAAAGTAAAAAATAAATAAATAAAAAATAAAGTATTTGGAAATTTCCACTATGTGCCAGTCTGAGTGCCACTCCCAGATACTGATAATACAATAATGAGTAAAAGCATATAGGGTACAAACTTCCATGGCTCTTTCATGGGAAGGCATTGCACAGATAGAAATGCTTATTCACATCTGTAATGAACTAATGCAAGTTCTGAGGCAGAAAGAAATACAGTTCTAGATTTAAGGATAATCAGGTGTGTGCTCAGCATCTTTCCAAAGGTAGCCCAACTAGTCAGGTTGGGATTCCAAGACTGACACCGCCACCCTCCCTCTTCAAACAAAAGTAATAGGGACTGCATCAAACACCTAGAATCAAACACCACCGCTAGCCTTCTAACTCCCTTCACTCCGGAACTACCCAGTCCTGGTAACAGCTTCAGAACCACATTGAGAAGGGGTATTAACAGGCCTCTGTCCAAGGTGAGCCAAAGCTGAACCGAGTACACACCTCTTCCACGCTGCTAGGAAGTCTGAGGTGCTGGAGTCTGCCCCAGAAAATCCTCAAGAGCTGACTATGCACATCTCTTCCATTTTCAAGGACATCCTGTTGATAGCTCCAAATTGGCTGTATGTCATACAGAGAATTTACATTCTGAAAACACTTAACATAAAATTTAGGGCTTCTCTACCCCAGTGTTCTTCTTTACCACTCTGGATATACCCCGCCCCAATGTTTTTAAGTGTCCTAGGGTCTGGAGTGTCAGATGTGAGGCATAGGATGATTGATGTGCCAGAGCTATGGTCAATATTCCTATTATGAAGTAGGGAGGTCTGTCTATGCTAATCATTCTGGGTGAAACATCAGGCAGGTCTTCAGAAAGAGCTCGGTGCCCTTAGAACAGTCCTGTCTCTAGTCTGCTGGCCACCTACTTCCTGGGCACAAGTAGAGTGGGGTCATCATCAGAATGAGGGTCATACGTCAGGAATCTACAACAGAAACTACAGGATTTTAACAACGCATGACACCACATATGACTCAAAGCTGCTGGACAAGTATTTAACAAAACAGCATCACAAGGTGTGTCTCTGCTGCATAAATTTCTACTTTTTTTGAGAACACTGTTGTTCAATTATTCAATACAGTGTTAATGACTATTCACCATGTTATACATTCAGTTCAGTTGCTCAGTCATGTCCAACTCTTTGCGACCCCATGAATTGCAGCACGCCAGGCCTCCCTATCCATCACCAACTCCTGGAGTTCACTCAAACTCATGTCCATCGAGTCAGTGATGCCATCCAGCCATCTCATCCTCTGTTGTCCCCTTCTCCTCCTGCCCCCAATCCCTCCCAGCATCAGAGTCTTTTCCAATGAGTCAACTCTTCGCATGAGGTAGCCAAAGTACTGGAGTTTTCGCTTTAGCATCATTCCTTCCAAAGAACACCCAGGACTGATCTCCTTTACAATGGACTGGTTGGATCTCCTTGCAGTCCAAGGGGACTCTCAGGAGTCTGCTCCAACACCACAGTTCAAAAGCATCAATTCTTCGGCGCTCAGCCTTCGTCAGAGTCCAACTCTCACATCCATACATGACTACTGGAAAAACCATAGATGGACCTTTGTTGGCAAAGTAATGTCTCTGCTCTTTAACATGCTGTCTAGGTTGGTCACAACTTTTTTTCCGAAGAGCAAGTGTCTTTTAATTTCATGGCTGCAGTCACCATCTGCAGTGATTTTGGAACTCAAAAAAAATAAACTCTGTCACTGTTTCCATTATTTCCCCATCTATTTGCCATTAAGTGATGGGACCAAATGCCATGATCTTAGATTTCTGAATGTTGAGTTTCAAGCCAACTTTTTCACTCTTCTCTTTCACTTTCATCAAGAGGCTCTTTAGTTCTTCATTTTCTGCTATAAGGGTGGTGTAATCTGCATATCTGAGGTTATTGATATTTCTCCTGGCAATCTTGATTCCAGCTTGTGTTGCATCAACCTGGCACTTATCATGATGTACTCTGCATATAAGTTAAACAAGCAGGGTGACAATATACAGCCTTGACAATACTCCTTTTCCAATTTGGAACCAGTCTGTTGTTCCATGTCCAGTTCTAACTGTTCCTTCCTGACCTGGATACAGATTCTCAGGAGGCAGGTCAGGTGGTCTGGTGTTCCCATCTCTTGTAGAATTTTCCACAGTTTGTTGTGATCCCCACAGTCAAAGCCTTTGGCATAGTCAATAAAGCATAGTCTCTTGCTTTTTCAATGATCCAATGGATGTTGGCAATTTGATCTCTGGTTCCTCTGCCTTTTCTAAATCCAGTGTGAACATTTGGAAATTCACAGTTCACATACTGCTGAAGCCTGGCTTGGAGAATTTTGAGCATTACTTTGCTAGCATGTGTGATGAGTTCAATTGTGCAGTAGTTTGAACATTCTTTGGCATTGTAACCAATCACTATTTGTCTCTGGTTTCTCTCCCTTAGCATAATGCCCTCTGAGTCTATCCACATTATTCCAAGGGGCAAGATTTCCTTATTTAAAAAAAATAATATCCTGTGTGTGTATGTATATGTATATACATTTATACATAATATCACATGTATATACATATAACATTGTATCTGTGTATATATATATATACCATTATATAAAACATTTTACATAGTTTTTCTTTACCCATTTGTCCTTCAAAGAACACCTAAGTTGTTTGCATACCTTTGTTATTGTTATAACGCTGCAATAAACATCAGAATACAGATATCTCACCGCAATAATGATTTTGTTTCTTTGGATATATACGTAGAGATGGGACTGCTGGATCATTTAGTTCTATCTTTAATTTATAGAGGAAGTTACATGCTGTTTTCATAGTGGCTTCACCAGTTACATACCCACTAACAGTACAAAAGATTTCTCTTTTCTCTACATCTTCATCAACACTTGCTATTTCTTGCCTTTTTGATAAAAGCCATCATAAGAAACGTGAAGTACTGTCCATTTTGGTTTCGATATGCACTTCCCCGATTACTGTTGTGTACCTTTTCATGTTGGTCACTTGTATGTCTTTTTTAAAATGTCTATTCAGGTCCTTGGCCTACTTAATTTTTTTTTTCCTCTATTGAATTCTATGAGCTCCTTGTTACCTTGGATATTAACTGTTTATTGGATGTGTGGCCTGCATATATTTTCTGCCATTTGGTAGGTTGCCTTTTCATTTTGTTGATGGTTTACATTACTCTAAGTTTGTTTGTTTGTTTGTTTGTTTTAGCTTTGTTGTGTTTGCTTTGATGTCTAATTCAAAGTCATGGGCAAGATCAATAGCACGGATCTTACCCCTCTAAAGGTTTCTTTTAGGTGGTTTATAGTTTGGGGTCTTATTCAAGTCTTTATTCCATTTTGAGTTGTGTGTGTTTATGTGGTATAAGATAGGGGTCTAGTGTTCTTCTTTTACATGTGGATATTCAGTTTTCTCAGTACCACTTATTAATCTTTTCTATTGTCTTTCTAGCCTTTATTTCATTTATTTCTACTCTGATGCTTGCTATTTTTTTCCCCTTCTACTAACTGTGGGCTGAGTTTTTTCTTTTTCTAGTTCCTTGAGGCTTACAGTTAGGTTATTTGAGATTTCTCTCTTCTTAATGCAGGCATTTATTATTATAAACTTCCCTTTTAGAACCGCTTTTGCTGCATCCCATGTTTGTATGTTCTGCTTCCATTTTCATTTATCTCAAGTAATTTATTTCCCTGTTGCTTTCTTCTTTGATTGGTTGTTCAGGAGAATGTTGTTTCATACCCATGTTGGTGTATTTTCCAGTTTTCCTCTTGTAACTGATTTGTACTCTCATACCATCATGATGGGGTTTAAATAGGATTTAAATCAGCTTAAATTCATTAAGACTTTTTTTGTGGCTTAACAAGTGACCCTGAGTTCTCTGATCCTCTCATTTGCTAAACTGGTCTGCTATAGAACTGCTTATTGCATTTTTCAGTTCAGTTATTATATTTTTCAGTTCTATGGTTTCTAGTTGGTACTTTTTAATAATTTTTCCCTGTTGAAATTCTTACTCTGCTCATGCATTGGTCTTTCTACCTCAGTGAGCATCACTATGACCAGTAATTTGAACTCATACACATTCTTATTTATCAGATAAATCACTCTTCTCTGTTTCATTACAGTTGCTTTGGGAGATTTTTCTTATTTTTTTGTTTGGAACATATAACCCTGTCTCTTCATTTTCCTTACCTCTCTATGTTGGTTTCTGTACATTAAACAGGCACTTCTATCTTGACAGACTGCTTCAAGTAGATGAACCCTGTCAATAAGCCAGACTGAAGCTCCTACTTGCCTCTCAAATCTTTGTGATTGTCCAAGCCACCATCTTTGTAATTAGTGGCTCTCGGAAAGTAAGGATATGCCAAGACCTGTCAGTTTCCCAAAGGCATGGGAAATGGCCTTATGCCTGTTCAGGCTCTGGGATGACTACTAACTGCTTGCCCCTTCAGCTCCCCAGTGCACTAATTGAAAGCTCAACTTTCAGGCAGCAGCTGAGAAAGTCAGGATGTTAGATATGCAGTCTAGCCCTGATTAAGGAGAAACTGGGAGCTGGGTATTTTGTCCACTCACACTGTGCAAAGCCAGAGGGAATAGTCTCTGGAATTATTTATGCACCCAAACAGAACTGCCTCTTTATTTTGTGTAGTCACTGGGGACTCAAGAATGTCAGTCCCTGTCAGCTTCTAGTGCTAGGTGACTTGGGAGTCACTAACAACTGGATGACAGCCACAACAGTTGGGGTCCTAGATAGGTAGATGCTCCTTCCAGGGAGAAAATGGACATTTGATTTTATCACTGGAGGAAGCTGTAGGGAAACAGCAAAGGATGTGCCCACCAGCTCTCTCAGATTCCTCGGAGGATCTCAGTTAGCACCTGCAGCAATCAGAAGCCAGAACCTCAAGCAGCAGCTGGGGAAGCATGCAGTCATATCCCTTCCAAAGAAACAGGAAGATGAACCTTTTTGTCTGCTCCCTGTGTGCTTAGGCCTAGGGAAACAGCTGCAGGAAGCATTTGTTTTGCCCATTTGAAAACCGCTTTTTGTGTTTGTTTAATATGCTCTTGTAGTACTTGTAAAGGCCTCACTCGAGTCCCCAAGTTGTCCAAAGGTGTGGACAAGCTCCTTCCAGGGAGGAGACTCAGTTTTACCACTGGAGTGAGACAGAAAGGGAAGATAGGGTAAGTGTATACTGACTCCTCTGGGTTCCTGGGAGGATCATAGTCAGCAGTGAGATTAAGTCTGATCAGAAGTCCAACCCTCAGGGACCAGCCCTGAAAGTACTTAGGCAAATTGCTTCCAGAAAAAGATCTCAAGAAAATTAGAGACACCAAGGGAACATATCATGCAAAGACAGGCTCAATGAAGGACAGAGATGGTATGGACCTAACAGAAACAGAAGATATTAAGAAGAGGTGGCAAGAATACACAGAAAAACCAAAAAGATCTTCATGACCCAGATAACCACGATCGTGTGATCACTCACATAGAGCCAGATATCCTGGAGTGAGAAGTCAACTGGGCCTTAGGAAGTATCACTATGAACAAAGCTAGTGGAGGTGATGGAATTCCAGTTGAGCTATTTCAAATCCTGAAAGCTGATGCTGTGAAAGTGCTGCACTCAATATGCCAGCAAATTTGGAAAACTCAGCAGTGGCCACAGGACTGGAAAAGGTCAGTTTTCATTCCAATCCCAAAGGCAATGCCAAAGAATGCTCAAACTACCACACAGTTGCACTCATTTTACACAGTAGTAAAGTAATGCTCAAAATTCTCCAAGCCAGGTTTCTAAAGTATGTGAACTGAGAAATTACAGATGTTTCAAGTTGGATTTAGAAAAGGCAGAGGAACCAGAGATTGCCAACATGTGTTGGATCATTGAAAAAGCAAGAGAGTTCCAGAAAAACATCTATTTCTGCTTTATTGACTATGCCAAAGGCTTTCACTGTGGGGATCACAACAAACTGTGGAAAATTCTGAAAGAGATGGGAACACCAGACCACCTGAGCTGCCTCCTGAGAATCTGTATCCAGGTCAAGCAGGAACAGTTAGAACTGGACATGGAACAACAGACTGGTTCCAAATTGGAAAAGGAGTATTGTCAAGGCTGTATATTGTCACCCTGCTTATTTAACTTATATGCATGCCGGGCTGGATGAAGCACAAGCTGGAATCAGTGATTGCTGGGAGAAATATCAATAACCTCAGATATGCAGATGATACCACGCTTACAGCAGAAAGAAGAACTAAAGAGCCTTTTGATGAAAGTGAAAGAGGAGTGTGAAAAAGTTGGCTTAAAACTCAACATTCAAAAAATAAGATTGTGGCATCTGACAAAATAAATTCATGGCAAATAAATGGGGAAACAATGGAAACAGTGACAGATTTTATTTTTGGGGGGCTCAAAATCACTGCAGATGGTGACTGCAGCCATGAAATTAAAAGACGCTTTCTCCTTGGAAGAAAAGCTATGACCAACCTAGACAGTACATTAGAAAGCAGAGACATTACTTTGCTGACAAAGGTCCATCTAGTCAAAGCATTGGTTTTTCCAGTAGTGATGTATGGATATGAGATTTGGACTATAAAGAAAGCTGAGTACCAAAGAATTGATGCTTTTGAACTGTGGTGTTGGAGAAGACTCTTGAGAGTCCCTTGGACTGCAAGGAGATCCAACCAGTCTATCCTAAAGGAAATCTGTCCTGGATATTCATTGGAAGGACTGATGCTGAAGTTGAAGTTCCAATACTTTGGCCATCTGATGCGAAGAGCTTACTCATTGGAAAAGACCCAGATGCTGGGAAAGATTGACGGCAGAAGTAGAAGGGGACAACAAAGGATGAAATGGCTGGATGTCATCACTGACTCAATGAACATGAGTTTGAGCAAGCCCCAGGAGATAGTGAAGGACAGGGAAGCCTGGTGTGCTGCAGTCCATGGGGTTGCAAAGAGTCAGACATGACTGAACAACTGAACTGAACTTCAGGAAAAAGACTGGGACATGGATGCTTTTTCTTGGACCCTCTGCACTGAGCCCTGGGGGGATAGCCACAGCCAGTGCTCCTGTGCCTGTTAATGACTGCCTCTTCATTTACTATGGCCTGTGGGACTCATGAATGCAAGCTCTGTTGGCTTTCAGACCTAGGTGACTTGGGGGCCCTTTTCTCAGGGGGTAGCCTTAATAGTTGGGGCTGTAGATATATGGCCCAAAACTTTTGCTCCTCAAGGTAAAGTTGGGAGTAAAACCCCTCCCCATTTATGGCCCTATGGCAGAGGTGGGGTTTTTGTTGCAAGTGTGTCTCAAAGACTTCCCTGTTTTGATTTTTTTTTCCCCCAGTTGCCTGATGTACAGAAGTCACTGAGCTAGTTTCCAAATTTCTCTCAGAGGGAACTGTTGTGTGCAGCTGTATAGTCAACGTGTCCCTGGGAGGAAGAATTCAGGAGCCCCTTATGTCACCTTCTCAGTGGCACCATCCAGATTTTCACTTTTGACACAATTAAGGGCTCATTCTCCAACTGATCATCCTATTAGTCGGATTGGAAGGGTGTAAACTCTATTTTCCAGACTCCCTTGCAACTTAGGATTTTTTTTATCTGATTTAGACTCTGTTATATGAACCAGTTTAATATTGGGACAGCTTAAGAGAGGCAGTGTTAAGAAGCAGTGTTTGTATGTCTATTCTCTTTCTTCCTCCATATTGAGAGAGGGTTTCCTCTCTTAACAATGTCTCATATCCAAGTTTACAAAGCCTGAATCAGAACCCCATGGGTGTTCTTAAACTCTGAACTCTAGTATTGGTCTCTAGTAAGTTAACACTCTTGTGAATCAGTCCTGTATAAATCTGGAAATCAGGCCACAGACCAAAGCTACAGCTTTCTTCTTAAGCCCTTCGCATGATATTCTAACTACTTAGTTTTCTATATTAAACTTTAACTTCTGAATGTAAATGGTTATAAGTGGTTTCTCTTTTCAACACATAAAATATTTGGAGTAAGAAGTTAACACAAAGATAATCATCTGGGATTACTTTACTTGGTTTGGATTAAAGGCAGTAATGGCATACTATCATTGGAAAACAGAATATGCAAAATAGAGTGCATGAAATGATCAAAAAAGTTACTTAAATTATCATACAATGTCACGTAGAATAAAGAACAGAGTTTGTTAAAACAATAGGTTTCCAAAATGAGCCTTGACAGAGACAAAAAGGAATACAGAGACTGTAAATTGGACTGGTAGCTTGTTAATTCCATCAGATACAGATTAGGAAAAGGGGGGAAGAGGAGGAGGAAAATAGGAAGGAAGGAAGGGAGGAAAGGAAAAAGAGGGAGATGGGGAAAGAAGAGGGGGCAGAGAGACAAAACAAAGGATGGTGGGGAAAAAGGAGGGTGCTTTGAAGAAAATGACAAAATCAAGATTGACAAAGTCAAAACGACAAAGTCAAGATTTTCAATTCTTTGCTTTAAGATATTACCATGTACCAGAAGCCTGTGCCTGCTCTAAAATGTTCTCTATTAGTGTGATACAGCTAAAAATCAAAGGCACAGTCTGATCACATAGGCTATAAAATTAAAATATAGATCAAAGTACAGTGTCATCAACTGTCCTATACAATTTAGTGTAATTTTCCAGAGAAGTTTTCCCCAGTTTCAATGAATATATCTAGGCAGATTCAAAGGAATCTGAACTCTCTGCCCTCCAAATCTACTGATCTTCTCATGTCAGCAGAAGCAGCCTCTCCCTCCTGTCTTATAAGGTTATTCTACTTTGTTTGGAGATTCCTTAAGTTCTCACACAAAGTAGTTACCTCATAAGCAAAAAATCCACTATCCTCATGACATGCTACAAACAGTCTCCTGACTTAGAATAATTGAACTCTGCACACCCAGGGGCCATCAACCAAAAAAACCCAACATGGGATGAGATAGCTTTACAGCAAAATTTTAAGATTTTGGCAATGTATTTGGCTTGACCATGTAAAAAAATGTGCAAGAATAGATTCCTGAGGTCCTAAATAGGAAGAGAGCTACAATTTTTCAGGTTAGGTCTAATCTATCAATGGGTGTACATTTTCCAGAATTTGTAATTCAATGTGCTAACGAAATCATCTGGGAGTGCTTCTGACTAAGACTAGCTTACATGGAATGATATAAACATTCCAGAAAGTTCTTACTATGATGGAGAAAAGAAAACAAAGATTTAGGAAGATAAGCATGACGGAGTAGATTTGTTATCTATAGCTTACTTATCCTAAATAAAATTACACCTGTAGGAGAACCCAAAGAGCACACTCTTCACCAAAGCCCTGACAAATGCACAAGTCAGAGAGGCACCAGCTTATTATAAAGCACTACAAAGACTGTCCCTTACAGGCCAGCATTAATGTGGGAAGGTCACCATTTAAATGGTCTGACTTATTTCATGAGTTGATGTATTTGCAAAAGAGAAATGTGGTGGTTAATGTTATGAGTCAGTTTTGACAGGACAGAATACTCAGTTATTCACTTAAACATTATTCCTGAATACCTTGTGAGGGTATTTACTAAATGAAGTTAACATCTATAATCAGGTGACTTTAAGGAGATTAGCCCTGATAATCTGGGTGACCCTTGAAAGCTTTAAGAGCAGAACTGGAGGGGATGACATCACCAATAGTGACATAGATTGTTCCAGACTTTGTTCTCCCTCACAAGAGGAACCACTCAAGAGCAAGATAACACTGAAAGAACCCAACAACGTGGGGTTAAGGCTAAAACATCCCCCTGAACCATAAAACCCCAAACATACTGCATTAGAAGGTTAAGAGAAGTGGAAATATGTTGACTGATCACCTCTCCCCTAGGTCAGCTCAGCACCTTGCAGAGAAGTCGCCCTTGAGCTTCCGGTTCCTCCAATGGGAAAAGACATCAGCCCACTCCAGCACTGTGGGAGCCCCTATTCTGATCTTTCACTACTGGGACTGCAGGGGCATCTGTGGGACCCAGGCTATGGGAATTTCACTGGAATGGAGACGGGGGCTTGCAACATACCAGCACATGGAGCTTGAAAGACAGAGTTTGTACTTCCAGTGCCCAGCAGATACCAGTCAGAGGCTTTGCTCATCCACATATGCAATTTAGTGGCATACACTGACCAGAGAATCCAGCAGGGTGCAGATCTGCCTGGTGTAGATTCTCAAATAAGGAATTTTGCTGGCCCTAAAGGTTTATTTGCCCACACCCAGGCAAGGAGCTTCCCAGGTGGCACTAGTGGTAAAGAACTCTCTTGCCAGTACAGGAGACCTAAGAGACATAGGTCCTATCCTTGGGTCAGGAAGATCCCCTGGAGAAGGGCATGGCAACCCACTCCAGTATTCCAGTCTGGAGAATCCCCATGGTCAGAGGAGCCTGGCAAGCTACAGTCTATAGGGTCACAAAGAGTCAGACACGACTGAAGCAACTTAGCCGACAAGGAGCTTAATCACACCTCCACCTGCTGTGGAGAATGTCTTTTGGCCACTTCTGACTAGATGGGCTGCCAGGAACATTTGGAAGCTGTATAGCCCAGCAACTCTCACACCAAGAGGAAGGCAGGCAGAGCTGACTTCTTCCAGAGCAAAGCCAACACCGGGCACAGGTAGAGGAAGCAATTCACAGCCAAGGCTAAGGGTGGTACTCAGCTCCTCCCAACTGGAGAACCTGTTTGGGAAACTGAGAGTTTCCTGGAGTGGATTCTCCTCCACCTACCCAGGCAAGGGAGCTGAGACACAGCCCCACTGACTGTGGCTCCTGACCCTATCTGACCAGAAGGGCTGGGAAGAACCTCAAAGCTGTGCAGCCAGGGGTACTCAAGCCAATACAAGGGAATGCAGAGCCAATGGTTTACAGAGCAAAGCCAGTGGTCCTCTTTGGCCAGGGAGCTTGGGGCATAGATCAAGTTAATGATAAGACAATAAACAGAGTTTTACCAGCCTTAGAGCTGCTTCTCCCACTGCATTCATACAAGGAAACAGGTCCATAGCCCATTCATTCCTGAATAAAGCTTCATCCCACATGACCAGGGAACTGAACCAGAGCATAAGAGAAGCTGTATAGCCCATTGAATGATGCTGCTTACAGTAGCACTTGAACAGAGAGCACAGCCCACGACTTTCCTCATCTGCAGATCAAAACTGGTGATATCATGCGACCAGGGAGTTCAGTGTACACTGTTGCCTGTTTCAGGTTCCCAAACAGTGAGCTGTACAGGCCCTCAATTTAATCTTGCTGCCCTGCCATGTCTGGGAAGCTAATTCATAGCCCCATCTACTACTGAATACAGTACCCCATCTCAGTCACCTTGTAAGCCTGAGCAGAGAATCCAGGCAACTGTGGAGCCCATCCTATATATAGCCTATATCAGTTAGGTAGGGGACCAAGAAAGCAGTCCTATCCAACTGCTCTCAGCCAGTGGCACAGCCCAACCTTGGAATTTAAATATTTGCCACACTCCCAAAACAGACAATAATAGCAGGTCCCTCTTGTTAAAAGGCATTACCATCAGACATGCCCAGAAACCCAAACTGAGTTGACTGGTGAAGATCTGTCTCTGTCAGAGCAAACCTGTAAAGTCTGCAAGAGGAACCCAGTTATGCAAATACAGAGATGCCAACATAAGGAAGAGTCATGAAAAGGCAGATAAATAGGACACCAAAGGAAATTAAAGAACTCTAATAAATGACCAAAGGGATGATATCTGTTGGTTGTTAAACAATTCATTTATCATTGCAACAAAAGAAGACCTAGGAATAAACCTGTCTAAGAAGGCAAAAGACTTGTACACACAAAAAACTATAAGACACTAATGAAAGAATTCAGAGACAAAACAAATAGATGTAGAGATATACCATGTTCTTGGATCGGAAGAATCAATATTCCAAAAATGACTATACTACCCAAAGAAATCTACAGATTCAATGCAATTCCTATCAATGGCATTTTTCACAGAATTAGAACAAAAAATGTTACACTTTGAGTGGAAACACAAAAGACCCCAAAGAGCCAAAAGAATCTTGAGAAAGAAAAACACAGCTGGAGGAACAATCCTCCCTGACCTGAGACCATACAAAAAACTAGAGTGATCAAGAGAGTATGGTACTGCCACAAAACCAGAAGCATAAATCAATGGAACAGGTTAGAAAAACTAGATTAAACCCATGCACCTATGGTCACCCAATCTATGACAAAGGAGGCAAGAATATATAGTGGAGAAAAAACAGTCTCTTCAATAAATGGTGCTGGGAAAACAACAGCTACTTGTAAAAGAATGAAATTAGAACACTCCCTAACAACATATACAAAAACAAGCTCAAAATGTATTAAAGACCTAATGTAAGGACACTATAAAACTCTTGAAGGAAAACACAGGCAGAACATTCTTTGACATAAACCTGAGCAAGATCTTTTTGACCTACCTCAAGTAATGAAAATAAAACAAAAATAAACAAATGGGACCTAATCAAGCTTAAAAGCCTTGCACAGCAAAGGAAACCATGAACACAATGAAAAGACAACCCTCAGAAAGGGAGAAGCTATTTGCAAATGAAGCAACTTGACAAAGGATTAAACTCTAAAATATATAAGCATGCCTGAGAAACCTGTATGCGAGTCAACAAGCAATAGTTAGAATCTTGTATGGAACAACTCACTGGTTCAGGATTGAGAAAGGAACACAAGGCTGTTTATTGTCACCCTGCTTATTTAACTTATATGCAGAACACATCAGGCAAAATGCCAGGCTGGATATGTTTCAAGCTGGAATCAATATTGCCAGGAGAAGGATCAACAGCCTCAGATATGTGGATGATACCTCTCTAATGGTAGAAAGCAAAGAGGAACTAACAGCCTCTTGATTAGGGTGAAGGAGGAGAGTGAAAAAGATGGCTTAAAACTCAATATTAAAAAATCTAAGATCATGTCATCCAGTCCCATCACTTTATGGCAAATAAATGGGGAAAAGGTGAAAGCAGTGACAGATTTCCTCTTCTTGTGCTCTAAAATCACTGTGGATGGTGACTGCAACCATGAAATTAGAAGACAACAGCTTCTTGGCAGGAAAGCTATGACAAACCTAGACAGTGGATTAAAAAGCAAAGACAAAGGTCCATATAGTCAAGTACGGTTATGAGAATTGGACCTTAGAGAAGGCAGAGTGCCAAAGAATTGATGTTTTCAAACTGTAGGGCTGGAAAAGACTCTTGAGATTCCCTTGGACAGCAAGGGGATCAAACCAGTCAATCCTAAAGGAAATCAGTCCTGAATAATCATTGGAAGGACTGATGCTGAATCTGAAGTTCCAATACTTTGGCCACATAATGTAAGGAGCTGACTACTAGAAAAGGCCTTGATGCTTAGAAGGATTAAAGGCATGAGAAGAGGGCAACAGATGATGAGATGGTTGGATGGCATCACCGATTCAATGGACTTGAACTTGAGCAGACTCCAGGAGATCGTGAGGGTCAGGGAAGCCTGGCATGCTGCAGTCCATGGGGTCTCAAAGAGTCGGATACAACTTGGCAACTGAACAACAACAACAACAACCAATTACTAGTAAGGAGATTGAATCAGTGATTAAAAATCTCCTAACAAAGAAAAGCACAGGCTTCACTGATAAATTTTAACAAACTCTGAAAGAGGAATAACATCAATCCTTCTCACACTCTTCCAAAAACATCTAAGAGGAGGGAATGCTCCCACACCCATTTTACAAGGTCAGCACTGGTACCTCATACCAAAACTGAAAAGGACAGCACTGGAAAATAAAACTCCAGGCCAATATTCCTGATATAGATGCAAAATCCTCAACAAAATACTAGCAAACCAAATTTAGCAACACACTGAAAGAATCATTAATCATGATCAAATGGGATTTATCCCTGAAATGCAAAGATACACAATATGCAATATACAAAAAAAAATCAATATGACACATCATATGAATAAAATAAAATAATCATATAATCATCTCAATAGATGCAAAAAAGCATTTGACAGAATTCAGCATTCATTCATGATTTAAAAACTGAACAAATTAGGCATATATTAGGAAAATATCTTAACATAATAAAGCCCATAAATGACAGACCAAGGCCACAGCTAACATCTTACTCAATGGTGAAAGGTTGAAAGTTTTTCCTTTAAGATGAGAAACAAGACCATAAGGGTGTCCACTCTCATCACTTCTATCACGGTACTAGAAGTTCTAGCTGGAGCAATTACATCCCCCCCCCACCCCCAAAAAAGAAGAAAAGGTATCAGAATTGAAAAGGAAGAGGTTAAAATTATCTCTACTTGTAGATGCCATAATTTTATATATCAAAAAGTCTAAAAACTCAACCAAAAAACTGTTAGATCTGATCAATGAATTCACTAAAATTGCAGATAAAATTAACATACAAAAACCAACAATGTTTGTATATACTAACAACAAATTTTCTGAAATTATTACCAAAATATCAAAGAATAAACTACTTAGGGAGGCGGTCCTAAGATGGCGGAGGAATAGGAAGGGAAGACCACTTTCTCCCTCACAAATTCCTCAAAAGATCATTTCAACGAGGAGCAAACTCCACAAAACAACCTCTGAAGGCAGGTAGAGGACATCAGGCAACCAGAAAAGCAGATCATTGACTTCAAAAACAGCATCCCCCCCTCCCCACAGCGCGACTGAACTAGTGAGCCTTAAAAAAAAAAAAAAGTGTCCACCACTGCCCCCATGTGTCAGGACGGAATCCAGACCCTGAAGAGACCAGCAAACAGAAGTTAAACAGAGGGAAACGCCTTGGAAGCGACCAACACGGCCCACAACATCAGAGAAGGGCCAGATATAACTTCACAATTTTTACAAGCATTCCTTTTTTTTTTTTTTCTTTTTTTTTCTCAAACTTTTTTTTTTAACTGTTAAGTCTTCTATTTCTCTACTTTATATTTCTATAACTATTACTTTTCAAAAAAAAAAGACTCTACTTTTTTAAAGCAAACACCATATATAGTCTTCGCATGGTTGTTGTTGGTATTTCTTTTTTAATCTTGGTTTTTTTTTTTTCTTATATATGTTTTTTTTCCTTATTTCTTTTTCTTAATATTATTATTATTTTTTATCTTTTTTCTTTCTTCCTTCTGCTTCGTCTCTTTAACATTGTATTTTTGAAAATCTAACCTCTACTCTAGGTTTTTAATCTTTGCTTTTCGGTTTTTGTTGTCAATCTTGTACATTTCATAACCCAGTCTTACCTGACAGCGAGATTACTGGCTTGACCACTCTCTCCTCCTTTTGGACTCTCCTTTTTCTCCACCAGGTGGCCTCTGTCTCTCCCCCTCCTCCCCCCATCCCTTCTATATCCAACTCTGTGATTCTCTGTGTGTTCTAGATGGTGGAGAGCACCTAAGGAACTGATTACTGGCTGGACCTGTCTCTCTCCTTTTCATTCCTCTCTCTTACCCTCCTGGCCACCTCTGTCTACTTCCTCTCTCTCCTCTTCCCTGTATAACTCCGTGAATACCTCTGAGAGGTCCAGACTATGGAGCGCACATAAGGAAGTGACTATTGACTAGCTTGCTCTCTCCTCTTTTGATCTCACCGCATCTCATTCCAGTCACCTCTAACTACCCCCTCCCTCTTCTCTTCTCCATGTAACCCAGTGAACCTCTCTGGGTGCCCCTCAATGTAGAGAAACCTTTCATCTTTAGCCTAGATGCTATATCATTGGTGCTGTATAGATGGAGAAGTCTAGAGACCACCGTAAAAATAAAACCGAAAACCAGAAGCAGGAGGCTTAAGTCCAAAGCTTGAGAACATCAGAGAACTCCTGAATTCAGGGAACATTAAGCAATAGGAGCTCATCTAATGCCTCCAAACCTACACTGAAACAAAGCTCCACCCAAGGGCCAACAAGTTCCAGAGCAAGACATATCACACAAATTCTCCACCAACACAGGAACACACCCCTGAGCTTCAATATACAGGCAGTTCAAAGTTACTCCAAAACTTTAGACGTCTCATAACCCATTACTGGTCACTCCACTGCACTCCAGAGAGAAGAAACCCAGCTCCACCCACCAGACCTCCAACACAAGC